>NW_006282653.1:291979-307376 GCF_000327345.1 Myotis davidii | reverse complement strand
TCCCTCTCCCTTTCTCTCTGAAATCAATAAAGATATAATTAAAAAATAAATAAATAAAAGCATATCCTTGGGTGAGGATTTAAAATTGTAAAAAGAAATTGGTTAACAATCAGGCCTACGTGATTCAGGGTAGTGGTGATCCACTCAGATTTCCCAGACTCTGATCATAGCAACTGCCTCCTAACTTCCTAATTTTGCATTTCTTCTGTGCATATGCATGAATTTTGACTACTTTTCAATTAGCTGGTCTATCCTCCCTTTTGTACATTTAGCTACAGTGAAAAATGTCCTTTCTCTGAAGCTATTTTATATAGCATGGGAAAGAGAAGAAGAAGGTGTTGATTTGAATCTTTATCTTCTGCTTAACAAGAGACCATTCATCTTTACAAAAAAAATGTACAGAGTGAAGGCACCCGACTCCAGCAGAGTTGCTTACATTTCATAAGCTAATTATATTTACGGGTTGTTTTAACATCAATGTTTTGATAATAATAATAGAAGTAGTAATAGTAATGATTGTCATTTATTACAGTCATTCAATTTTTGAAGAGTTTTAAATATAGCATTATAATTACCAAAGCCATACACAGAGGAATGAACCCGAATATGGCTTATTTCTCATGAAGATTTTGCAAGATGCCATGAATATTTAGGATTTGTGTCCAATATTCCAGACTCAGTGTATCAACTGAGGGCTGATACACTCATTCTTCTATCTTTGTAAGAGGAGCAGTTAAATCTCAACAACTTTTGGCAAATATAAGAAATACACAGTTTGTTTCTCTAAAGTGTTTCCATTATTTATTAATATCAAAAGCAATGGTATGTAAACATTCTAAAATATCACTAATAATAATATTGTAAAATATACATTGTAATAGATATTTTGTTTGACAGATAATTTAAGTTTGTTTTAACTTTTTTCTGAAGCAAGTTATGTATTTTTCAATTTCAAAAAAATTTCTGATCTAAAATAGAATACAAATGTTAGCAAATATTTCCTCAAGTAGTAAGTTATCTCCAGATTATTTGGTCTTTATAGATAACTAGAGGCCCAATGCACGAAATTTGTGCAAGGGGCTCGGCCCTCACAGCCCCGGCTTCGTCCAAAAGGTCAACTTGATGGTCATCCGGAAGGTCTTCCAGGCAGTCATTCTGCTGTTCGGTCTAATTAGCATATTAGCTCTTTATTATATAAGATGAGTGAATGTGGAAAATTGTGACATGAAAAAATGAATAAAAAAGACATCTGTGTCTAGATGTAAAATACCTATGAGTATGATTTACTAGATCAAATCAATGTATAAAAAAACTAAGTTTTAATCAGGGAAAATCACTAACAACATATTTATGTATTCTTACACATTAATGTATGCATATTTATAAAACCAAATAAAAGTTTTTAAGTGAATTTTATGATTGCTTTTATAGACAACTTGTTTATATGAATAAGTTTAATTTTTAAAATTTATCTTTATTATTAAAAGTATTACAGATTTCCCCTTTCCCCCCTCCTTGATCCCTTTCCAGCCTGCACCTGCCCCTCACCCTAAGCCTTCACCACACTATGGTCTGTGTCCATGAGTTATGCATTATGCATATAGAGTCTTTGTTTAGTCCAAATTCGCTTTTAAAGATGAGCAACTAAACTTTCACGAATACATTCTAGCTTCTAATGCAAAGAAATACCCCTTTTTTTGTCAAACCTATAACCTGGGAAGACCACATTAATGACAGTAATACATTTTGCTAAAGTTTTTTAATTACTTTAAAATAATTTTGAAATTACACTGAACTTCTATTTGTCATAGGAAAGTATTGATAAAAACTTTATCTGCTAAATGAGAAAGGAAATATGTACAATTGAGCATATAGTATGCACATATAATAGTAGAAAGACCAGCAAAACAGCTCCCTTGTATCAATTATCAGCTTAACCGTCACTAGACAAGATATTCTGGCCGATTAAAACACTTTCATTGAAGCACATGTTCAGTCTGGGCAGAGGTGCCCTTGCATGGATTGGAACGTTGAAGAACAGGCAGCCAAGGGACCTGGGATGACAGTGCCCAATGCTGACCCTGTGTGAGACAGACATTGCGGCTCCTGGGATCACCAATATCCTCTACATTGTTTTGTAAGATGGAAGTCTCCACTCCAACCCTACATTTATCAGAATGTGTTTAGTTTAATCAAACATGTTATCTAGAAATAGAACATTTGTTCACAACTGGAAATATCTGATGCCTGGGGTGTTTCTGTTTGTTTTTGCCCATAAATTTAAGCACCCATACTCACCTCCTTCAAACCGGGAAGAATGCACTAGCACAAATTCCCAGCCCAGTTTGAAAGGAGATTATGCTTTTGTCCCTGTTCAAGGTTATCCTCTGGAGCTGATTTCTCACTTGGCTGCATCTGGAGACTAATCTGCCTTCCCCTTAAAGTCACACTGCCCTTTTACCAGTATTCTGAGACCAAAGAGTAGCCTCCAGGTCTTTAGCATGACGAACGGCTATTCTCAGGGCAGTCGGGCAACCACGAGAGGACGACATGTTGGCTCTTCGATCAACACCAATAATCTTATTTTAACCACTTCACCCCCAGCCACAGGACCCAAGAAAAATAAAAGGAGGTAATGGAGGAGAGGAATTATTTGTCCAAGGAAAGACCTGAAAAGAGATTTAGGTTATTTCTAATTTTCTTTTATTTCTTTTTCATTTTTGCCATCTTATCTTTTTATGAAAGTTTAAATTTATTATCTCTCAAAGATCTGATATATTCTATGTCTATAGTCTATATATACATCCATATCTATATCTGTATCTATTTCTGTATTTATTTCTCTCTCTTTATGTATGTATGTATATATATATATATATATATAGAGAGAGAGAGAGAGAGAGAGAGAGAGAGACAGAGAATGTAAATCAAGAAAATCTATTATTTATTAATACAAGAGGTAAGTCTTATAGATACTGTATTAACATGAAAAAAAATCCGCATCATAAAATTTAACACAATCTGGAAGACACCCTAAAAAGACCTTAATCTAATTGAACAGAGCTAAAATAAACTCAATTTGATAAGAGTAAAAAGGTGAAAAATAGCCCCACCATGAGAAAAATAAATTAATAAACTATAAAGCTTAAATTGGCATTAATAGGAAAATAAAAATTATAAACATTAAAGGTCAATCTTTGAAAAAAATATAATAGTTTATTAAAGAACCATTGAAAATTTTGTACCATATATATGTGGTACAAAATAAGACCATCTTCTCCATCACAGGAGAGGTGGTACTTTAGTGCTGTTACTCTGGACGTTAGAAACATGATCAGGGCATAGTTTTCATTGTAGTTTGATTTTGTTTTGTGTGTGTGTCTATGTGTTTTTTTAACTGATATAGCAGCCTGTGGAATAATTATTATCTTTACAGATAATTCACTACATAGAGAAGCCACAGGAATAAAGTTAATATATACTAAGACTCATAGAAATCAATTCAAAAATTTCCAAAATTTAGCAATAATTAAGAAGCATAAAGATTCAAGGTATTCATTTCTACCTACCATAAAAATGTGCATCACAGAAAAATCAATTTTATGTGTATGTATATCTTTATGCATTTTTATCTGTACACAGAAAGGATTTTTATAAAACTGTATGAATGAACATAAAATATTTTTTAATTAAACATCTCTAAGTAAAATATAAATGTAAATAACATAATATTATTTAGGGCTACTTAGCAAACATATGATAAATGGTTTTGGAAGTATTAATGGGAGAATGTATCAAGTATTTTAAAATATAATAAGAAGAAAAAGACTTGCTATATCAAATATTAAAATACATTTTAAAGATCTCTATGATTTAAATGCTGCATTCTTGAATTGGAGAGAAAGAATTTAGTGAAACAGAACCTAAATGCATAAGTAGACAGTAGTATATAGGTTTTCATATATGCTAAATGTAAAGAGGTACATTATTGAATAAATCGTTCTAGAGTGACTCTTTAGTAAAAAATAAAAAATAATCATTGTATCTTATCATATATTTAAACATATTACATATAGATAACATCACATAATATTTAAAACAAAAGATTATTAAAATAAATATAGATGACTATTTCCATAATTTCAAGGGAAGATTATGTAAGCACTTATACAAAAACATAAATTATAATAAAATGTCACATTGAATCAAAGGTATTTGAAATTATATATGTACAAAAATAAACATATTAAACTCACTAAAATATAAAATAAAAATGTTGCTAATTTATAATAAGTGATTACATAAAAATTTTATAAAAATTTAATATCAATTACAAAAAATGAACATATATATATAACATAAAAAAATTCAAGTGTATTTATGCAACTTAATCTTAGAAGAGTCCAAAAATGCAATTTAAAACAATCAAAACACGTTTTTTAGAATTTTAGAAATTTTATTTAAATTTACACTAGATGTTATAAGAGGGACATTTTAAAAATTACCATGTATATACTTTAAAAAAGAGAAATGAAAAATAAACAGCATAGAGTTTTTAATATTGAAATAAAGTAAATAACTGAAATATTTAAGAAATCTGATTGAGCAACTAAATTGTACTGTTTCTGTAACATTAAGACTCACAAAGCTAACAAAATTCCTATTCCCAAAGAATACTTCCCGAGATGATAAATATTTAGGGTATAATATTATATGGAAGCATAAAAAAGATTCATACAAATAAATAGCAAAGTCTCACTTTTGTATTTACTCAAATTCATATAACTAT
Source organism: Myotis davidii (assembly GCF_000327345.1). NCBI lineage: Eukaryota > Metazoa > Chordata > Mammalia > Chiroptera > Vespertilionidae > Myotis > Myotis davidii. Next base: position 302,587 of record NW_006282653.1, on the reverse strand, counting down.
GTCTGTGCAGATGAGTGAAGGGCCATCTAACTGGGGAAGACTTAGTCTATCAAAAGCTGAGGATTTCCAAGTATTGTGATTTACAGTTATTTTTCCTATTTTTACTTTATATAGTGTTGAAGTTTTCTAAAATTATTTTGTTGTTTTATAATTAACAGACATAAATCATTGAGAAGTGAAAATTATTTTTAAAAATGACTTTTACTACATGTATAGATTTGAAGCTTTATAAAATTGTTATTTTATAATTACCAAACAATAATCATTCAAATCAATTGAAATCATTAATTTTTTAAAAATAATTGGATTAATTACATTCTCTTAAATGTTTGCGTTAGTATATGTGTTATTTTTCTCAAGACCAATTGTTTAGTTTATTAGCAGATTCTATTCAGACATTAAGATAAAATTTCAAAATTATAATGCTTTCTGAGGCCTTTACTCACTCATAATTAGATCACCTTTGTTTGTTTTATGTAATTTTCTGTCCCAATATCTGTTTTTAGACACCAGGGAGGAAAATGCTCTTCTTCTAAATTCGATATGAAGTGTTCCAGAAATAAGTTTCTGGGCAATGGATTTGGACAGTGGACACATTAAGAATGAATCTTATTTTTATCTTAATAGGTCAAACTATAGAAATCACATGATCAGGAATCTGCACATATGCAAATATAAAATGTTGATGCATTCAGTATAGGATATATAGGCCTTTTCAAAATATTATACATGGTTTATATTGTACAAACTACAAAAGTTTCATTGTTTCTTGATTTGATTATACATTTTTCATGTTCCTAATCATTTCTTTTTTCAATCTTTTCTTTTAAGTAATAAATAATCTAAACAAGTCTGAACTAGGACATACTTTCCTCCTTGCTCACTTTATTTTGAAATATCCATGATTAATAAGATTTATGGATGGGGGCTTGTTCGGCGGGGCTTTGGGGCTGTTTTATTTTACTGTAGTCATTCTAGCTTTCTGTTGTCTCTGTTCTTCCTCATGAATTGAACTTTTTACCTCCAAGAGTCCATATGCTCATCTGACTCTAGAAATCCATAAATGCTGCCTAATTGTATCTCTACCTCAAAAATAGCAACAATTATTTTCCTTTCAGATTTTACGGACAGTGAAAAAGTTCAGGAAAGGAAAGAAACACTTCATGCTGAGGTGAACACGTAAGTTTCAATAATTTAAACAGAAACAGAAACAGTGGGCGGGGGGGGGGGGGTTGTTTCTAACTTTAAATGCACTTTTCCCCCTGTTTTTCTAAATTTTATTTTTACAGATATCTTTGGCTTTTTATGAATCTAAGACCTAACAAATTTGTCATTTTGCTGAAGTACAACATCCTTGCAAAAGATGCCCAAAGATATCAATGACCATGAACTCAAGGTACTACATTACTTATTGTAAAGCTTTGATAGCTCAGTTTTTCAAAAGTAAATCCACTGAGGATGACTCTGGATTCCTGGTTTCCGCTGTTCATTCGCTTACATTTTGTCCAATGTAAGAAAATTAAGAATGAAAATATTTACTGTTCTATGTTAGACTCTTCAGTGGGAGTAATGTGATCTATGTTGGCATTGACTTGCTAGAATGATAATAATAATCTGACCTGTCATTTTTCGACCCAAATATTTGTAAATATTATGCTTCTGGGATTGTTCCTGTGGCTGCGCAGAGTAAATCCAGAGCACAAAGAACTCAAACCTGGAAGCCAGCCTCTGGTGGAAGTCATTCCACTGCCTTATCAGCAAAGCAACAATTTAACCACCATTCTCCTCATTTGTCTGTTTCCAATGCTTTTTAAGTAAAGGATGATATTGGATTTGCTGATTTGCAGCACTTCCTAGCATATGGTGCTTTTTAAAAGCTATTTTTAAAAACCTTTTATGGTAACAGAGGGGGAAAATTCCCCATCTCTATACATGTGTACTTATACAAATAAAATTCCCTCAGAAAATGTGCAGTATGCTTAATCCTAAATTAAAGTAGTTGCCGAAATGCTATTACCTAACCCCGAGGCATATGTGATGTCTAAAGAAACAAATTCAGCGTTTAATTAACTCTGAAATCCTCCTGTAAATGGAGCTGATATGTGTGTGTAAGGTTCAAGGCAGGATGCATTCAGAGAAGAAAACTGCTAAAGGGCTTGCTGTCTTGCAGCAGCCAGGCCGCCCTATCTGGGGCAGACAGATTCCTCACATGGCTACATGTTCTAAATTAGGGAGTGCGGAGGTTCATCGAGAGTGCACAGATTAAAATTTTCAATAGACCAAAAAATGTCTCGAAGGCATGAATGGGCCTGTCACTTTTCCTCTGCCTCTCCAGCAAATGATGGATTCACTTTACCCCCATCCCATAACCGTGAGATCTGCTGGGTTCTGTCCGTTATTCTTGCTCCTCAGTCATGCTGAAACAGAGGTTGTGGTTAAACAAATCTGCTTTTATGGAGCTAAGCACTGTGAAACAGAGCTGATTAGGGCCTGACATTTCGAATTAGACTGGGCTATAAAATTGGTGATGACTCTATTGTTTCGGGGACCTGGTTCTGGCTTTGCCATTCTTTCTAGCAACACGGTCACTTTGCTCTATGGTGTTTTAGGATAGAAAACTTTTGCTAGAGTAAAATGATTTTTACTACAATCTTATGTATTTTATTTCTAAACATTACTAAGCATCTTATTTTTTTTCTTGTACCTTAAAATCCAGGTTCTTGGCAACTGGACTCTAGATTAACAAATCAGTTGACAGGCATAAGAATTTACCATGAAAGGAATGGTGTTTTATACTATTATCGTGTGAGAAATAGCCAAATGACTGATAATAAATAATAAAATATGTGTAAAAGGTCTTAACATCTTTTTTCAATAAAACCACCTCTGTAAATATAACTGGGACTATTCTTTAGAGTCTAGCAAAGCAATTCCACCTAGTTTAAAAATTATTTAAAAACAAACAACTAGTAATCTTATATGATGGTGGTCATTGTATGACAATAGTTATATTTTGTGTGCTCTTGTATATATCCTCCAGATCAGTTCATGTGTGTATATACATTTACCCACCAAGATAAATCCAGGCTGTTTAGCAGCAATTTACTTCATTTCTGAGCAAATATTCTCTGAAAGATGCTTACCTCTAACTACATCATTATAACTATTTATCCAAATACATTATTTTTTTCTTCTTCCGATGCTAGAGAATTTTGTTCACATAATTTTATTTTGCAGTGCTGAAACTAATGCATTTTATCACCAAATAAGCTTGAAATAGCAAGGGAGAAAATAATATAAAGAATATCAGTCAGGAACTCAGGACAAAATGAATTTTTAAGTCACCAACTGGATTTATCATCTTCTCACATCTCAGTTCAGCACACTGAAGTTTAGATCATAGAAGAGAGAAGGATTTGCTATGTGAGACCAAGTTTAAAAATAAATGATAAAGCAGAGTTCACTGGGCCTGACTCCCTCCCTTAAATACCTGTTTTAATCTTACTGCTTCATGTGAGGCCACCCAGGGCTAGACTGTGGTATACTCACCAGGAGGACCCTCTGCCCAGAGTTTTATCTGCCCCTTTCCTGGTGTAGGTGGTAGAAGTGTCCGAACTTACCTGTCATTTTTCAGGTATTTGAGGATTGTGATAATGCCAAACAGAATGTAGCATATAAAGGCAGTTGTTCTTGAAGTTCCTATTTTTCTGTAGCATCTTTTAAAGCTTTCAAGTTCAGAGAAATGCAAATGTGATAGGATAACTTAACCTAAAAAAAAAATCATGTTTTTTATTACATATATGTCACAAATGACATTCAAGTGTGGTGTGATTTGGGGTTTTCCCTCTGAGTCATAATGTCTAACATTACTAGAAAGAAATGATTGGTTTTTCGTAACACCTTTAGACATGGTAAGAGCACTCAGGACCACCCACAATCCTTTATATGGTGCAAAAGGATGGTAAGAAACAAATTCTCATAATGTGTTATGATTCCATTACTTTTGTTGTTACATGTGTAATAGAAACTATGGGTTGAAATCTACAGGGGTTTTCCAGAGGGTTGAGCTTCAATAATGTATTTCCTGAGTTGGAGTTCAGAGGATTCTAGGGCTCAGGGGCTCCAACTCATTTCCTGACCCATCCCTTTGATGACTTCATAAGCTTGTCCTGTCCAATTCTTCTATCATGAGGCAAAGGGGCTTTTCTGGAACCTTGCATTGGTATTCTAACTTGTTTCTTTCTTGATGCATTTAAAGATTACTCCACACATAACCACACATATGCATGCCTACCCACACACACATATCTCAGAAATGCAAATTTAACCAGTGATAACATAACAGTGGATGAAAATTATGAGACATATCTACAAGTGTGAAGTCTATTTTGATAGTCTCTGCGGTTATATAAAATGGGAATTTTGAACAGAATCCTAAAATAATTTACCTAAGGTCATTTTCACTCAATACGTTAATAAAAATGGTTGTCTTCTCCAAATATATTCCATTAAACAAAATACATGGGATTAAAGCATTGTATATGGAGAAAATCCTCTTGAATTGGGTATCATTGTTGAGAAAAATTCACAGTCTGTACTCCTTTAGCCTGCGTTGTATTTTTGGAACTATATAAAATATAAACAAACAAGTGAGAGGATTTCAGCTATTAATGAGTGCCAACAATAAGATAAAGTAGGTAATATGGCTGAGAGCTGAGAGGTGGACATGAGAAGGATGTTTAGGGATTATGGTAGGGTAAGGCATCGCTAAGAGCTGGGCCTTGACTTTGGAATTATACATGATGTTAGAAGAAGAGGATCCCAAGTGAGAGCAAGAGTACCCATGGAATGCTGTAATAGGAAACATCTCAGTAGTTTTTTAAGGCCAAAATAAAGCCAGTGGGATGGAGCTTAGTGAAAATGGGAAGAGCTCCCGGAGGGACCTTGGAGAAGTAAGCATCAAACTATGCAGGGTCTTTCGGGCTATGATATTTAAGAACTGCAGAAAACAACCGGGGCATCTTCAACATGTATTTTTATCCCCATGTATTTTTCATTAAAAAACAAACAAAAAAAACTCTGGTTGTTCTATAAAACACAATGAGAGAAAATGTGGAGGGAAGAACCAGTTAAGAACCTGTGGGCATGTACTCCAGGCCAGAGATGATGGTAGTAGGGACTCAGCTTTTGGTCATGGAAGTGGGAAAGCACAGTTTGATTCGGGGCCTTTGGACAAGACTACAGTGAATGTAGGCATGAGTAAAAGAGAGCATTACTCCTATGTTTTCTCAAATGGTTGGGTGAATGGTCGTGGCATTACTGAAAGAGAGAATGCTTAATCGCAATGGCAAGAAATTAGTAGAATGAAAAACCATCACCTCTGTTTTGTCTAAACTTAGCATATATCTTAGTAAAGACAGCAAGTAGGAAGTTGTATATGGGAATCTGATGGTTATGAAATAGGGCTCTTCTATTATGTACATTTGAAAGTCAGTGTTTGGATGCTATTTGCAGTCATCGGATGAATGAGGTAACCTACAGATAAGAGGGGTGAGAAGGAGTCCTAGGATACTTCTCTAGTCAGTGAATTGATTAAGTAGAAAAAATACCAACAACAGTAATGGGAGTGCATTGCCAGTGACTGAATAAAATGTCAATAAAGCTGAGAAAAAAGATAAACATTATGAAAAAGAGAATACCAAATGCTGCCAAGATATAATGTAACGTGAAGACAGAAAATTGACCTTAATGTGTGGCAAACTTTATAGTCTCTGGAATGGTTGCATAGAAAGTAGGGCCAGGGTAGCTGAGGAGAAACTGGGAGATGAGGAAATAAGACCAGTCTGATAGGAAATTTTTAGAGAAGTTTAGCTATGAAGGAAGGGAATTCACAGTGCAAATGAAGGAGGACATATTACCAAGGGCTTAGATATTGAGGTTGGTCTTTGAGCAGTGACTCTTCTTTTATCTCCATAGCTAGGACACTTGAGCAGTTGGGTCCAGGTTAAAGTGGTGATTGAGAAATGAAGTAGTTCTTGCCTGGTTTCAAATATTTTATTCTCTGCTGAGAGTCAGGTTGGAAAAGAGTTGAAGATTTGGGGAGAATGAGTGAAATAGTCATCACAGAGACCCTGTTGCATGGGAGAAAATATTTGCCAATGATACATCTAATAAGGGATTGATTAAAAATGAAATGTCCGTTTGACCTAGTGATCCCACTTCTGGGAATATATCCTAAGAACCCCAAGACACCAATCAGAAAGAACATATGCACCCCTATGTTCATAGAAGAATTCAATTCTATAGCTTAATTATACCACATTTTACAAGATAAAACTTTAGCCCCAAAATATATCTCATATTATGCCAAACTAACAAGTCTGAAAAAAATATAATGGAATAATTAACATATCCTTCCTCTTAAATCAAAGAAAAGAAGACAATACAAGATGTTGCAATTTTCATAAGATATTGTACTAAACTATAGCTCACTACTGCAGATGGATGGACTCTATCTTTGAGTGGAAGGAAATATCACCAAAATTAAATGTCAAAACAAAAGTTTGAATAAAATGTACACTACATTGAAATGCCACAAATAAGTTTATTTAAATACAACATCACTGACAATTTAAAAAATGTTACCTCTCATACTTCATGCATGAATCTTATCTGTCCTGTTATTTTAGTTTGCAGTTTATTTGATCTAATAGTCCCTGCTCATCTAATTTCAGGATCAAATGCATCTAATTGTTTATATACCAAATGCTACAATGATAGTGATAATTTTTATTCTGTGCTCCATGGCTTTTTAAATCAAATTCAAACAATTGCATTAAAATTTTTTAAAGTATTAGCTAAAATTGATTATTCTGGATCATATAAATAATACAAAAAAACCCCACTTGCTTTATTTAAATTAAATCTTTTCAGCAAACTTAATTCTGGAAAATCACATATATAATTAAGCACCTTGGCAAAATGTGCCTTTATTATATGCCCATTTATTAGGAGAGAAATTTATAAGGGGGACATTGTTAACCTTTATTGAGCACCTGCTGTGTTAAAACTAGACAGCCCTAGAAATTCTCAATGACTTTAATTGATGTCAGTGAATTTCACAAAATCCACTGGAGGAATGTTAACTCCAGTTTTAGGGAGGAAAAGTTGTGTTTCAACAAAAGAGTGTTAAAATTATCCTAGTTTTATTACTGTGGGTCCTCATGATTTAAGGGTTCCTACGAGCAAAAGTATGGGTGTGAATGATCATTACTGACCAGTTAATTTACGGATAGGCCACAGAAGCAGTGATAAAACTCAAAGCTAGAAAAGGAACAAGTGGTGGCAAGCTACAGTGAGTGACAAACTCTTTCAAAGAGTGAGTCGGGCTGAAAGTTTAAGCGGAGAAGGGAGAGGCAAGGAAAGGCATTTACGTTATGGAGCAACCTCCCATTCGAATGACTTTGGACTTTGCCGTGTATTATCTCATGTCCTCCCATGAACCCTATGAAGTATTAACAGCACATTTTATAGGGAAAGTTCCTTGAAGCTGAGAGCATTTATATAGGTTACCCAATGTTCCCCTGATAATAAATAGTGAAACCAGAGTCCCAAATCTAAACAGACTCACTCAATAATTCATGGTTTGTCAACCAAATTTTCACTACACAAAGTGATCTGTGACATGGGACCAGCAGTGTCTTCGTCTGGGAGCTTGTTGGAAATACAATCTCTCATAGCCACAGAAGTAGAATCTGCATTTTAAAGAGCTCTCTGGGTGAATCGTAACCACATTAAAGTTTAAGAAGCACTAAAGTAAAAGCCCTTTCATAGGACAAAACTGGAGAATACGTAGAACCAATGACAAGGACTGCAGAGGTGAAATGAGCCAGAGGGGATCAAAGTAGATTAGGCTTAACTAACTTAAAGAATACAGAACACCTGCTGGGGGGCTGTTACAGGAAAAGGTCCTGCTACTTCAGACAGAGGCAGAGGATTAAGTGACCCAGTCATGGACAGACTCTGGCCAATCCAAGAATAAAAAACCCATATCAAGATGTGAACTGAAAATAACTTTATGAAGTAACTGTTCTCAATCTCTCATTTACACTTGAGGTGCAGTCTTACACAAGAGTGGCTTACCAAGTTGGGGCGTCAGAAAAGGAAATGTTAGTCCCCCAAATATGAAACGGTATATCCTGGATATTTCAGGAAAATTGTATTACTATTAGACCAAATAACATGTTAAAAATAGTAGTCTGAATTTTGACACAGATGACATTTATCATAACACATATCAATGAAATGAAATTTTTAAAAAAACCTTAAGGATGTATAAAAAGCCTTAAGTTTTGAAAGTGCTCATTTGCTATAAATTTTGATAACTCTAGGCAGAATGCTCTAATAGCTAGCATTATGATGATATATAAATTTAATATTAGAACAAAGCAAGACTCTATTGTTGTTGTTTTTTTTTACTTAACAGTTTTGAGGGTTGTTAATATTCAAGTGTGGTGTGTCACTTTTTTTCATATTCGGTAACAGTCTTGAATTTAGAAAATTTCAAATTATTGCTCAATCTTAATGTCACTTATTTGTTTAATTTTTATTGCATGCTTACTATATGCAAGTTATTATTTAAATAATCAAAATTTAAAATTCCTCTGACTTGGTTCAGAAAGCAGAGACATGTGGATAAGAAGTAAACATGAATATGTCTAGCTGTATCTTAGAAGCATAGAGAATTCAATGGACAAAAAAAAAAAAAAAAAAAACACCACAAAAAAACGAGTGTCAATTTACTCTTGATGAGATTAAATTCTTCAAAGAAGATATGAGGTTTGAGATAAGCAGTGTCAATAACTACCATGTGAAGACTTTGGTTGGGATAAGTTGCAGGAGAATAGGCCACACCCAGCAAAGGCTTTGATAAGAAAAAGTCAGGAGCATCTGTGGCAAAAATAGACATAGTGCAGGCTAGCTACATTAGGTGTGAAGTGGGTTTTGTTCAGAAATAAGCCTGCATGTGTGGACACAAGCCTGATGTGCAGGTGGCTGAAGGGTGTTGTTTAGATGATGGGGATCCCTTGTGGGAGGGAATAAAGTGATCATTGCAACAATTCAGAAATAGCATTCTAGTGTTGGGGTTCTATGGCTAGATTAAAGCAAGAGAACCATTGAAGAGAGGAGGGTCTCAATAAGAGCTGGAATTAAGAAAACAAAAAGTTGATTGAATATATGTGTTCATCAGTATGCCACCTGAGATTAGTTCAAAATAGGTTTAGGCAATGGAGCAGGGCCAACATTAAAAACATGCCTCAATATTCCTTCTGGAGAAAAAAAAATGTCTTAGAAAAATCTTTAGTAAAATCCTTGAATGGAAAGGAAAGTAAGACCCTGACATCATGGATTGGAAAAATAAGAAAGTAATTGTTCTGCTTTAGAAAGGTAAGGAAAACCTGTTGAGAAAGTGCAGAGAAGAGAGAGACAGCCAGGAAAATTGAGTAAAGGTGCAGAAATATAGAAGACTGGATGGCAAGCTGGCCAAAATTCAAAGACATTTTTAGGAACACTGGTGTCTAAGGTTGATGTTATTGTTAAGCCTGCTTTATATGCAAAGCGTGATGTGAAATTTTTACCATGTCAAGTATTTGTATGTGAAGAATAAAAGGAGAAGCTACGTTTAATATCTGGGTCTACGTGATAGATAGAGGGCTTGAGTAGTGCATAGCACACAGAGGAAACCATCAGGCTATAAATGGAAACCTGAGCCAATGAGAGAGATCAAATCTCTTGTGAGCAAAAATAAGAAACTTGACATGTCTGAGATACGAGAAGGGTGACATTCAAAATATCAAGGGTGATATTGAAAAGGAGTCATGTCATTCATCTGCGAGCCCCAATATTTGTTCAGATCTACTTTCCAGGATGTGTATCTCAAATTTCTTGCTGAGCCATCTAAGCTAGTGTTTTCAGGTTAATGGGCTCTTTATAGGGCCTAATGGCCAGTGTGAAGACCAAAAATCAAAAGAAAAATAAAGAAAGAAAATCTCCACCACCACCAGACTTTAGACCTTTCTGAAATATCCACCTTTGATTTTGTAACAGTCCTTCCATGAGTCTTTTGCAGGAACATGGCAAAGTATCCAATCTATCATACATGCACTTTCATAGCAGACAGAGGTTTTTTTTAAAAAATATATTTTATTGTTTTTTTCAAAGGAGAAAGGAGGAGAGATAGAGAGTAAGAAACATCGAGGAGAGGGAGACATCGATTAGCTGCCTCTGGCAAATCTCCTACTGGGGATGTGCCCGCAACCCAGGTACATGCCCTTGACCAGAATCGAACCTGGGACCTTTCAGTCCGCAGGCCGGCGCTCTATCCACTGAGCCAAGCCGATTAGGGCTAAACATTATTTTTATGGATCTGAAAATTATTTTTTGCTTGAAAGAGAGAGATTGGGCACCAATACTATTTCTTTAGTTTTAGGTTTTTTGCTTTTTAAAAATATGTTTTTATTGATTTTTTTAGAGAGAGGAAGGGAGAGGGAGAGAGAGAGTGAAACATTGATGAGAGAGAGAAACATCAATCAGCTGCCTCCTGCACTG
>NW_006282653.1:288981-291753 GCF_000327345.1 Myotis davidii | reverse complement strand
TTGAAGTATGATTCACAGATATTTTTGAAAGAAACAACATTCTAGCTCTGGCCGGTTTGGCTCAGTGGATAGAGCGTCGGCCTGCAGACTGAAAGGTCCCAGCTTTGATTCTAGTCAAGGGCATATAGTCTAGTCAAGGGTTGTGGGCACATCCCCAGTAAGAGGTGTGCAGGAGGCAGCTGATCGATGTTTCTCTCTCATCGATGTTTCTAACTCTCTATCCCTTTCCCTTCCTCACTGTAAAAAATAATAAAATACATTTTTTAAAAATTAAAAATAAAGTTATATTGGAATAACTGTGGCCCCAGGACTTGATGTCTTAGGGTCATATTTTCATTTCATAAGAAAGCACCTGTCTCAGTTATAGGCATTTTGCACAATGTCTCCCTTGACCCTGACTCCTCTTTCTAGTTTACCCAACAGGGCAGTATTGAGAAGCACCTGCAGAGTCTTTCTTTATGAGGGCTGTGGTCCTGCTCCTCACCCCTTTCCCGACAGTGTGGATGACAAGGAGGGACGGAAGCAGTCCCACTGCAGAGATCGCCTGGAACAATCACTGTAACATTAATGAAAACAACACAGAAGGTCAGAGAAGATTTAGCAGCAGGACAGCTACATGAGGCATTGACGGATAAGCCCACTAAATGCGATGCTCAAGTTGTCTTCCCCGACAATCCATCTACTGGATTTAATTAGTGCGTGACAGCCATGATTTACCCTGTTTCAATTATTAGCAGTATTTCTTCAAGAGCTTTCACCTTGATGATGATCTGAACTCACAATAACCATGTTGCATTTCAATTCAACGCTCTCATAATTTCACTTATTGTCATTCCATATGTTTTTTTAAATCGTATCTGAATTTTAGTAAAGATCAGTGTATGTATAGGTTATAAAGGGTCTCAAACTCTGCTTATGTGACGACCATATCTACAGTTTTTTTTTAATTATATAGCCTGAATATTTTCCTACTTTTCACGTGAAAGTCATTATTTCCAAGAATGTTTGGGACAATATTTGAAGTTAACAAATTATGATTGGGACAATATTTGAAGTTAACAAATTATGATTTGATGGTAAATAATATTTATTTTCACTGATTACAATCACTATGTAAATCAATTTTGGTTATTTCTAATTGTATTACTGTATCAATTACTAAAGACTAACCAATATTCACATATTTAGAATAAAACTTTAATCCATTATAGGGAGTTAGAATTACAAATATGCTCTCAATTTTTAAAAAAGGAATAGCATGATAAAATGTGTAAATAATGAAAGAATATAAATATCAAATATTATATTCCTTTCATTTTGTATTCTTTTAATTATTAAATCTTAGCCCCCAAAGTTTTGGCCTTTTCAATAGAGGTTGTCATTTTAAAAGCCATTTTATTTGAATTCAAATTACTAAGCCTTTTAATTACTAAGTGAATCATTTTCACATATACTGAAGAAACACATTTAGAGAAAATAAATAATAATATTTAGAGAAAAGTATTAAAGGCTATCACACTTTTGGAAAAATCACCATCACTTAGCCTACTAAAACAATAAATGCTCTACTATTAAATTTGCTTAACTCCTAAAAATGTTTAAAAAATAATATTTTAAAATGGATGAACATTATTCAATTAAGTTACCCCGGTGATGGCAAACACATATGTGTCCCTGTTTAGAGGAGAGGCAGTGATTACAGGATGTAGAGAAGTATTCCCCAGCCAACATGAATGCAATATTTAATACGCAGCCAGGAAATACAAGTGCTGCTGGCCCTTGGTAGCTAACCCAGAGACCTCTGGGTGCTGAGCTAGAAAAAATGAAGTCTGATTTTGATTTCATCGTATAAACAGAATGTCATCCACACATCAAATTCCACCCACCATGAACCCCTGGCATGGCTAATGATTATAATCTTCACATTTAATCATGGGAACTCTGTGACAGGCAAACAAAGGCTAGCTACACTGACAGTTCAGATGGTTTCAACACAGAACGCCACAAGTTTTATTTGTAAATGTTCATGTACAATTCCAACTGCACTTTTCCAAAATACCGTTGAATTTCTACAAAGCACACTGACACAAAAGAACTGACCATTTACTTAATCTTTATGTGTTAGAAGGGAAGTTTGTTAGGTTCCTTCCAAACGTCTGCTTTTCCAATGCTGCCCTTACTGTTGGTTTAATTTGTAGCTTCTTAAATCTGAAACAAAAATCTGGTTATAAAGTGGATTCTTTTAACTGAAACTGTTCTTATCTTTCTCATCTTTCTTTGAATCTTTTGAATTAGTTTCTCTAAATCATCTCATATTAACATGTTTCATTCCTTCACAGAATATGCAACCAAAACACCTGTAACCTAGTAAGTGAAAGAACTTGAGACATCCTATCTAATAAAACAGAAACATGGTAATTGGCATACACCGCTACCCTTCCCATTGGCTAATCAGTGAGATATGCAAATTAACTGACTGCCAAGATGGCTATAACCATCAAGAAAGATGGCGATTAATTTGCATACTCACAAAGATGAGAGGCGAGAGGGGAAGGACTGAAGAATGGTGATCGGCAACCCAGGCGGCAGGCAAGAGTTGGGGGGTGGGCAACGGCTGCCTTTCCCCATACCCCAGCGGGTGATCGCCATGGGAAAGCTGGGGTTGCCGGCTGGCCTGTGGCCTTGATCGCCATGGCAATAGGAGGGCGGGAGGGCCATATTGCAGGCCAGGCAGCAACCCCGACCCCTGCCATGGCAATTGAAGGGCTGGAG
>NW_006282653.1:278751-288447 GCF_000327345.1 Myotis davidii | reverse complement strand
GTGGGGGGCAAGCAGGCCAGCATGCAGAGTGGTTAGGGGCTATCAGGCAGACAGACAGGTGAGCGGTTAGGAGCTAGCAGTCTCAGATTGTGAGAGGAATGTTTGACTGCCAGTTTAGGCCCAATTCCACAGGGATTGGGCCTAACCCAGCAGTCAGACATCCCCCAAGGGGTCCCAAATTGGAGAGGGTGCAGGCCAGGCTGAGTAACACACCCTCTCCCGTGCACGAATTTCATGCACCAGGCCACTAGTGCTTGTATAAAGGGAGATTGAATGTATAACATGGTGGACAATAGTAACAATATTATATTATATATTTGAAATTTGTTAAGAAGATAATATAAAATAAATCTCAACATTCACACTCACACACACACATTTGCACAGTAACAGTGAGATGATGGATAGTTTGTTTAACCTGATTGTGGTGATCACTTGACAAAATATTATAAAATCTTTTGCAGAAATAAGAATAAATCATTCTTTCTTTTAGTCTGCTTAATCAAATTTTTTTTATTATTATTGATAGTTTATAAAACTTCCTTTCAGCTTTATAATTACAGGACTTTTATTCAATTTGGGTGAATCTTGGTCACATTTTTCCAAATCTGAGCTGTTTCAAACAATTCCTTTCTTTTTTATGCTACTATAGGTTGTTTTCCGTAAATATAAGAATTTTAATTAATTATATTTTGCATGATGCTCATAAAAAAATAGGTGTAAAATAAATTTATAATTTTGTACAATAATTATTGTGAATAATAGAGACCCGGTGCACAGAATTCATACACGGGTAGGGTCCCTAGTCCTGGCCGGTGATCAGGGCTGATTGGGGCCTTCCTGCTAATGGCCGGGGCCATCCTTCCCTGGCTTCCTGCTGCTGGTTGGGGCCATCTTTCGTTCCGCGTGACCCCCTGGTGGTCAGTGCATGTCATAGCGAGCAATTGAACTCCTGGTCTCCCAGTCGAACTCCTGAGGGTACACTTTGCATATTAGCCTTTTATATATATAGATTATTGACAGGAAAGAATTGACAAGCTATTCATGAGACCATAATTATAATAGTCTACATATAAGGTTTTGAGACATTTTATAGAGATCAGATTTGAGCTCCACACATTATTGACTTTGGTTTTCCTCCAGAATCCACATACCTTGATGGTGTGTGGTATAGAACACATTCATAGCACAATGTGACTACAGGCACTGGACCTTCGAGTTAGGACACAGAGTGTGATGGAATAGAGAAAAGGTGGATTATTCTTGGAAACCATTTCCAAACTATGTCAGCAGTCAATAAGTGAGCTATACACTGAAGTGATACAAACCATAAATCTATATCCACTGAATGTATTCTTACCTAACTTCCTCTTAACCAGAGCCATAACCCACAGCACTCCTAGATACTCCATTCCCTCAAGGGAAAAGGAAATGGAGGGAAAATCCCAGTGAAAAGAGTGATCCTTTGAACATGTGAACACACTGGTTATACAGGGCCTTAGAAAGACCCCTACAAATGAAGAGTGTTCCTGAAATATAAATTCCTTAGGTTCATGGAAAATTTCCCTGTGGATTCATTATAGACATTATAATTTGCTTTCATTAAACATGGTTGAGGCTATTTTATAGCAAAAGTTTCTTTACATAGTTTACACTAAAAATGTAAATGTGTTGAATTATAAAGCCACAAGTATATAAATTTGTTTTCATAAAATTTCTCTAATTCTCTCTCCCTTCCTCATGAACATATGCTCACATGTCTCAGGTTCATGTATGTATGTAACCCACATTTAAAATCTTAGAGGCAACAAACAGTTGGAATGGAGATTAGATATATCTCCAACAAATTTCTTCTTTAGTGACTTCAAGAAATTATTGAGAAGTACAGATTTCAAAATTAGAGTCATATTTTAAATTAAATGATTATTGACAGTATTACAGATGTCTCCCTTTTCCACCTTTTGCCTCCCTCCACCCAGCTCCCAACCCACCCAAGGCCTTCCCCACGCTATTGTCCGTGTCCATGGGTTATGCATATATGCATATATGTTCTTTGGTTAATCTCTCCCCATCCCCTCCAGTCAATCTGTTCCATGAATCCATGCCTCTAAATCTATTTTATTAGTTTATTTTTAAATCTTTCAGATTTATCATCTCTAATTAAACCAAGCAACAATTAATTAAATCCAACTAATAATTCCCAACAACTGGCACAAAAATAACCTTATGTTATTTCCCACAATCAAGAATAAATTAAAAAGCAGAAATTTGGATTAAAAAGCAATTAAAAATTACATTTTATTTATGAAAATTCAAATAATGTCAGCAGAGAAAAAACTCCTGAAATTTCCCTTTTTATTGTCAAATAAACTTATTAACCTATTCTTTACATTTGTAAGGAAAAATTTATAGTGTGGGCATTATTAATTTTATAAATGTACTTTAAACCATAAATAATGCTAATTGTTACCTTCATCATCTCTCTCATTCATTGTCCATAGTCTTGCATGGTACACTCATATAATAAGGAAATAACAAAAACTTATATGTAATATACACATGGATTTCCAACAAATAAAAATATAGTTTCGTTCAATCATTTGTAATTTGATAAAAGTCAGATTTTATGAAATGTGCAAACATTTTCAGAGCACAAATCAATGTTCTTCTCTACATTACCTTTCCAACCCAATCAAAATCTAAGCACACAGCTTCCCTTGTTTTCTCCTGAGAAAGGCTACTGTTATGTGAGTTGTTTACAATTAAGGTAGCTTTACCTTATCTGAAGTATATTTGCAATAACAACAATTTCCTATTCTAAGTGTTCTTTGGTGATCAGGCACCCAGTTATGAATTTTAATGAATTATTTTGAAAAATGCCATTGATAACTCATCAGAATATTTTAAATAGAAATATACATTCAAAGAAATTTTCAAGATTTTTTTAACATAAAAATGAGAAACAATAAAAAGCTCTAAGAATAGTTAGTGACGATTTTACATGTAGTTGAAGATTAGGAGAGACTGAATAGCAATAGATATTTTAAAATCTATTTCTAAGGTTATGTAACATTTTGCAGAAGCTGTCAAGATTTTATTAAAGAGGAAAATGATGTATTTTAAGCCTGGGATGATAAAGTGACAGCAACAAAAGAGATTAGAAGTGTTGTTTATTTTCACTTCATTCATTCTGGTCCGTAGACATTTAAACAGATGTACCAAAGTGCTGAGAATGAATGAGCAACCCTTATAACTTTTTTCAATTATATAGCCATAGAAGCAGACCACAGTGACTTATAATCCTGAAACATCTGCTGTCAATCTAATGGGGAGGGATGACATTGAGGAATAGGCTGATCAACTTTCTAAAGTCAGTAGGTACTAAAGATCTGTGAAGGGTACTGAGAAACAAACAAACTAAGAACATGAAGGTTGAACTCCACAATCAATGAGTGTTCATGCAGCTGTATCTAGCAGGGAGTAAAAACACAGGACTATATCTTAGTGAAAAGAAGTAAAACCACAATCTAGCTAATATGCAATGATTGCCTTAAATGAGGTCCTTTAGGCAAGTTAGGTTTTTTTTAAAAAAAATTTTCATATAGGGATAATACCACATATAGGGCACATAAAAATTAAATAGGATCTATGTGGCAGTACTTACTAATTACCAAGTGTCATACAAGTAGCAGATACGTAAGCCCTGCAGAGAAGCAAGAGATGGTGCGAGGAAATATTTGATTTGCTCTGCTCTCAGGCAGCCTGCCCCTCACAGAGCAATCGCCTCAGTTCACTGGTTATGTTATCTTGATGATGTACATTTTCACTTCCCATGCTGATTTTAGGACCTAACCCCGTGTAAGAGATTCAATGTCATGCAGATTTCATCTGAGACTGGAAGTGAAGTGTGAGATAGAAAAGATGTCCCAAGGGCTGTCAGACAGTGTTTTGCTTTTTCACAAGGAACTGTGATTTTCTTTTGAATAAGTCTTTTCTCAGGATATTGATTAGATGAAGTAATTGCCCAGAGAAAAATGGTAAAAAAAAATACCCTTATTAGATCCTACTAGATAAGCATCAGTTATCTCTAGCTCTACTGAGATCTAATATCAAATGGTTGCTTTGTTTCCAAGAAATGTGGTGTGCATGCAACTACCTTTTTTCTTATAGTCTGTGCAGTTCTGATCAGAATTTCCATTCTGCTGCACACATGAGGAGAGAGGAGACAAATGTTTGTTTCACTGATTCTCCTTGAATGCACAGAGGGCATTTTAGGCTAGAAAAGGGCCATAATTATCTATGTAGAGCCAGAGTATGATTATTTTTGGCAAGCTATTTGCTATCCTACAAGAGTGGCTTTCCCTTTAATCTTAATTTGACTTTGACCTTTCCTTATATAGCATACTCACAGATGTAGCTTTATTTGTCATAACTTATTACTGTGAGTTGTATATCAAAACACCTTACAGAGTTGCATCAGGTGACTATAACAAAAGAAAAGCTAAGCAAAAACTGAAGCAAGTATTAAATAAATAAAAGATTTGATTCATATCAAATCTTTAGCTAAATGAAGCAGATTAGCAAAGGGAGATTTCCCCAAAGGAAAAAAGTCTCTTGTTTTTCTACTTTATCACTTCACCAGTATTTACAGCTAGCAAAACAAACTATTAAAAGATGCTTGTGTATGCCCAGCTGGTGTGGCTCAGTTCATTGAGATTAGTCCCATGCACCAAGAGGTCCCTGGTTCAATTCCTGGTCAGGCACATGCATGAGTTGTGGGCTTGATCACCTATAGGGGTGTGCAGGAGACAGCTGATTGATGTTTCTCTCTGTGTGTATCTCTCTCTCTCTCTCTCTTCTCTCCCTCTCTTTAAAATTAAGATACTCTCTCTCTCTCTCTCTCTCTCTCTAAAATTAAGATTCCTAAGCCATAGCTGGTTTGGCTCAGCAGATAGAGCCACAGCCTGCAGACTGAAGGGTCCTCAGTTCAATTCCAGTTAAGGGCACATGCCTGGGTTGTGGGCTCATTCCCCAGTGAGGGGCATGCAGGAGGAGGCCAATCAATGATTCTCTCTCATCATTGATGTTTCTATCTCTTTCTCCCTCTCGCTCTCTGAAATAAATAAATTAAAAAACCAACATATTTTGAAAAAAAATTAAGATACCTAGGAATAAACTTAACTAAGGGAGTAAAAGACCTGTGCACAGAAAAATACATGACTCTGAAAAAAGAGATAGAGGAAGACCTAAACAAATGGAAGAATATTCCATGTTCGTGAACTGGCAGAATCAACATCGTTATAATGTCCATACTACCCAAAGCAATCTATAGATTCAATGCAATCCCCATTAAAATAGCAAACTTATACTTCAAAGATTTAGAACAAACTCTCCAAAAATTCATCTGGAATACACAAAGACCCCAAATAGCTGCAGCAATCCTGAGAAAGAAGAACATAGTTGGAGGGATCACAATACCAGATATCAAGCTATATTATCAAGCCATGGTTCTCACAACTGCCTGGTACTGGGAAAGAGAAAAGACATATAGACCAATGAACAGAACAGAGAACCCAGGGATCCTCAGATTTAAGTTCAATAGCAAAGGCTAGAAAAATTATCATGCCTAGGAGTGTAAGTGACAACTCAATGCAGGGAGAGACTTTCAAAGCTCTGAAAGCTGGAGCACAAAAAATTGTCAAAGGACCTAAATAGACACTTTTCGAAAGAGGACATACAGAAGGACAAGAGACATACGAGAACATGCTCAGTCACTACTCAGCCAAGAGATGCAAATCAAAACAGCAATGAGGTACCATCTCACATCTGTCAGAATGTCTATCATCAACAAATCAACAAATGACAAGTGCTGCCAAGGATGTAGAGAAAAAGGAACCCTTGTGCACTGCTGATGGGATTGCAGACTGGTGAAGCCATTGTGGAGAACAGTATGGTGTTTCCTCAAAAAATTAAAAATGGAACTTCCACTTGACCCCGTCATCCCACTTCTAGGAATATGTCCCAAGAAACTAGATACACCAATCAGAAAGGATATGTGTACCCCTATGTTCATAGCAGCACAATTTACAATAGCTAAGATTTGGAAACCGCCTAAGTGCCCATCAGCAGATGAGTGGATTAGCACATTGTGGTATACATACACAATGGAATACTAAGCTGCTATAAAAAAAAAGAATGAATTCTGACCATTTGCAACAGCATGGATGGAACTGGAGAGCATTATGCTAAGCGAAATAAGCCAGTCAGAGAAAGATAAATATCACACGACCACTCATTTCCAGTCAGAGAAAGATAAATATCACACGATCCCACTCATTTGTAGAATATAATGAACAACATTAAATAATGAAAAAAAATAGAACCAGAGTCATAAAAAGCATCGAACAGACTGTCCAACCTTTGAGGGAAAGCAGGGGGTGAAGGGGTAAGAGATCAATCAAAGGACTTGCATGCATGCATATGAGCAGAACCAATGGACACAGACAGGGGGTGGGGGTGAGGGCATGTGCTAGGGGATGGGAGCAGCTGGGAAGAGGTCAATGGGGGTTAGAGGAGACTTATGCAATACTTTAAACAATAAATAAATTAATAAAGTCAATACAAACATATTTTTTAAAAGATGCTTCTGTAATATATATGATATATAAATTCATTATTTCATGGTGGTGTAGAAGGGCAAAACCATGATCCATCTTTTGCTACAGCTAGCATTAGATAGCTGAGGATCGTTATTTCATATCTCCATTAGCCTGTATATTATCTGCAACAAACAGAAGTTTGTTGAAATTTTGAAAATACTTAAAATTGAAATACTTAAAAATGAAATTCTCTAGTACTGAGGTTTGGAACCAGTGCAATAATACTTGAGAATCATTGAATCATTTATATACCCGTCCCTGAACAAAAGTCTACAAGGTATCTACTATTGCTAGGCCCACTTTAGAGAAAAAACTTCAGGAAAGAGAAAATACCTTACAGATTTTTTAATGTCAGGTGTTCTGCAGGTTCTGGATAGACTAATTCCAGAGCCTACACTAAGTCACAATGGTTTCCTCCCACCAGCAGGGAAAAGGTGGATCCCATTACATCTCAAGTTTGTCTTCAAAATATCCATTGTTTTTCAGCGTACCGGTTTCAAACTTAGAAACCTAAAAGCAAAGCATGCTTACGAACACTCCTCAGTTTTTCAGATAAAAGTACCTAAAAGGATCTAATGTATATTCATTTTTAACAAAATCAAAAACATTTGTGTCACATTTCTAAGGTCTCTTATATAAATTGTTATTTTACATCACAGCTATTTCTATAATTGTATGTACGTATGGCACAAAGTGCCCTCCAACAACAACTGATCCTACATCACGTGATCACACTGTGCAGGTTGAAGCAGCAAATACATGAGACTCTTTGCTTTTCAGAAGATGATATAAACTACATTTCTTTAGAGTGAATTTAATTTTCTTTTCATCAATTATGTAACAGCTAAGCAAGAAGAAAAAGTGTCCTATTTCCATTTCTTTTTATTTTAAAATTATGATATTGTTGTCTTGTACTTTGTGTTCATTAAAAGTAAACCACATTTTTGTTCTGATTAGCTAACTCAAAATTCAAGCATTCTGTTATTTTAATGATTAAGATTGTCTTGTTTGATATGAAGAATCTAATTCATTTTTCAGTAAAGTTTTCACACAGATTGCCTTTCAATGAAACATTAATTTTCCCAATGTAAATATTTTAAAATAACTTTTAGAAGACCAAAGCAAGAAAAAAAGGGGGCTAATATGTTAAAAAAAAAAAGGTTTTATTTTGAAACAATAAAAAATATACGAAAAACTTGCAATCATAGATGGAGAACTCATTTTCCTGAACCTTTTGAGATTATTATCTTCCCAATTCCCCACCACTCCAAAATAATTGAATGTTAATTTATATATATATAAAAAAAACAAACCTGTCGCCGAAACCGGTTTGGCTCAGTGGATAGAGCTTCGGCCTGCGGGACTGAAAGGTCCCAGGTTCGATTCTGGTCAAGGGCATGTACCTGGGTTGCGGGCTCATCTTCAGTGGGGAGTGTGCAGGAGGCAGCTGGTCGATGTTTCTCTCTCATTGATGTTTCTAACTCTCTAATCTCTCTCTTTTCCTCTCTGTAAAAACTCAATAAAATATATTTAAAAAACAAACAAACCTGTCTCTAACGACTACTGAGCCACCAACAAGATCAACAAATTAACATTTACTGCCAGATAATCCTCAGACCTCATTCACATTTCACCAAATATTTCAATGACAAGTTCAGTTCAGAATCATAATATTTTATTTTAATCTCGCTCTACAGCATTTCACTTTGGAAAAGTCCCAAGTTTGTTATTTATCACTCATAGCCTTGGCACTTTTAAAGATTATGAACCAGTTATTATGTAAGTGTCCCTCAGTTTGGATTTGGGTTTGTTTAATGTTGCCTCACATTTAGATTCAAGTTAAGCATCTCTGTTTGAAAGTATTGCTGAGTTTTTCTGATTTTAATACATTGGGTAGACAGGATTTCAATTTGGCAATTACTGATGGCTTTCATGTTGATCACTTGATAAACTATTTGTCAGGCTTGTCCACTGCGTTATTATAATTTTCCTCTTTATAACTAATAAGAATTTGAAGAGAGATCATTTAAAACTATGTAAATATCATTTTTTCATGAAAGTTAATTATTTGATTTATTTACATCTCAACGGATTCAGGTTTTACATTTTATTTAATGGGTTACAATATATTATTATAATAATTAATTTTGATGGTTAAATTCTCTTTCAAGATAGACAATCTGACCGTTTGACTTGTCATGTGTTGAACACTTTCTTGCTTTGTGGCACAATAATATAATCTAGACTCATCTAGGTTTTTCCCTGCCTCAGCTTTGAAAAAGGATCCTTGTCCCTTTTATTGGAATCTTTCCCTGCGATTGTGCAATTTTCTCTTTCTCTTTTGACTCTCGCTTGGAAGGTCATATAGAGTCAGGTTGGTCACAATTATCCAATCAGAAACAATACCATCTGCCTACGGTTTGTCCCTAACCAGGAAGGGTTTTATCTGAGAGTCCTGTGCGTTCTGTGGGCCTCTTCCCTCAGGCATCTCCAGTCATTATCTCACCAAACTGCAGAAAAACTCCAGTCTGCTTTTCAAAAGTGTTATGCTAGGAATGTTAGTCTGCTTCCCATCGTGCAATGGCAGGGTCTCCTGTTGCACTATGCCCACCCCCTGCCCAGTATTAGTAAACATCCTAAGGGAAAAACAGCCAGGTGTTTGAAGCCCATAGGTCTCTGCTTTCCCCCCTATTTACCCTGAACTTCTTTCTATGGATGTAACATCTGATGCTCAGTCACTTTTCCTCCCTCAAAGTGAACCAGCCTGGGTGAAATTTCTGCAGATCACTAACCTGAACAAGATTTCCCTCCAGTTTTTTAGCTCCTCTGCTGCTTGCACTTGTCCCTGGATCATTCTGCACCCTTCACATGAAGATTTATTATTTTTTTTATTCCATCTTGTCTAGTTGTTTAGGCATCAGCTTCTCTAATCTATTGGGAATCAGAAGACACTTCAGTTCAAATTCACAGATTATTCCTTTGTTTCTTTTCTTTTCTCAGTTGTGCACAGGTGAATTTCTCCTGGATCAGAAATATA
>NW_006282653.1:274823-277751 GCF_000327345.1 Myotis davidii | reverse complement strand
TCACCTCAATTTTGACTCTATCTACATGGAGAAAGCAACAGATTCCACAGCCTCAGCCCTATTAGACTGCTCCTTCCCACCCCCAACTTCAGACACCAGTCCTAAGTCCAGGTTGTTACCCATTGGCTCTAAGTCTTCACACATCTTGGCCGGCTTTCTCATGACTCCCTCTTTAGGTCAATTAAATTTTCTAGAGCAGCTCCCAGAACTCAGAAATATTTTACTAAGTAGATCAATGTTTTACTATAAAAAGATAGAACTCAGGAACAGCCAGATGGAAGACATGCATAGGGCACTGTATGTGGGAAGAAATGCAGAGCTTCCATGTCCTTTTCAAGCACTCCACTCTCCCTGCACTTCACCTGCACCCCAACCCCGAAGCTCTCTGAATCCCACTGAGATCAGAATGTGGGGTTTGAGTCTGAGTTCTTTATCTCACAAACTTGAAGAATGAAGTAGGGGACCAGAACGGAAGCCAGTCCTGGTAAAGGTGCAGCTGAGGTTCCAGGAGCAGGCCAGTGTCCAGTCATGTTACAGTTGGGTGTTCAAGTCTATTCATCTATGTGTGAAGTCCCACATGGCCATAGCCCAAGAACCTAGCACACTGGGGAGAGAGAAGAGGGCCAGAGGAAGCCAGCTCTTTTAAATTTAGGGGGCAGGTGCAACCTTGCTAGCTCCCGATTGGTCTATTTGAAGAATTCTGCCTTAGCAACATCCTTGGGACTGATTTATATGCCCTATTGCCTTGTGATTGGTTAGCTACACGCTGCCTGTCTTATTATAATGAATGAAGTAGGGGACCAGAACGGAAGCCAGTCCTGGAAAAGGTGCAGCTGGGGTTCCAGGAGCAGGCCAGTGTCCAGCCATGTTACAGCTGGGTGTTCAAGTCTATTCATCTATGTGTGAAGTCCCACATGGCCATAGCCCAAGAACCTAGCACACTGGGGAGAGAGAAGAGGGCCAGAGGAAGCCAGCTCTTTTAAATTTAGGGGGCAGGTGCAATCTTGCTAGCTCCCGATTGGTCTATTTGAAGAATTCTGCCTTAGCAACATCCTTGGGACTGATTTATATGCCCTATTGCCTTGTGATTGGTTAGCTGCATGCTGCCTGTCTTATAATCTCCACACATTTTAAAGTTCATGCCTCTTGTGTGTGCCCTTCTTTCCCCACCCAGTTGGATTGTCTTAATAACTCCACCTATTTGGGTTCCCAGTTTTACTTCCTCCTCCACCATGGTCTCAGTCCCCGACTATCTAGCTTCCCTGTGTCTCCTCACCATCTTTGGGGGTTTCTACGGAGGTATCATTGCATAGCATAAATAACTAACTCATTGACCATTGGTGATTGATTCAACTTCCAGCTTCTCTCTTTCCTAGAAATCAGGGTGTGGAATTGAAAGTTCCAACCCTCTAATAACATGGTTGGCTCCAGTAACCAGCTCCCAACCTTAGGTGCTTCCAAAAAACATCTTTATCACTCTCATTATTTAAGAAATTCCAAGGGTTGTATGAGTTCTTTGCCAGAAGTTGGGAGGAAGAGCAAATATAATATATATATATAAAATAAATCACAATATCATCCAAAGATATGGAAAACCACTATATCCTAGTTTCAAAATCATTCAAGTCCATGACTACTAATAACTAAAAAGATTGAGAGATTCCAAAATATTTTCCTTTAGATCACTTTTCAGGCAGTCCAATAATTTTAAGTATTTCACTACATTAATCTAGCTGGGTGAGACATAAAAATGACAGATACTGTGTCAATTTTGGGAATGTTTAAAACCTTGAATAAGTACATGGAAATTTTAAAAATTTTATTCTGTATGCATATCTCACCTCAGAATGCTCAATATCTGCTTAATGTCTTTGTTTGTGATATCATTATGACTTCTGGCAAGCTCTTGTTAAAGGAACTTTCAAAAATTAACAATAGTTAAAAAGCAGGAGGAGATAATTACCCTCATTAATGAGGTTGCATACCAGATTCCACAGCAGTCGCTTGCACAGCAGGAGAATCAGGCTATTTTAATGTCAGGTATACTTACCCTTGACATTCCTTAATTACTTTTCTTAGTTTTCCTTGACTCAACTTAAATGCCAAGAGTGCTATGCTCCCCAAATTGAGCACCAATTGTAGGTAGTTCAGGTGACAACCCATTGTTGGATTTGATGTAACACTGATCCTGAAAAGGTTAAGCTTGTTTTAAAGAAATTGTAATCACAAACTGTGTACTAAATCTCAACACTTAGGTTTATATTTTACACTGTGAATAAAAATTTTAAACTTTGAGGAGATGGTCATTTATGTACTCAATCTTCTATAAGCAATGATATTCTCAAGGTAATAAGTAAGGCAGTTATTTGAAATAAAAATAACATCTACAGAATTATAGAGTACTGGTGCTGCGAAGTGTTAAGTTGCCTTCATTTATTATTTATTATTTTATTAAATTTATGCAATACTCCCATGTAGTTAAAAATCAATCATTTGATTATCATAGTTATTGAGAGCTTAAGATAAAATGAGTAATTTCTCTAAAGGCTAGGTCCTGGATTAAATCCCATAAAACTGACAAATTATTTTAATGCAATGGTGTATTTTTTGGAGGTAAAGTAAATTCCCTGTCTCCTCTGTTCTTTTATAAATTGAAAAAAAATCTATATATATATATAAAGAAGTACTATGCAAATGAAGTCAAGACTCCGTCATCATTGTCATGACCAGCTCAGGAGGAGGGGAGGGGCTCCGCAGGAGCCTGAGAGATTAACACAGAGGGGTGCCTGCTCTGAGCCTCTTCAGTGAGGTTGGGGGAAGGCCCCCAGCAGACACACAAACACACACACACACACACACAGGGAGCCTACTCCCAGCCTCTGCATCTCTGCTGAGCAGAGTCAGCAGTCCCTCCCAGGTGGGAAAGGG
>NW_006282653.1:273620-273988 GCF_000327345.1 Myotis davidii | reverse complement strand
AAATTAATAAATAATGTTAAAATCAATGAGAATGTATGTCCCTTGAAGACCAATTAAGTAAAATTGTGACTCTGTGTGATAGAGCTATTCATACTGAATTGACCTTATGACCATTCATGCATATTTTAGACACATTTCTGTAAAATAATGCTGGTACCAATTACGTGGAATAGTAACTTGTTCATGTAAAATGTATTGAGTGATACAGAATGCTGATACTGAGTGTCACTGTGAGGAATACAATGAAGATATAATATGAAGTCACTATAGTCAAGCTGCTAAATGATTAAAGTCAAGTAAGTTGAGGCATAAGGACACAATTCCACTTTTATTTTAACTAGGCTGGGAACTTCAACTTTTGAGCTTCC
>NW_006282653.1:261217-273548 GCF_000327345.1 Myotis davidii | reverse complement strand
CCATTCATGCATATTTTAGACACATTTCTGTAACATAATGCTGTACCAATTACTTGGAATAGTAACTTGTTCATGTAAAATATATTGAGTGATACAGAATGCTGATATTGAGTGTCACTGTGAGGAATACAATGTAGATATCCTGATATCCACCTGACATCCATCATCCAGACTACAGGATATGTCTAGACCTCCTAGCACCCATTCTTCAGACCTTCTGGCATCCATCGTAGAGACAACCTGCCATCTGATTGATAACTTTCCTGGACCAATTCTAGGGCTAAGAATGCAGAACTGATTATTCTAAGGAGTGAAATTTTTTTACTATAAAAACTCTTACTGTTTATTTCTTTTTTAGAACACTTCTGGATTTTTGCCTAGTCCTATTTCTAGCTTGCAAACCCTAAGCCCCTTAAATAAATTTTTAGCATTTATTTCTGTTACAGAAAGGGGACCTGGCCCTTGGTGGGCCTGCTAAGGACCAGCCGGTAGTGTGTGGCTGGACTTCATGCAAGAAAAATTCCACATGAGTCCAGATAACTATAAAGGAACATTTATTAAAGCCGAGGATATAAAACAAGAAAGGGCTTAGCATAGAAGTAACAGAAGAGCTAAGACTGGGCTGCCCTGAGTTCTCTGGGAAGTCAGAGGAAAGGGGGCCTTGGGAGCAGGTTAAGAGGTTAGCCTGGAATGGGCTGCTGCTGCCCATTGCTCCCCTAGTAGCAAGTCTCATGGGGTCCTTTAGGGTTTAGGCGATACATGCTTGTGGGGGAAGAAGTGAGGGAAGAAGAGGTGAAAGGGAATGATGCTAGCTGCTTACCAGAGTGGAGCATATTCTGGGTCCTTTGTCTTGAAGCTTTATCTCTTTCATGCAGGTGGGAATCTTAAGGGACACCTCATGTGAGAGTTTTAGCAGAATATTCATCAGTTTTCTAGGTGTGCTCCTCTAGGGCCAAAATCTCCACTGATTGGTCAGGGTCAGGGCAGGAGGTCATTAGTCATTGTAGCTGGTCCCGGTGTCACGCACATGGTTTTGCTACTTTTCTGGGTCTGAAGCTGAAGTACAACAGAGACCTATATGTTTCTTTCTAGGGAGGTGAGCTTCTGTATCTGCTGTAAATTGCTCTGCAGATTACTTAGCTATCTGTCTCAGTTTCCCTATTCCACTTGTCCTGGCTTACTGGCCTGTCTCTTTTCTAGCCAAAGCTTCAGAGTCTTTTTAAGTTTGTTCAACAATTGTCTTCATTAATATCATGACTCTAACTGAGTTTACCAAAATGCTCAAACTTTGTCCAAATGACATCAAATCCTTCATTTAAACACTAAAGTTCAATAATAAAAATCAATAATTTAGCATCTAGGTCTTTTTCCCCCAACATTGATTTTTAAGTTTTGAATTATTGTGGGCTTATATTATAACTAGAGGCTCTATGCACAAAATTCATGCATGTCCCTAGGCCTGGCCTGTGATTGGGGCCAATCTGTGGGGCGACTGGCGGGTGATGGGGGTCCCCCGCTGGCACCTGACTTGGCTAGCCTGGGGCCTGTGGGCTTGGGGCAGTTCCTTCACTAAGTGTCTGCCCCCTGGTGTTCAGTGCAGGTCATAGCAAATGGTCGTTCCACTGTTCGTTCTGCTGTTTGGTCAATTTGCATATTAGGCTTTTATTACATAGGATGTTTATTTTTGACTTAAATTTTTTATAATGTTTTCTTACATACCTAAATTTCTCTCTGTACATAGTACAATCTATATATAATGTAAAGAATATGGAATTAGTATTCATAAAGAACTGGATATTTATCCCAATTTTAGCAAGTTATCCATTTTGTAAGTCCACATTTATGAGCTGTAGGTTCCAAATTTTGACCATGGTATCTGTGCCCCAGAATTGTATTTAAAATATCTAAACCTTACATAGTTCTGGAAGAATTTTTGCCAGTGACTAGAGTGTTTATTTCCTTATTCAGTATATAATTTACAACATCCCTGTAACTCATTGACAAGGTGAATAAGTTCTATTCTTCCTGATCCCATTGCCTATATAGACAATATCCTCTTTAATCAAACTGAGAAAATAAATGGTATATGAATTATTTTTCTGCTTCTGGAACAAACAGAATTCATAGTTTTTAATTTTTATTATATGTATTAATTTTATTTTATTTTTATTCTCTGGGTGGATCCTTTTTTTTACTTCAGCATTTTTGCACAAATTACTTCCCCCTGCCCCTTCTTTTTCTTTTTTGGTCATTGGACAAAAACCCCTGCTGCAAAGATTTTCTGATCTTTCCAAAGTCTTTCATGTAAGATTTCAGTGTGGAACACCTGCCCCCTAAATGCAGTCACTGTAATATTAACTTTCTCTTGTTAAGCTACCCAACCCAAATCTATCTTCACCTCTGTGTCTTAGTGGGTTTTTCTCAGTTTCTGCAGACATCCTTGACTCATTGCTTTCATAAATGGGAAATTCATGAGATATACTTGGTTTCTTTTATTTCCATTTACTTATTTCCTTTTATTCTGGTGTTATATACATTAATATCCCCTGATAATGAATCTCCTTCTTTTCTTTCATTTTACTCTCTTCTGTCAGGCCTTTCTTTTATTTTATACTTTGCTATTTTATTTCAATTCTAAAAATAGAGAATTTAGAAACTTGATTAAACCTCAACATTTCAGCCAGATTTTCTGCAATTGGACATAGTTTTATAAATCCCCTGAAACTCTATAAATCTTTGTATGAAGCAGTAAGTGTGGTGTAAACTATATCTGAATATAATAAAATTGTTAAAGATTTTTAGATGTCTGTAAGTGCTTTATTCTCAGTAGGCTCTTATTTACAGTATGAAATGCTATTGTAAAAAATATTTTTAGTAGAAAGCTGTCTTCAAACTTTTAAAATAATATAGAACCATTTGAAGCAATACAGTATAACTAACCAAATTGAATAATTAACATCTTTAAATTAATATCTTCTGCATTATAAAGCAGATGGTATAACAAGATAATTCCTTAGGGATTTTTCCCCCTTTGCATTATAAGAGTAAAAAAAAGTTTTAAACTGTAGTTACAGTAGCCACAAAAAAAGGGACAGATTACATGATTGGTATTCATGATCACACTCCCTAATAGTTGGCGTGGCTCTGAATCTTATTCAGAAAACTTAGAAGAAAAGAGTCATATGATTTTTACTTGAATAATTACTACAAGGATTTATGTTTAGTGTGTTGCTATAGAGCATTTATAGAAATAAAACATTCCTCTCTTCTGCTCACCCCTTCCCTTCACTGTGGTTTATTATTTGGTGATTATAAGAATGATTTTAATCTTTAAGGAACGCAAGTAACTATGATTATCAATACCATTTATTAAACAATATTCATTTCACACTGATTTCTGAGAAATAAAAAGGGGTTTAAATAAAAACAGTCCTTGTGCTGCAGGGATTTACAATGTTAGTCAACCACACAAATCCACATTAAGAATACAGACATAAAAAAAACATTTTCAATACCAACATATGTGCATTTTACATTTGAAAACGATGTGAAGAGAAAGAGTATTTCCTGGAATTTGGAGGAGTAAAGGAGATGTTATGAAGCAAAATTCTAAAAGCAGCTTAGCTCCTGGCCAAGCCCTCACTGCAAACTCCTTTGAGTGCTGTTGGAGTGAAGTATGATTGGTAACCTCACCCTGGTGGCACTGAGTGCTGCTGAGGATTCATTGAAAGATCACCTGGGGTGAAAACTTTCCAGCATTTCTAAGAAGAAATGCAAAGTTGTACATCATTAGAGCCAAAATATGTTGCATTTTCCTGGCTGCAGTGCCAGTAAATTGAAGTTATCAGGTAGTTGATATTAGTCTACAGCAAAATATAAAATTTGAAGTAGTATTTTATAAGCTCTGCGGTCAGAAATCCTGGGTTTGCATACTAGCACTTGCCTACTTAATATTTTTTTAATCTGTTAATCTCAATCTCAGTTCCTCTAAATTTCAGTCATTCTCATGTGAATGTGAAGCAGCTGACAGCCAGAAACAGAAAGTTGCTGATCAGAAAGGTCTCTTCTCTGGAGATATGATTGATGAGCTAGACCTTGTCATTATCAATAGTTTTATTTTTTACTAGTGGCCCAGTGCACAGATTCATGCACATTGAAAGTAAATTGATTAGAAGAAATATTTTAATATTGCTATTTGCCCTTCCTCTATAATAGAAGTGTCAACCAAATTCATGATTGACAATGACAGATGGAAACACATACGTGTGATTGGCACCAGTGATAACTTTATATATATAGATAAACGTGCTTAATTAGACCTGCTTTCTGATTTAGCCAAGCTTTTTTCCACCCCAGTGAAGCACCCCAACTTCTCTTTCAGGTAATTGTCAGCAACACAGCAGTAAATATCAACATGAAGCAGGTTATTATTATAGATCACACAGGGAGAACAAAGGGTAAATATTTAAGTGCAGCAGTGTTTGACTATATTCTGTGCAGTGACAAAACCTGAAGTCACTTTCAAGTTCCACCATTTCTTACTTCTTTTCAGTCGGGTCAAGTTTCTAAACTTTCTAAATCTCCATTTTCCAGCTAATGAATAGAAGATAGGATTCCACCAAGTCTCCTATCTACCTACTCCAGGACTTCTGTGAGGATCAAATGAGATGAGACACGGAAAAGTTTTCACAAACATTTGGTTCTGCCAATACATGAGTTATATTTATTAGACAACATTATTATTCCTGGCTTGGGTAGTACACTCTATTATTCAGTCATACCAAATATGCCCTGCTCTATCATATCCCCATTTTCAGTAAAACTTTTTTTCCAGATTAAATCTCTGCTCCTAATTCTTCTCTATACCACGAGTCACCTCATCTTGCTAGACTCGTACCTCTCACAAATGCTATATAAGGCTGGAATTCTTGCTTACAAGTATCTTCACTCAACCAAACTGTGATCTTTTAGAGCAGGGACTTTCATGCACTTGGAGGGGGTTCCTCAGCCCACCCTGTACCCTTTCACAGTCCGGGAGCCCTCTGGAGATGTCCTTAGACATCCTTAGGACTGCCAGGGAGGCTGCTGCACTCGCCAGCCATGAGCCCAGCTCTGGGCTTCTGGCTGAGTGCTGTTCTCCCTATGGGGGCGCACTGACCACCAGGGGGCACCTCCGGCATTAAGCGTCTGCCCCCTGGTGGTCAGTGCGCATCATAGTGATCAATGGTTCCATGTTAGGTCAATTTGCATATTAGCCTTTTATTATATAGGATGTTCCTTTTTAAAAGAATAGTGCTTACGACATGGTGTGGCCTCAACTGTTTTTTAAATTAATTAACTAATTGTTTTAATATCTGCCACTTCTGTTGTAAGACTTCAAAGACTGTAAAATAAAGTTCTTATAGGTTTGGCAATGTTAGCTAAATCAAGGGGGTATCAATACAAATAAAGTAAGTTACCTTATAAATAAAGTATTATCTAACTTCTGAGAGAAGTAAATAATCACGGGTAAAATAATAGTGAAGAAAAAATATCAAACCCCACTCTATCTACCAATTTACATATAAACAGAAGGTAGAAAATATGCAATATGACACATAAATAAAATCAGAAAAATTGATGTTAATGAGAATTATTGTGGTGATCATTTCATAATAAACATATACAAATAGTGAATCGTGTTGTATACCTGAAACTAATAGAATGCTATATGTCAATTATACCTCAATTGAAAAATCCACTGAAGTAATAATTTAATGTCATTCACAGAATTTGTTTTTTAAGTGCTTTTAGTCTTATTGAAAATAACTATATATAATAATTATGAAGTTAACTCTAATAAAAATGCATAATAAAACTAGTGTTGGAGTTGAGACAAAATATTTATTCAAGTATTAGTATACTAAGTTTCTTGCCATAAATTGGTAAAAATTTTCTATATAAAAAATACTTGAGGCATTTGATTGATAACTTAATGATGAAGTTTGAATATGACAATAATGTATCCCACTCTAGTTGTATTCATTGTAAATAAAGGACACCTTTTAAAATTGCCCTAACCAGTTTAGCTTAGTGGATAGAGTGTCAGCCTGCGGATTCAAGGGTCCCAGGTTTTATTCCGGTCAAAGGCATGTACCTTGGTGGTGGGCAAATTCCCCGTAGAGAGTGTGCAGGAGGCAGCTGATTGATGTTTCTCTCTCATCGATGTTTCTAACTCTCTATTTCTCTCCCTTCCTCTCTGTAAAAAAATCAATAAAATATATTTAAAAATATATAGAAGTGTGGAACTTTATGGGATAAATTTCTCAATATAAGTAATTTACAACAAAAGCAAGGAGACATAAATATATTTGAATAAATCTTGCAACACATCACCCAATTACAATATGTGGCTTTTCAATCCTGAATCAAACAAACTGCAAAACAAAAAAATTTTTTCAGCAAGTGGAAAAATTTAAACACTGACTAGATATTTGATTATTATAAGGAATTTTAAAATAATAATAAAAATGGGATGGTTTCTTTTGTTACAAACCTCTTGGACATAGGGTATTGAAATTGTTATAAATAGAATAAAATATTTGGATTTCTTTTAAAATTATATGGGTTCCAAAGGAGTTGGTGAGGATCTAGATGAAATGATATTGGATAGGAGTTTAAAATTTTTGATGCAGGGTGATGAGTACCTCTGGATTCATTATATTATACTCTATTTTTAGGTATGTTTGAGGTTTTCCATATTAAAATGTTTTACAACATACTTATCGTGTAATACTCAAGTGTGTTTCATTTATAGAAAATCTAGAAATCTCTTAAAAATGAATATATAAATAGCACTTTCACATAGCAATGACATACTGAAAATCACAGTAAAATTTAAACAGATCATTTCAACATGATCATAGTAAAAAGAATAAACAAGTTTAATAGATTCCATGATGTTTTTCTCCCACCCTTCATCCTATCAAAACAAAGCAAAGATAATTGTTATTCCTATAGAAGCCAGATTTCAACCAGCTGTTTCTTACAAATTGTTAGGCCTATATTTTGGCATCCAATAATGCATAGGTACATTTCTCATTCAAAAGAGAGTTGAATCTTGGTGCTTTGGGGCATATAAGTACGGATATCCAATCAACAGTGAAAAGTAATGTAAAAAATTATTTTGCAAACACAGTTTGCATGGAGAGTGTTTATCCTCATTCTCTTATCAAAAACAGGTATTTCTTGAGGTAATTATCATATTCTATAACGGCCCTAAAATTAATTTTACTCTATCATCCAATTAAGGAGCTTGGCTTGTCTCTATCAGATTGATATTAGATTACCAAGTTATAGCTATTCGTGGTATTTGTTTAGAAGGATTTAACTCCACTTCCCTTCTTTAGAGAGGACTCTTGAAATAAAACAAAAGACAACAAAACAAAAAAACAAAAAAAAGCAGCACTATGCTACTTAACATTTATAAATCACCATCCTGCCTAGGTGCCTCTCCCATGACTTAAAAACCCTGGCTAAATTAAACAAAATAACATGGCCTTAGATCACAGGATTTAAATTCCTTTGGGATTCTACATGATGCTAATTCTACTTTTGGAGTTTAAAGAAAATGAGAAAACTTTAATGTGGATAAAACATTTCAATTCAGGCATTTAAAAGAAGCTGGATAAACTATTGAACATCTGTTCAATGTAATCACATTGGGGAATACAACATCTTGAAATGAAGCTAAAAAAAAAAAGGAAAGAAAGAAAAAAAAAAGAAAGAAATAGCTACTTTCCCCAAAGCCAAGCAACCAGTGTAAGTTATATTATTTTTGAATGAGTTCCATTATTATGTAATTTTTCAAAAACTTTTTAAACAAACCAGATTTTTATCACACTAAAACTTTAGACAATTCATTGATACATAAATCAACAAATATTTAACCCATGTTGGAATGGGTCCTTGAGTTTATTTTGCAACTTCTTCCTGGATGAAAATGACTGCAAATATTCTATCTGTATCTGTTTCATTGATCCTTGATGGCTGATGAAATAATGATGTAGTCCCTTGGTGGTCTAAAATACATGTAATGCACCATTGTTTTTACTACTAAGTCTTAATGTAGCTCATATAAGGAAAAAAATCTATTTACAGGTGTGTTCTTTTCTATAACTGTACTTGTTATAATTATACCTGTTCCAAAGATCACCATCAATGGAAGAACTAATGACAGGGAGATAAACATCATCCAGCTAATAATAGCTGCAAGCCTTTGAAACTCTTCTTAGCTTAAATGTAAATCATATACAATGAAGGCACAGAATGTTAAAGGCAGAAATTCTGCAAAACCAGTTGAGTTGATTAGTGCTAAATTACTAGTTTTCCATCTGCTGGGGTGGTAATAATTTTTTTAACTGCTTGACTAAAAAGTTTTATTTCACAAAGAATCCATGTTCAGTTGTCCGTTTGAAGGTATTTTATGTATGTACAATAAGAAAGAGTTGGTGACAAATATGCAATCAATTGTGAGGATCTGATGTCATTAAAAACCTAACAATTCATACATAAAGGCATTAGGAAAATAATTTTGCAATAGTTTACAAACATATATGTTACCATCAGAATACTAAATGGAAAGTTAAGATTTGAGTCTCCAGATTTCCATACACGTAAAAAAAGGTATTAGTAAATAGACAAGAGTTTATGTCATATCACAGTACGCTTTATTAGTGCAAATGTTAATGTCAATATTCAGCCATAAGTTTCCAGGGAAGAAAGAACCAATCAACTTTGTGTTCCATTTCTACCAAAGTCATTCAATATTGAAGATTATTGTCTCTTAGTATAATGCAAATAAACATTTGGTTTACCTAAATTATGTAATGATTACACGTTTTCCAAGCATTTTTTCATCATGGTTTTTTGTCCCTTTTAGGTTTGCCTATAAAAACCCAGGCCAGCCAGTGTCCCTTAGGGGTTGAGCATTGACCTATGAACCAGGAGGTCACAGTTTCATTCCCAGTCAGGGCACTCCAGTAGGGGGTGTGCAGGAGGAAGCTGATGCAATGATTCTCTTACATCATTGATGTTCCTATCTCACTCTGACTCTCTCTTCCACTCTAAAATCAATAAAAAATATATTTTTAAAAAAAAAACACAGTATGCTTAGATCAGAAAGACTTGGAGTCTTCCTGGTCTCTCCACAGTGATAATTTTCTGTAAGTGATATACATTGTTGAGAGAATAATCTAGTAATATGATATTTATCCATTATAAACTAAAATGTTATAAATCTAGTGTTATATGTT
This sequence comes from Myotis davidii, assembly GCF_000327345.1. Lineage (NCBI taxonomy): Eukaryota > Metazoa > Chordata > Mammalia > Chiroptera > Vespertilionidae > Myotis > Myotis davidii. Next base: position 264,255 of record NW_006282653.1, on the reverse strand, counting down.
ATGTACAAATTCTGTGCACAGAGATAAATTTATTATCAGTATACTGATAAATCAGGCTGCTAGTCACCAGCTATTTTAAGGTAACAGAAAATGCAAATTAGGAAATGTTTTATAGAATGGTTATTAGTAGACATGGACTTGTTCTAATAACTATGTCATACAGCTTAGAATTAGTAATAGCCTAGAACCAAAAACTCTTAAATCTCAATAGCTCACTAGAGCCAAGGCTAGTTGCACAGATACATTGTATGCACTTGCATATGATCCATGAGTCCCCTCTGTGTTGCCTTCATGCCAGAGCCTGGCTGGGAGGAGCAGCCTCCATCTGCAATACCATGGGTCTCATAGCAGAGAGCAGAGAGAAATGGGTGGAAGATATGGTGGTCATGGAGCTTTTTCTCACAACTGATACATATCACTTCTATTCATAGTTGATTATCAAAGCAAGACTCATAGGCAATTGGATATAAGTATGGAATAGATGTATAATCCCTTCTGAGAAAATTAACAACAACATTGCTTATGGCCAAACCAAGGTGTTCCAGAATGAATCCAAATAACATTCAAATAAGGCCATAATGCAAGCTTGTTTGAAACAAGACTAAGACAAACTACCCTACAACCCCAACAACAATTGAACAAACCTAGCATTTGACCAACATGGATGATTGTTGCTTTTTTACCCATTGCAATCCTAGCCCATTTTAATGTTCCTTCTTCCTAAATAAAATATTTCAGATTTACAATTTCTCTTTTCCCTCTGCATATAGAAAATTTCCAATTCAGAATCAGGCACAGCTTCCTGAATTCCTCCCAATAATCATTCAGCACAAACCTAAATTCTATACATTGCTCTTCCCAACAGTTGTTTTTGAGATGTTGCCACAATTCCTCTGGGATGTGTTGGCTTTTGCTGCAACAAGGTAAATTCACCTAACTTTTGGACTGCCAGTATATTACTAGTTGTCTCTGGTCAGTGACTGTTAACACTGGATAGAGAGAAGACCTATTTTCAACAAAAATTCCAGTGACCATGTTTAGGATTATCTATTTGTAAATGACATCTCCAATTGTAGCACCACACCAGAACAGGGACATATGATCTTTGCACTCTGTGCAATTTACACATCATAGTGTATTACTAATTGAACACTTTGAAAAATTATCTACCCAGATTGACTTTAAATCCACCTTTATGTTTACAAACAGTTCTCTAAATCATTTCTTCATATTGTTTCTTTTTTTAAAGTTCAATTATTTGAGTAAATTGGTTTTCTCTACCTCAAAACCAAGTAAAGTATAGAAGAAGAGTGTTCATGACCTGAATTCTCTAATGGTAGAAATAAATTATTTAAAAGTAATCAGTGTAAGTTAAATTACAAATTACTAATGTTAACCCAATGGGGGTTTGTGGTGATATTAATCAGTTCTTTAGAAGTAAGAATTTCTCTGTTGGTCTGGATGAAGAATTATTCATCAAATTTTTCCATCTATATATATAAAAGCCTAAGCGACTGGCTGACTGTTCATCCAGCAGACCATCCAATCGGTAGCTTTGATATGCACTGACTTCCAGGGGGCAGACACTCACTGCAGGAGCAGAAACCACAGGCATGGAAACATGGAACAGACTGATGAATCTCAAAGGGAAGGGGTGGGAAGAAGGTGGGAAGAGATTAACCAAAGACCTCTAGATTTATAGAATGGTTTATTAGTAGACATGAACTTGCTCTAATAACTATGACTGGCATAGTTTTTAGTTGAGTGTAAAAGTTATAAATTGGTTAGTAGCAAAGAAAAATGATGCCCCCTGATATATTTTACATTTATTTTGTATTTTCACATGCCTGCTTATAAAATTCCATATATATATCTGTGTTAATATTGCACATGCCCGGGTTGAGGGCTCAGTCCCCAATGTGGGGTGTGCAAGAGGAAACCAATTAGTGATTCTCTCTCATCATTTATGTATCTGTCTCTCTCTCACTCTCCTTTCCTCTCTGAAATCAATAAAAAAATATATCAAAAAAGTAATATTACTGCCAGTCAGAGTAAGATTATTTACTAGAGGCCTGGTACATAAATGCACCAGTGGGGTCCCTTGTCCTGGCCTGAGCCCTCTTACAATCTGGGATCCCTCGGGGGATGTTGGACTGCTGGTTTGGGCCCAATTCCTGCAGGACAGGCCAAAGAACCCCACCAGTGCACAAATCCATGCACCAGGTCTCTGGTAAAGATATAAAGGAGGAAATTCCCAGGTTATATAGCAGGTTAATATCTGAAATAATACATGCGTGCCTCTGCTAGTGGTGTTTTGTGTTTTGTATTTTTTCTCCTTTCCAACCAAAAATACCTCTTCCCAAAATACAAGCCTTTGTAAGTTTTTGCCTGTAGTGTTTTAATATTGCAATACAATATAAATTGTTAGCAAGGCAAAGGTATGTGTGGAATAAAAGGTATGTGTGAATAGATGTTTTGCAATGACAGGTAAATGCTCGTGAGAAGTCTTGAGAGAAGACAGAACATCACAACTGATATATGTAAATATTTTTAAATATTTAAACATTTTTATACATGATCAGTATAGTTTAAGAATAGAGTGCTGATGATATCTCATTGTAGTTTTAATTTGAATTTCTCTGATGATTAGTGACATTGATCATCTTTTCATATGTCCATTAGCCATCTGCATATCCTCTTTTGAGAATTGTTTATTCAGGTCCTTTGTTCATTTTTTAATTGAATTGCTTGTTTGTCTTGGTGTTGCATTTTAAAGTTCTTTGTATATTTGGATATTAACCCCTTATCAGATGTATCATTGGCAAATATTTTCTCCCAAAGAGAGGACAAAGTAGGAGTCTGGGAATACGAAAGAGGAGAAATGTGATTGGAGCAAGAGGATTTTGGAAAGGCCAAAGATGTGGTCTGGAATGACGCAGAGAGTTGCCTCAGAGAGCACAGAGGTGTTCATTAAAATGTGCTTAGAGAAGATAATTCTGAAGTGTTCATGATGAAAATTTGAGGCACTTAGCAGTTCA
>NW_006282653.1:228285-260139 GCF_000327345.1 Myotis davidii | reverse complement strand
TCAAGCTCATCTTTTAAAAGCAAAATGATGTTATGTTTCACTATAGTGAAATAAAGAACTACAAATTGCACATGAAAAACGAAGACTCATGAAACACATACACCGAAACAGAGATTAACATTAGAAGGGAAACAATGACTTTTAATAGCATTGGCTGGGATCATTCTCCTATGTATTCTTTTTAATGTCTTCCCAAGGCATTACAACATATTATTTCCTTATCATGTGTTGTAAAAATGACGCTGAGACAATGGGCAGAAGAAGCTATTTAAACCCAACCTGTTTACATCCCTATTAAAAAGTCTTTTGTTCTACATTGGATAGTCCATTATTTTTTTCACTAATGCATGTATGGCCTGAAAGTTATTCTAACCACTTCACATGTCCTGGACATGTGATATTTATAGCTTTTTTCTTTTTGATTTTTGATTTTTTTTCCTAAAGCCCCTTCTTCTGCTCTACTTTCCCTAAATATTCTGGCTCTGGGATATGATTGTGAAATTTGGCAGCGTCTTCAAGAGCCTTAGCTTGAAATTCGTTAGGCTTTATTGCTCATTTCCAATTCTGCTACTGCTGTTTTTCACTTCAGGGGTGTGGATACCAATGCATCTATAAGACTAAGTCAGAAGGGGTAGTCCTGGTAGTAATAATTATGTTTCATGAGGACCCAGTTTGGATCAAACAAACAGTAAAGCTGATAAATGGGGCTATAAATAAAAATGACTCTAATTAATGTGAATTGTTTGCAGTACTCATTAAAAGATAAACAGTAAATATATATGTATTAGAGAAGTGCCCAAAGCCAAATGCCACCAATGCAGCAAGCAATATAAATCAGAAAGTTCTAATTTGATGTTTGGCAAATATGCTGACCTGAATATTGAGTAATAGAAACGAGAGAGTAACATATAGCATATCTACTTAGTCTGGATAATACATTATATAAGGGGTTCTATTTATCTGTTTTAATGTTCTTTACCGTCAAATGAAAATAAGCCAGACATGACTAATTTGGTATCTAAACTGACCCATAAAATTATTTGAAGTATTTCTAAAAATAACATGATTATTATTTGAGCAGGACTGAATACTCATTTTATGATCTACCCTTTGTTCTAAAGTATACTTATAATGAGTTTCTGGTGCCAGATTAAAATATATTTACTAAGCTACTGAAGTATTTACCCATAAATTTCTAAAACTATTTTCTTAATGTTCAGTCCAATTTACTTTTGTCCTTCCTGAAGTTTTTGAAATTTGATTTTTCTTTGCCAAGTTTTTTTCAAATTTTGGGGTTAATCCCAATTCTATTTAATCTGGGATAAATCCTATACCAACGCTGGCACTCTCAGTCTCCATTAAGATATTGCTCAAAATTTGTTTTAAATGCATTGACTTGAAGATTTACATTAGTAATAGCAGTTTATTTTTAACCAATAGGTGGTGTGAACTGTATGACTAGTTACTAATTTGTAACTGCTATTCTTTAACTTGTACTGCCTGACAAATTAATTATATGCATTTGTTATCATATTAAAATCGGATTGACTGGATCTTGTTGTTTGAGGTCCTCTGCCTTAGCCCACTATCCAGTTGACATATCTGTATATTCATTCTTTTTATTCATTAAATAAACAAATATTTTGAAATACCCCTTCTATGTTATGTCATATGAGTGGTGTTAAAAATATAAAATGATTTACACATAGAAAAGACTGTAGAAAAGTCATAAACTTGAGCCAAACACTTTATTTTGAGTTTAATGTTCGATATAACATCTCCTGAAATTACCTGCCTTTAGACCTTCACATGTTTATACTTCTGCTACTTTATTCTTTGTTAGAGGGCTGCTTTATTCGTTCAAGTGCCACCACATTTCAGCCCACATTTCAATGACTGGCAAGTCCCCACCCCCCCCTTCCGTGGCATTGATATCTTATCATCATTGCCACCTTTCTGCATTTTCAATGATCACTTTCCTGATTGACACTTTTGTACATTTGTCAACACTTCATTTTCTTTTAGATAGTAAAAAGACATTCTAAAGCAAACATTTAGGCAACACAATAATTGGAGACTGTTAGGAAACATCATTATTGACAGCCAACAATAGCACAAGCAGGCCAGCCAATGAAAAGCCATGTGTCAGTACCTGTATTTAGCAAATGCATCAGTTAGACCATGTCGTGGAATAGCTATGGTACTTTTAGCAGAGAAGTTGAGAAGTGAAAACAAAATAGGAATGTAAAATGTTTGCATGGCTATGTACATACAATATTGTATTTGTGACACCGGCCTTTGTGCAGAAATGTCCTTGCAGTTGGAACTATCTGGATTAGTACCTCTCATCCGTGTGGTAATACTGAGACCTACAAAAGAGTATATAACTTACAAAGGTCAGAGACATGATTAAGAAAAGAATTAGCACTCTGTGTCATCACTTCCAGTGCCACACAATGTCTCTTAGGCACTAATAAGAGTTGCTAATCAACATATATGTTCAGACTAGAAATAGCTCTGGCATTGCTTTTCTCTGACACACACACACACACACACACACACACACATACACACACACGCACACGCACACGCACACACGCACACACACACACACACACGCCCCATTGTCCAGAATACCAGTTTGGTATATTGCATTTTCACATATTTATTTCAGACTTTTGAGAGTGAACTTAGTACTCTGTAATACTTACAAATGAAATGCCTGAAAATTTTATAAAGCCTAAGTAAATGAAGTATAAACCACAATGCCAGACATAAACATTGAAAAAAGCTGTGAGAAAATTACCAAATATACATGAACGATGGATGGATGGATAGATGGATGGATGGATGGATGGATGGGTAAATAGAAAATAGGTAGATAAATGGATACATCATATTTCTTTGTAATTGCTGCATTACAAGATGAGGCAAAAGTAGGTTTACAGTTGTGAGTATGAAAAACAGTTTATTCTTGTGTTATTATTTTTTCATCATTGTATTATTTTACATACGAACAATTGTAAACCTATTTTTGCCCCACTCTGTATTTTCTAGAAAAAAAATATAATGAATACAATACTTCAAATTAAAAGGCATATTTCCAGCAATCAATGACTCTTGTATTTTTGCTGTAAAATGAAATATTTTTCACCTTTAATGATAAAAATTTGAGGTGGCATATGTATGTACCATTCTCAACTTTGGACCTCATGCAAGCCTTCATTTTGAGTAAAAATTCCATATTTTGCAACAGGAGAGTAGTCAGATATTTATAAGGTTTGGAATTCAAATATATTTTAAGGCTAATTGACATAAACATGGACATCTGGACCGTAGGATAAATAAAAATTCCCAGTACTAACAGGGAGAAGTCTGCTTAGGATACATTAAAATGTTTGAGGCATTGACGTTCTAGATTGTCCAATACAATTCTAAAATCTATGTGGAAAACAAAATTAATTACCTTGGTAGAATCACCAAATGGTAACACCCTTTTGTTATGATGAGAAGTTGCTTTTAAATTGAAATAGTTTTTTAATTAACCCAATTATATATCACTATTCAACTGTGATATTAAATTTCAAAAATTTAGTGATGTGACAATATTTTCACAAGAACATCACAAAGACAACAGACATTTGAAATGTTCATATTTAGAGAATATTAATTACATAGTTTAAATTATTTAAGGAATGTTTCTTACCAAGTATCACCTTAAAAAGAAAATCAGTTTTAATTGCATAATATATGATTAATAGAGTTAAACAAAGCAAAATTCAGCATATCATGGAAAAAGAGGATTAAAGGGCATTTATTCTATAGGGGAGAGAGGAAGTGGGGGAAAAAAGATATTAACCAAAGAATTTATATGCATATATGCATAACCCATGGGCACATATATGCATAACCCATGGAGATGGTCAATAGTGTGGGGAAGGCCTGAGGCATGGGTGGAGGCAGGTTAGACGGAGTCAATGGAGAAAAAAGGGGAATCTCTATAATACTTTCAACAATAAAGATAAAATAATTTGGCAAAAATTTATCATGATCTGGAAAAGAAAGCTATGTTTTCAGAATGAGCATGAAACTACTTCTAATTTACTATTTTCATTATATTTGGATGGAAATAAAAATTCTTGGAATGTATTACCAAACTAGCTTTCCCCTTAAATTTTAACAACAAAGAAAATTAAAAATTTTCTGTCCATATTGCCTAATGTCTTTTTAAAATATAATGACAAAAGACATGGAAAATTATGTCTAAAATGTACTTTTCTTTTTAATTCAAAAAAAGAGTTAGATATGACTTAAAAAATGCCTTTACTAAACAAATATAGTACACTTACAAAGAAACACTGAAAGGACAAAACTGTACATATTGTACATTATATATATATATATATACATAGAGAGAGAGAGAGAGAGAGACAGAGAGAGAGAAAAGTTAAGAGTCTTCTTTTCTAATCTATATTTTGTGCAAACAAAAAATATACATATTAAAAATAAATTTTATTTTATAATGAGAAAACACAAAGCAAAATAAATTTCTAAGTCTCAAGACATTATATAATAAAAATATCCTCTTCTAAAATTGTCCAAACATATTTATATTTTGATTGAACTGAGTATCATGCATGTTAATATAATAAAGCTAGTGAAGCAAATTTTATCATTGTCACATAATTCACATATTTTGATTTACAATATACTAGTATATCATATATGAATTATTCTTTTATCTTTTAATAAATTTCTTTATTTATAAGTATAATGGGAAATATTTAAATATGCTTTTCAGACTTATAAAACTATTTTGCCTTAAGGGATTTATCCAATATAGTTTGATCAAGAAATAATATTTTATTATAAAGTTAAAATTACTACTTTGAGAAAATGGAGAAAAAATATTATTTAGAATGTATAATGAACTGAATCTATTATACTCTAGCTAATTAATAAATGTCAATTAAAAACTATTTTGGAATGTATTTGACAGTGTAATGACTTAGAAATAATATTTTATTTATTATCACTTTCTTGGCTACTACTTTTAATTCTCTATATAAGTAATAGCAAAAAAAGAAAAATATTAAATATGCATTATTCTTATAGATGTGATGAAAACTGTACACCAAATTGTTATTTTTCTAAGTTACAAATATAGTGGTCTCCAAGTACTATTCTTCTATTATTGGAGTAAGTTACTATTAAAAAAAGCACACATTTTTCTCTCTCTATTAAAGTAGAGAAACTTTTTCCTTAGAAGAATAATTAAGCCTCCCTATAAAAATAATTTTTTTTAAAAGAATGATCTAACAGGTGTCTGATGACAATGTGGTTTTAATTTGTTTGGGGATTTCACATACTCTTTGCTAACTCAAACCTAAATCAGCTCAAATAAAGAGCTCAACACTAAATCCAAACCAAAACTAAAAGATTAAGAATAAAATAATCTGTCCTCCACTTGGTCAAGATTCTGTATTACAATCACAATTATAAAAATGAAAGGAAGTGCTTACCATAGTTAGCAGTCATTAATAAAAGTTTGATACTATGTTACATATTAATTTCAGATCCTCATGTTTCAGAATTTTTCCTCCATTCCCTATAACAAAACCATCTTTTCCTACTTTAAGTGAATAATAGTATTATCATATTTAATGTGTTTTAATCTTAAAATAATAAATATATTTTATTATTTCAATATTTACTCTAAATCTTTTATGAGAAAATTATATATGAGAGCTGTCTCAAGGTTTTCCAATAATGAGTATCCAATAATGTGTATCCAATAATGAGTATCATTTAGTAAATGCTTACCATATGCCTTTTACTGGGTTAAATGTTTTACATGTTTGATCTCATCAGACCTTTGATATAGCTATAATTTCCCCCATTTGGCAGTGGGAAATCCAAGATTCAGAGGTAATCTGCCAAATTTATTCAGATACTAAATGAGATGGTATTATAATTCAGGTCTGTATGACTCAGAAAATATAGTCTAGGTCACTACTCTGTATATTCCTTGATCTTAAGACATTGAGAAATACCACTAATTAATAGTCTCATTTTTTTTTCACAAACCCTCTTTTCAGGTACATGTTTAGGATTCTCTTACGTAAGATTGTAACATTAATTCAATTATTGCAACGTTTTTATATTGATTACCAATAAAACAACTAAAATTATTTTTATTGTATCTTTATTTAGGTTAATATAATAGCTTTCTTTTCTTTTTTTTCCCAATGTGCTTGTATTTTTAGGACAAGACCTACTTTACAATATGCAATAGATCTGAGTTTAAAAGAAAATCAGTCTCTTGTAGAAGAATTAAAAGAAAATCCTCCAGAATTAATCTTACCTAAGACTTACCTAAGATGAACAGACTCATCTCATATGAAGATTACAATAAAGTGAATGTATGTATAATATTTTTCTATTCCCAGGGCTCCCGAACTCTTTTTTTATGTCCTTTTTAAACAAAAAAAAATTTAAGGGAGAGAGGAAGAGAGAGGGTGAAAAAGAAAAACACCAATGTGAGGGTGAAACATCAATGGCTGCTTCCTGCATGCCCCCTACTAGGAATCAAGCCCTCAACCCAGTCATGTACCTTGACTAGGAATCCAACTGGCAACCTTTCAGTTCAGGGAATGACCCCTCAACCAACTGAGCTACACCTGCCAGGGTAGCTCCCAAACTCATCACTAGTTTGAACACTATTTATATAGAGGTTTCTGAAATAGCCCTTTAGGAGTATTTGACTTGTTTTGTTCATCTTGAAGATGGAGGTAAAAGGGTCTCATCTTCCTCTATCAGGTAGAAGAATATTATTAAACTAGAGGCCCGATGCACGAAAATCATGCAAGAGTAGGCCTTCCTCCCCCTGGCTGCCAGCACCGGCTTCCCTCTGGCACTCAGGACCCAGGCTTCCCTCACAGCCCCGGCTTCATCTGGAGGGTGTTCCAGAATGATGTGCAGAAGGTACATGTCTTTGACCAGAATTGAACCCAGGACCTTTCAGTCTATGGCCCAATGCTCTATCCACTGAACCAAACAGGTCAGGGCCAAACGAGGCACATTTGATTCATGAGCTACAGTTTGCCTACCCCTGGCCTAGAGAATGATAATATTACCCAAGGCTTCAAAATTTTTGTATGCAATATCAATGTCTGGCATTCAATTTAAAATTGCTACTGGCACCAAAGGATAGAACTGAAAACCGAGGAGAGAGAGAATGGAAAATGGAACGAAGAAACAAACTTACAGATGAGCCAGTAATTGAAGTCAGCTGACTAAGGTTTTGAAATAACTTTTTAAAAAGTGTGTGTGTGGTGGGGGGGGGGGAACAAAGTAGATTAAAATATAAATAATTTCACAAATTGATTAGAATCTATACAGAGAAAACATATGGAGGCTGTAGAACTAAAAAATAAAGCAACTGAAATTAAGAACTATTTAGGCTGTATTAATGTAAGATTAGACACATAAAGGGAGAAATGGAAGTTAGTAAAAAGTATGCAAATAAAAGGAAAATTTTTTAAAATAATGAAGGAAAAAGATATTTTTTTCAAATGAGCAAGCATAACATTGACAGGTAACTTCTCAATATAAATGATAAAATAAAAATCAGAGTACCATGAATTGTATTCTTTATAGTGTTAAAAGAAAGAATCAAGAATCCTGAATCCAGGAAAAATATCCTTGAAAAATAAAGACAAAATTACTTTGAAACAACTCTGGTAATATTCTTACTGATCTTGGTGTTGGTGGCATGAAAATTTATCTAAATGTACATATATCCATTGGGTTTTATGTATGTATGCATGTATACTTTAATAAAAGACATATTAACATTAAAATGTAGTAAAAATAAACACAAAACAATAAAGGGAATTTTGCAAGGGTTAATATAGTTGGATAATTTCTGAAAACCAGATGGATTCACAGACAGAACTCAGACCACACAGAGAAGTAAATGTTTATCTCTATCACATAGATTATATTATCTCCATATAACAGTTCTCTCAACCAGCTTCCTGTTAAGATACCATTTCAAAATTTTCTCTCTAAAAGACCTCTAGAATACTGGTCATTTATTTTTGTGTGTAAAGGGATCTATTTGCTCTAGGATTTCGACAAGAATGTAGTAGGGGAAATTTTCTTTTGAGAGTCTAGAAGTATCATAAGATACTTGTAATGCTCCAGAAATAATTTTAATTGTTAGATAAACCAACTCAATAATGCAAACTAGAAATATCAAAACCATGGCTTCAAGATAAATAGTATTTTTAAATACAAAAGTATTTTAAAATTCAAACTGCTTTCTAAGTTATTTAGCCCTTAGAATACTTTTTAAAAATATGTCTGTCTGTATGTCTGTAGTAGCTATGTATGTATGTATGTATGTATGTATGTATGCATGTATGTATTTTTAGACAAAGCTTCAATAACTCATTTCCAGTTTCTGCAGGACATATGAAACACTGTCCATTCTTCCTTAAATAAAGAATGCTGGGCTTCCTTCAGAGGGTTTGGGAAGACTGGGGTTGAAAGGTATGGGATTGGGATTTTTGGTGAAATTGGGAGCAGGGGGTCAAAATATTTGACTGCAAAGAACTACAAAAATTCTCTAGTTGGGGTCAATTAAAGGGAAAATTAGAATACATATGAACTTGATCTTCTGCTAAACTCATTGACTATTTGATCTATGTAAACAAGAAAATCAGGAAGTTTGATTCTTATAGCCTTAGGAAAAAGTCATAGCACTCAAATACATCTTTAAAAGTTTTCATTTTCAAAATTTTACATTCCCTTGGAAATGATGTGAAGTAAATGAGCACAAGCATTTTTTTCTGACTTGTTCACGCTGCTTCCACAATAAATACCAAGCACAAGAAATATTTTTTGAGGAGGAAAGGAGGGGAAAGAGGGAGGAAGAAAGGGAGTGAGGGAGAAGGGAAATAGAAAATTAATTTTTGACAAAAATATTTCTAAAAAAAGTAATTGCTTTCATTGATATTCATTTATGTTTGAATTATTTATTAAAATAATGGATAATAATTGATATTCCCTATCATTTAATATTCATGTTGAATTGATTTAATAAAAAGGATATAAAATACTTTACTGAGAGAAAATTATAATGACCTAGTTAAACATAGTTTAAAACATATAATAAAAAATAAGTTTTATATCCTTCTTGGTACAGCTTACTCATTTTGCACATACATTAGTTATACCTGCTACATAACTGGAAAACCAAAACATGGTTAGTGCTTAGGACATAAATGAAATATAGTTTCTGCCTTGCAGGGTTATAAACTGATGTTGATGGCTAGGTAAGATGAACACAAGACAATGGAGATAGTTGGGGGAAGTATGGGTGTCAACTTGATAAATACAGCAAAGCAAAGGCTATTTTTTAAAAGAAAAGTAATGATTTTTCAGAGTTGCCTATCTCTCTCCACACAGCTGTTACCATTAGTCTAATTCATTGTCAGAAGGACTGCAAACACATCTTAGCCAGATAAGTTCTTCTAAGCCTTGTAAATGATATCCTTCCTCTGAGCTGTATTGTAGTTTCCCCAGGGAGGAGGCTGCTGCTGAAAATCCACACATCGTTATTGTTTTCCCGAGTCCTCTGGTCATATGACACTCCATATATAAGCCACAATTTCCAATGTTCTAATCCTTTTCAGTACACATGCTCGGTCTTCAATTAGAATGTTCAAATATATATATATATTTTTTAACATTTTCTATTTCTTTATTAGCCTTTTCACTCTTTTTAATTTACTTTCCCCTGAGATTCAAGCAAATGAAATTCCATTGGTGCTTTTGAGGAAGCAGAGGGAAGCTAGGTAGTTAGAGAAAGGACCATGGGAGGAGGAAGTAGAACCAGGGAACCAACCATGACCATCAGGAGTTGCTAAGGCAACCTGGCTGGGATGGATAGACAAGAGCTTTAAAATGTATGGCTGTTAAGCTAAGCTAAATAAGCCAGCCAAGCAAAAGATGAGTAGCACATGATCTCACTCATATGTGGAATCTAATGAACAAAATAAACTGGCAAACAAAATAAATCCAGAGTCACAGAAACATGGAACAGACTGTCCAATCTCAGAGGGAAGGCAGGGGGATGGAGGGGGAGAAGAGATCAATTAAAGAACTTGTATGCATATATGCATATCCCATGAACACAGACAATAGGGTGGTAAAGGCCTGGGGTGGGGAACAGGAGCAGGCTAGAAGGGGTCAATGGGGGGTGGGGGGAAGGGGAACATGTAATACTTTCAACAATAAAGATTAAAAAAATAATAAAATGTATGGATGTTGCTAAGACAAGTAGCTTGCAGATAACCAATCATAAGACAGAGAAGTGTATAACCAATCCCAAGAATGTTACTAGGCAGAACTCTTTGAAAGGACCTATCAGGAGCCAGCAAAGCATGTATCTACGCCCGCAGGGGTGGGCAAACTTTTTGACTCAGGGCCACAATGGGTTCTTAAACTGGACCGGAGGGCCGGAACAAAAGCATGGATGGAGTGTTTGTGTGAACTAATATAAATTCAAAGTAAACATCATTACATAAAAGGGTACGGTCTTTTTTTTTTTTTTTTTTTTAGTTTTATTCATTTAAAACGGGCCTGATCTGGCCCGGGGGCCGTAGTTTGCCCACGGCTGCTCTGGACACTGGCCTGCTTTTGGCTCTCCTGGGACCCCAACTGCATCTTTTACTGGACTAGCTTAAGGGGCATGGGACTATGGAACCTGAGACAAAGAAGCTTCACCAATAACCTGCTTTGGGCCCCTGTCTGCAGGGAGTTCATCTATCTCTCAATAAACGTTGCTTCTCCTAACTGATTTTGTCCACAAAGTCATTCATCAATTTTGTGAGGCAAAGAACACTGACCTACCAGAAATTTCGGCATCACTTTTGGCTTATTAAATCAAAAGTCATAAATTTTGATGTCCCTCTGATGGTTAGCTCCTATTTACCTCTACTGTTGACAGGAATATGGTGTTTCCCTAAGTCAAACATTCCAGTGTAACAGTATCTGATTTTAACATTGACCCTCAAAAACATTGCTAAAGACTATTAATATGTTGCTTCATTTTAACCAATGGCAAACTCTGCTGACATTAATTTTGGAAGGAAAAATATAATTTCCATAAATTATTTTCAAACAAATATTATGGTATGTGTACTTTGGCATTGTCTGATCCAGGATTTGTTTTATTATTTTGCCTAAGGTTTTTTGTTTTGTTAATTTTTATATGAAGAATTTTCTTTGAGGCCCAATAAATGTTGTCTTAATATAAAATAGAATTAATATATATTGTGAAAATTGAGCTCAGTTTTATTTTATTATTCCAATTGTTTTACAATCCAGATATATGTGTAAATAGGTATAAGATACCATATTAATAGTAAATAAATTACCATTTCTGTGTTCTAGGTTTCCATCATGATGAGAAAATATAATACAACTTAAGCAATTTCAATTTAGATTTTATAAATTTTTGATTCAATGTTTTTGGTTGTTGTTAAGTAAAAATGTCTCTATGGCTAGTTAAAAGACCACTCAATTTTCAGCACTCTTTAGGAAACTCCCTTATTTAAATTGCTTTCATTTGGTATATGAACTGCAGGATATGTCTAACTTTTTACTTTGGTCAATTTAAAGATCAAAGAAAAAAGCTGAATATTAAAATAGCTCATGAAATATTTTCTTAGCTGATAAAAACAAAAAGTTACTCTGCTATGAAGTTAGACAAGATTGTACAAAAGAAAATCTTTTTGAATAATTGAATAAACACCAAAGTGCTGGCATTAGCCAGGAGATCATTGAGAAACCAAAAATGATGCAAGTATATGTTGCTTAGATGTAAAATAATAAAAGGAAATAGTGTAATCTTACCTTGACATTATTACTCCCAAGCTTTTGTTTTCTCTCATAATCTCTAAGAAACCGAGAGAACCACTAACCAAGAAATTTCAGTGTATGGTTTAAAAAAAACATACACACACAAAATTAGCACTGAGAAGACACGAAGAGAGACAGAATCAACAGGAATCCTCTTTGAATTTCCACGGCCATTCACTGCTGCAGAAAGTCCATTTAGCTCCTTGTGAAGGCATTCAACATACCAGGAGTCTGGGAGTGCAGACTATTGGAAGTCAATGGAGCAGGCAGACAATTAGACACAGTTTTCCATTTGGCTTAAATGAGTAATCACCTCATTTCCATGATGCTATTTCTTGACATCTGCAACAATTTCATACAGTGCTCTGAGAAAAAGAAAAAAGAGAGAGAGAGAGAGAGAGAGAGAGAGAAACTCCAAAACCCTGAGGAGTAATTGTATGTTTGTGCTCATTTGGAGGTGACTTTGTGAGGTGGACATCATTATTTCTTTAACAGAAAAACAAGTGAAAAAATGTGAATATGCTTGTTTTCTTCTGAACCTTTTTTGGTTTGTTTCTTTCACTCACTGATGCCAGCATTTTGTTTGCAATGGAAAGAAGGATCCTCCTTGTGGAACAAAAAATAATTCCATATTCTCTTTGCCTGCAGTATAGAATGGAGATGATAAAATTCAGGCATATTAATTGAAATTGGGAAAATGCCCCAGTTGCCTTGCAAAAATTCTGTATCAACTTCTATTTGCTTTTCAAAAACAACTGGGAAATTGAATTTCTGAGTTCTTAGCAAAAATAAAAATTCACATAAACTCTCATATGTTCGTAAGTTAATTAATTAATAATATGGTTATGAATGTGAGTTTATGTAATGTATCTTATAGTTTAAAGTATATTTTAAAATTTTGTTTATAATTAATTAATTAATTATCCTGAAGCCATGAAATATATTTAGGTTAATTTAGCAGTTGATTTGTTCTCATAAAGTCATAAATAATCAGTACTGAGCATCTGAAAATATAATTCATGACACTTGATTTTATCTCTAGAATTTAAGGCCATACTATGTTTTTAGAGAACAAGATGGCTCCATCAGGCAGATTTCATACCATATAAATTTTACCACTGGTAAAAGTAAAATGCAGGTTGCTGGCTTTTGATACTTAGTAGGTATACATAGTAGAGTTGATATAAAACCTTGCTTTGATACTGAGTAGGTAGATATGCCAGTTGATAAAGTCCAAAGAGATACATTATACAAGGTTTTGGCAAAAGTAGTTTTACATTTGTTCCTATGGTAAATAATATAATAATTAATAAATAATAATAAAAGAATAAATGAAATTATGACATTTATTCTCATTTATTAATAAATGACATTATTTCAGGCCATTTTGTTTTGTGTGCTCACCCTGTTTTTGTCCACCCCTGCATACCAAAATAAAAGTGTTTTTTAAAACTTCAGCATCTTGTGAGTCTTTGAAATATGAAAGATACAATGCTGATATAGTCAGCTATACAGAGACAGTTAAAATAAATAGCATCATTATGTTTATACAAATTATGGTTTCTGATAATCCTATATAATAAAAGGCTAATGTGCAAAGTGTTCCCTTGACCAGGAGTTCTAACAGGAGTTCGAACAGGTGGTGGGGCAGGCCGGCCAACCTCCCGCATTCCCTCCCCCCAGCTGGCCTGTCCCCATTGGCCCTGATCCTAGTGGGCCAGCCAGACCCTACCCATACACAAATTTGTGCACCGGGCCTCCAGTTGGAAAATAATATTTTTGAAAATGAGGATGATATCTCAAAATGCAAATGATTTTGCAGATGATCTCTGTACATGAAAGACATCAGTGATAAAGCTCAGGACCTTATCATGATAGTCAAAATGCACATGAATTAATGCTAGGAAAATTTTTTTCCAGTTTTCAGAGACAAAAGTGTAGATCTTTCATTACATATCTAGTCATTGGAAGTATGATTATATGGGTCTAGGTAATTACAATGCAGATACAAAGGTACACTGCCTACTTTATTGCCCCTGCTTAATCTATATTTGCATTCAGCAGAGTAGAAATATCGGTAAACTTCTCAAGTTCTTATACCAGCTGTATTGGAAGAGGAGTCATAACTTAGTCAATGAAATGGATGAGGGTATACATGAAACTCAGGGGGAAGGTAGACCAGAGGGACTCTATATACTCTTCAATAAAAAAATTTTAAAAAGTATCTAAAATGTTGTTTTTACCATCTTAAATAATTTCCAGTTTTTATTTGGCATTTGATACTTTAAGAATTGTTATCTTATTTTATGCTTATTGAGATTCATTTTCCACAGCAAGGATATAAAGATTATCTGATATTGGTGAGCTTTCGCTAATTTTGATGAGGAGTCCAGTCTTGATTTTAAAAGAATTGGTTATTGGTTTTGTGACTTGGGATTTGTTTCATTTGTGTAATCAGTTTTATCCATTCCAGAATCTTTTTAGGATTGCCTGTTTTTCATTGATGTTCTTTTTTTATTGAGATCACATTAGTTAATAAAATTATATTGGTGTCAGGTGTACATACATCAACTGTATATTGCATTTTGATATCCTTAACTTTCACATAATAATGGACATCGTTTTGGTTGCTTGTTTTTCATGCATTCATTGATTTAATTGTCACTACAGGAACCATTTAAGACAGTAGATTGAAATCTCTCTTCAGAACCAGGAAATACTTTAATATTAATATTTTATAATATTTTTCTTCATTTATTTGTTTGATTGTCTAGAACTAATATGAATACATTATATATTTAATGTCTCATATTTATTTCTTAACTTGTTTTCTCTATATTTTTCATATTTTTTCTCTAGGTTTTATGAAGTTTCATTTTTTTTTATTTTCGCACATTTTATTTATTTATTTGACTTTATTGATTAAGGTATTACATATGTGTCTTTATCCCTCCCTTGCCCACCCCCAATCTCCCCACTCATGGCCTCACGCCCCTGGTGTCTGTCCATTGGTTAGGCTTCTATGCATGCATACAAGCCCTTTGGTTGATCTCTCCCCCTTATTCCCGCCCTCCCCTACCTTCCCTCTGTGGTTTGATGGTCTGATTGATGCTTCTCTGTTTTTGTACATGCTTTTATGTTGTTCATTATAGTCCACAAATGGGTGAGATCATGTGATATTTATATTTCTCTGACTGGCTTATTTCGCTTAGCATAATGCTCGCCAGTTCCATCCATGCTGTTGCAAATGGTCAGAATTCCTTCTTTCTTACCACAGTGTAGTATTCCATTGTCTAAATGTACCATGGTTTTTTAATCCACTCATCTGCTGATGGGCACTTAGGCTGTTTCCAAATCTTAGCTATGGTAAATTGATTTGCATCTCTCAGATGATTAGTGATGTTTTCATGTTTCTTGGCCTTCTTTATGTCCTCTTTCAAAAAGTATCTATTTAGGTCCATTGCCCGTTTTTTAATTGGGTTGTTTATCTTTCTTTTGTTAAGTTGTATGAGTTCCCTGTAAATTTTGGAGATTAAACCTTTATTGGCGGTAACATTGGCAAATGTGTTCTCCCATTCGGTGGACTTTCTTGTTGTTTTGTTGATGGTTTCTTTTGCTGTGCAGAAGCTTTTTATTTACAAATACAGCTCCTAGGGCAATGGAAACTAAAGAGAAAATGAACTAATGGGACTATGAGGTTTCATTTAATTTATCTTTCAAACTTTGTAATCATTTTTAAGTTTTAAAAAGTCTTTCTTATTTTCTGATTATTCCATCTCAGTAGTACATGTTGTGCTAAGTAAGCCCCTCTACATTCCACTAGATGTTATATTTTCATGGCACTAGGAAAACAAATTACAGCTTTTTGGTATTTTTGCTGTTAAAACTTCATCTACTCTCTGAATTCTCAGCATATTTCTGGGATGAGTTCTCCGATTTGTTTGCTTATTATTTTTTGCTTTTTATTTTGAAATCATTTTTACCATATTAATAGTTATAATAATAAAGACGAAATTTCATATATTCTGTACCCAGACTCACCATTTGAATATTTTGGCACATTTATGTTTTTTAAAAATTCTTTCAATACTTATTATTATGGTTTTATTTTAAATAAAACTTTTATTTTAGGATAGTTTTAGAGTTACAGAAAAATTGTGAAAGCAGTGCATAGCGTTCTCATATAACCCTTGCCAAGTTCTTCATGTTATTAACATCTTTCATTGTAATGGTACATTTTTTCATAATAAATAAACAAAGATAATTATTAGTAGTATTAAGCGAAGCCTATAGTTGATTCAGTGTTACTTAGTTTTTATACCCAAATGTTTTGGTCATTTTCAGGACCCCTTCCAGGACATCACCGTACATTTAAGTTTCTTTCATCTGTGACACTCTCTAGCTTTCCTTGTTTCTGAGTACTTTCTTTTGTACTTTAGCTATCATCATATGGCTTATAAACTTCAATTAGACATTTATATTTTAAAACATTAATGTGATACTATATTAAAAGTAATTCTCTGATATTTTTTTTCCTACCTGTATATGCAGGCTCATCTTTCCTCTCCCTCCCATACCCTTACTGCATCTTTCCTTGAGAAGATTGGCTAATGATTAGTAATTCAGATTGTGAGAAGAGTTTGTTGTCTAAAGGCATCCATAAGATAGAATTACTAAATAAAGGTAGAACAATCACAAAACTGCACTTCAGGCCAAAATTTTAAATTTCAAAGTACTTGGATTTTTTTTCGTATAAGTCCATCACTATCTTAAGTCTTTATTGGCATTTCTTTCAATATCTTTAGGGAAGAAGGCATTGAATTTCTGTCTTTTAGCCCTAGAATAAATAAGATCCTATCTAAACTTATCCTGCATATACGTCAGAGAAAGGCGAGAATAGTGAGGTTTAATAATAAACAAATAAATTGTTATTGTGTTTCCATAGAGAGATTTAATTAACTAGTCCCCACTCTGGGTACATATGCTTTCAGCCATAACTACTAGATTTTTATATCAGACACTTATTAACAATTTTTTCTGCCTATTTTGTAGTACCTCACTTGTATTCACTCTGCTTCTCTCTTTGAGAAGTTTGTTGAAATATCTTGTTCTCTGAAATATCTTTCTCAATCTTTCTGATGTGGCCTTATTCTTTTTAAAAACGTCTTTCCTTAAAAGGTAATGGGGCTTGGAAATAAGAAAGAGAAAATCATTTCTTGAGTCTTCCAATTATAACAAGAATGTTATCATTATTTTTAATCTTTGAAAATCTAAAGAACAATATGTGATGTGTACATTTCTTTATCTTTAAGATTATTCTTTATGAATGAATCATTGATTGGCTGCCTCTTGCACACCCTCTACTGGGGACTGAGCCCACAACCTGGGCATGTGCTCTTGACTAGAATCAAGCCCAGGACCTTTGAGTCTGCAGGCCGACACTCCATCCACTGAGCCAAACTAGCCAGGGCTGAAGGTTTCTTTTTGATGTCTTCTATTGTTCATTGAATTTATACTTGTGTTATTTAGCAAATAGATTTTTATGATATGTATTTACAAATATTCATGTAAATTTGTGATTTATATATTTTTATAACTAATAAGCATTACTTATTTATCAAAAGCAAATAACTTACTTTTTCTCATTTAACACTATTTAACATTTTGTGTTTTGCTCCTAATCATGTTATCATTTCTGGTTTATTTCAAGTGAAATAGCTTCTAAAACCTGAAACTTCTTCATTTGTAAAATGAGAAAATTTTGCTCACCAAATGAGAGTCTCTTTTGAAGAATTTAAATATATAGCAAAGCATTAGTACTAAATCAAAATTGCCTATATTAACTTTGCTGGGTGTATTATTAATAGTAATAGTTTACTTTTTGCATATACTTCTCAATCCTTTCATTTTAAACTTTCAGAGTTATTTG
This sequence comes from Myotis davidii, assembly GCF_000327345.1. Taxonomy (NCBI): domain Eukaryota; kingdom Metazoa; phylum Chordata; class Mammalia; order Chiroptera; family Vespertilionidae; genus Myotis; species Myotis davidii. The sequence goes on along the minus strand of NW_006282653.1, from coordinate 242,279 downwards.
ATGAATTCAACTTTATCTATGCTGTTTAATATTTTGGTATTAACCTCATTCCTCAAATTCTGGTCCATTTATTTAATGTAATTTTCTATATTCATAACATTTTTATACTTATCTATATGCTAAAGAATGTGTTGTTGATGGATGTTAATCACACCATCATTTTAAACGTTGAGGTATTGGGAGCAATATAAATAACAACAATACATGATTTACTAAATATATCCATACTAGTGGCCCAGTGCACAAAATTTGTGCACGGAGTGTGGGGGGGGCGGTGGGGGTATACCTCAGCCCGGCCTACATCCTTTCCAATCCAGGACTGCTGGATCCTAACTGCGCACCTGCCTTCCTGCCTGATCACCCCTAATCACTCTGCCCAACTGCCCGCCCAGCACCCTTCTTGCCCCCAACTGCCCCCCCTTACCAGCCTGATCACCCCCAACTGCCCTGCCCTCCTGGCCTTATCACCCCTAACCGCCTCTGCTTCAGCCTCACCACCATGGCTTAGTCTGCTATGACATCCGGAAGGTCACCCAGACAGTCTCCTGGTCTAATTAGCATATTACCCTCTTATTAGTATAGATATGGAATGCTATGCAACAACTTAAATGAAATTTCAGAATATTTATTGATATTGAAAAAAGTTGAAAATGCATTTTTAAAAATAAGGTTAAATATCTGTAAGAAAAAAATGTGTTTTTTTAAATAAGCATATATCTATTTTGAATAGAATAAATATCTGACCTAATTGTAACAAATTGCAACAATTGCTATTAATTTGTAGGCTAATTAAATGTGATTTTTTACTTTCATTCATGTGTTTTACAGGGTTCAATTATATATATTTAAATATAAATAAATAAATTATGTTTATTTATTTTTAAATGAAAGTAATATGTATTCATTCATATGTTTTACAGGTTTCTATAATATATAGATGTTATCAGATAAGTGTGAAAATGTTATGAATATAGAAAATTACATTAAATAAATGGGCCAGAATTTGAGGAGTGAAGTTAATATCAAAATATTAAACAGCATATGCATCTAATCAGAAAGGGATCTTATGAGAAGTGCTTGAAATATGCCTAGTGAGATAAAAAGAATAGCTGAGACAATTACTACATAGTACCTTAGAGAAGAAAATAGGTAAGTAAATAATATATTCTATATGATAAGTAATATGAATCACTGGTCATTTAAGGTATGGCCAGAAGGGTAGGAGTAGGTGAGTAATGGATGGGAATGGAGGGAGAGTGACAGGGTGAAGAGAAAGAATATAGAAGATTATGGTTAGGATGACATGCTGGAAGCAAATTCCAGTAGTTAGCATAATAAATGCGAGAAGTTCATCAGAAGGCTGATGGACACCTTCGGCAGGCCTGAAGATGTGCATTATTATTGCCTGCTGCCAGAGAGCTGAAGGCAGTTCCCCCAACTTGATGGTCCTTTACTGTTCACCAGGCCTTACCTTTGATATGTAGATCTGCTTTGTTAGAGGGCAAAATGTGGGAATGAAAAGCCAGGGGGCCAGAGATTCAGAGAGTTTAGTCACTAGCCCTGGCTCCCTAAAATGCCTTCCAAATTCATATCTCTTCTCTAGTCTCTTCATTCATTTATGCACAGCCCCTACTCCAGATTCCTGAACCCTGGCAGATGCGAAAAGACCCTAGCAATGACATAGAAGTGTTCCAGACATAAACATATAAAAACAGTTCACAATGAGATGGCTTCTAAAAATACATATAAGTGAAGTATTCACCTCATATGGTAAATACTCACCCTGTGCATATCATGGGCAATTATGCAGCAGAACAAAGAATCTTTGCATATGGATACACTAGAGACATGTCCTGGTTTTTTCCTATAGAAAACTGACAGAATGTTATAGTGCAACAGATGTGTGCTAAGCATTACTGTGCAATTGTCTGAGGTCTGTGAAGGTAGGAAGCTGGAGAAGCCATTTGCCCCCCTCGTGCCCGGATCAGATTCAATGCTAATTGTGTGTTCTCACTTTGCTCCCTATCAGCCTTGATCAGGCAGAATTACATGACTTGTTCCTTTATTTGTTGGTTCTCCCTCTATAAAGAACACTAAAAATTTAGTCTTTAGAGGCTTAAACTCTAATCATAAGCAAAACCTTAAAGAATGGCAATATTAAAACATGATATCTGTGAGAAGAATTTGTAAGTAAAATGTGATTCCTTCACACTGTTAACTTTAGGAGAACAAAAATACCACTGAAAAAAGGGAAAAGGTTTCTGAATGGTCACCAAAAACAGAGCTGAGTAGAAAAGTTAGAAAATAATTTCATTTCGGAATAGTTTATTTAAATAATCTTTCAAGTGTAATTTCATTTAACGATAGAGGGATATGAAATTACTATGGATATTGATAGGCAGTAACTGTATTTTGTGGTAATATAGCACTTATGGCTGGATACATTTTAATTTAAAAATGTTACCCATTGACCTGAAAGTCAAATTTTATCTATTAGTGCCTACCCTGTATTAAAATGAATAGATTTAAGAACTAAATATCTTTATGCAGAAGATGCTTAAAATATTCAATAACATTTGAATGATTTTAAAATGTAAATACTACATATATATATATCTCACTCAAGTTAATTAGATAAATGTGATTTTCATGAAATCCTTTCATTTTACAGAACTAAATTATGGGACTTTCAGTAGTCCACATTGAATTGAGACATAGCAGAAATAAATAAATACAGTGAAATATTAATATTAATAGGCACAAGATATATAAAAAATAATTAAGCTTTTCTACAAAATGATTTTTTCCTGACAAATTTTTTAATTCACAAAGAAATACAAACGTGAATAGAAAAATGTTTTAAGAAGCTGTTTCATATTTTGCTGCATTTTGGTTTTATAAATTACTAAGTGATCCACTTTCTTCTTCCATTGAATATCTCAGTATGGAAGCTTTAGATAATACTGATTGGCTCCAGATTATACCTAAAGACATAATTTATGAGTCAAGAAGTGAGATTATATAAGCAAACTTTCCAAAATAAATGAGCTCTTACTTTTAAAATATTACCCTACCTGGTTTGGCTCAGTGGATAGTGTCAGCCTGCAGACTGAAGGGTCCAAGTTTGATTCAGGTCACACGCCCAAGTAGAGGTATCCCCAGTGGAGGGCTTGCAGGAGGCAGCTGATCAGTGATTCTCTCTCATCATTGATGTTTCTATCTCTCTCTTCCTTTCCTCTCTGAAATCAATAAAAATATATTAAAATATTACTCAACCATAGCTGTTCTTTAAGCATATGCTACGTTCATACCTCCATTTCTGACTATGCTAGTCTATTTACTGGAATATAATTTAAAGACAATGTAATAAACATATTTTCTTTAACTCATAACTGTCTCCTCATAAGAGAATGATGATCTTGTTTATTCCACAACACTAATTACATATTTTTTTTTCACCCATCATACTCATATGCATTAAAGTATGTTAATACAACTTTATATTTCATCATGTTGGCATCCCTCAAAAACTAGAAGTGCCTTCTATATTGCAATATATACTCCTCAAATAATTATAAGTGAATAAAATCATTAAAGGGAGAAAATACTGGACTTATTCAGGAGACTAGAGGTCTAATTCTAGATTTTCCATCAATAATGGTATTTCATTATGACCCAATTAAGGCAGTGATTAGGATGAGACAAATCAGAGCCAAAAAACATGGGTTCATATAGAAATTGGCTCCATCACTTATGAATATATTGCTGTGGCTATGTTGTTTAATCTTGCTTATGTCTAGTTTCTTGCTTGAAAAATAAGAAGATTTAAGGATATTCTAAAGTTAATTGTGGAGATTAATGAATTTACCTACATAAAGTACTTAGAAAAGAGTAGAAATAGTGAATATTAGTTCACATATTTTCACTCTTACATATAAAATATGTTGATTGATCTTCTTTATTACTCAATTCATTCATTTTAAAGAGGATTTTAGAATGATTTCTAAAATTCTACTTATCATTAATATTATAATCCAATAATGCTTCCATTGTGTTCATTAGCATTAGTCTGTATAAGTGAAATTAATATATCCGGAATTGCATTATATAATAAACAAACACATAAATTAACAATATTTCTTGCATGTCACAACTTTGCAAATGTGGATTTGCTTAAAACATATACATTCTATTATCCTTTGCTTTTTTGTAAGTAACTTTGGAGCAAAAGTTTCTTCCCTGACTAATCTACAAAGTTGCTATGGGATCACATGGCAGCACATATGTGCACATTCTTAAAATAAATTAAGGTGTTAAATAAGTGTGAAGCATTCTCGTAACTTACATTTATGGTTTGCTGTTGCTTTTATTATTTAGACACTTAGCAAAGTCTGATAAGTGCCTATATATTTCCATATAATGCATTTATATTTGAGGAATCTGAAGCTTAGAGTACAGGTGGCTTGCCAAAGGTCTGGCCAATAGGAACAGAATTCTGAATCAAACACAGATTTCCTCACTCCTGATTCAGTTTTCTTTTCCCCGCACTAAAACATTTTTATAATTTATTTTTGTATGGATATTACTATAAGGATGTATGAAATAAAGTAGCATAGCTATATGCAGTCTTCTAATCTAAGAATAAAGTAATTACAACTGAAATACCAAGAGGTCTTTATTAATTATGGTATCAGTAGATAAATTATTAATAATAAAATGACATAAAGATGGATTTAAATACCAAATTTCTTATGTAGAATTCTTATCATTGCTAACTAAATTTATTTTACATAAAAGCTTTCTGAGACAACATAGGTTAAGGACACGAGAAATAGAGCGTTCCTACAGTAAATTCCCTCTTCCCAACTGAATAATAGTTTTATTTAAAATGATGTACCATTTGCCTTCCAAAACAAAATAAAAGATGTACCTAAATATCTTATTGAATTTTTAAGAACAGATAATTAAAATTTGTTGTTAACCATCTATTATTTTTTACAATTGAAAAAATAGTTTTTTCTTGGCAATGTTCTGGTGATTTGTTTTTTTTAATGTAACTATAAAAGCACTCTTCATTACTGACTATTCAGCTATGAATGAACAGAATAGCTAGCGTATCTTAATTATACTGGAGATAGTTACAAAAAATATTGAGCATTTGGAAATATAGCACTTTAGCAAACATTTTAACAAATTACTCATATATTTTAAACATATTTATGTTGCTAGATCAGTTAGTTAATGGTGATGCTATAAGACTCTCATTTTGTTTTTATTTTTTTAAAATATATTTTATTGATTTTTTACAGAGAGGAGGGGAGAGGGATAGAGAGTTAGAAACATCAATGAGAGAGAAACATCGATCAGCTGCCTCCTGCACTCCCCCTACTGGGGATGTGCCCACAACCAAGGTACATGCCATTGACCGGAATTGAACCTGAGACCCTTGAGTCCGCAGGCCGATGCTCTGTCCACTGAGCCAAACCTGTTAGGCAGAGCATCTTTTTATTTTTAATATCGATTTCACTTGACATTCTTCAATGCATACCATTTCTTAGTTGGGAAATACTAAGAACGGTATTCATTTAAGCTTTGCAGTTAATATGTTAATTTTATTTTCATGCCAGTGATTTTAAAGGCATATTTAGAGAGAAAAATTCTACTAGTACAAGACCAGTGTTTTATTTTATTTATTCATTCCATAAAAGTTTAATGTTTACCTACAATTTACCAGATATAGTTTTCTAAGGATGTGTAGATATAATACATGCTCAATTGGAACATGTCATAAATATTTACCTATGATACTTCAAAATACTATCACTTGTGCTATTGTTATTTCTCTACAAGTAACGTCCCATTTTTCTCCATAGGAAAGATAACAAATTTTATGTGAACTTTTAACCTTATCTGTTATAAAATTTGAAGACAAACAATAATACATGAACAACTGAAGCCAAATATGTCATCATTATTGATTGTGTTCTTAAAATATGCAAAGACTTTGTATATTCTATTGATTTATTGCCTGGTTGTGTTTTACTTCAAAAACTAAAATTGATTTTTAGGTCTTTTACTTGTTTTGGGTCAAAGTGCTAAAAATGAATATTCTAGAAAAAAAATGTACATGCAAAGATGAGAATTTTTGTGAATGTCAAGGTCTTCTAGGATAATTCCAAAATAATATATTTTGCCATTCTGAAAGTCATCAGATAATTCCAGAACTTGACATTGTGTTACAAAGTACATAACAATAATCTTTTAAATTGAGAGATGCTTTCTTTCACATTAGGAATTCTATGTTAAAATATTTTAATTATAAATGTTTTTATAATTGCATGTGCTTATTTATTTTTGGTAGATGCAAGAGTAACAAGTGTCAGAATCATTCTAAGCATATAAGATGTGTTTGCCAAGTCAGCGTTCTCTAGGATATTACTTTCTTGGAAGACAAAAAAAGAGGGGGGGAGCTCTTTCCTTTCTGAGCTTGCATAACCACTAAATATGAAATATACAAGTGAATGAGAGTCAGGTTAGTCCTGGACATAACTCCTTACAATAAAGGTTTCCTTCCATGCTCACCACTCAACCTAGAGTCAGGTACTTCCAGAAAGTCCTGTAAAAATCATTGAATTTCTAGTTTGGAGCCAGCCCAGAAAACATTAACATAATCACAAGTCTTATCCTTAGTCAGGTGTCAAGAATCCCTAAATTCCTGGGAGATTATTGTACAAAGGACACAAGCTAGTGGCAAATTCGTGGCCAATTTACATTTTCTCAAAAATGATTGCAAAATTTACTTTGTACACAAATAGTTCTATAATTCATATTTTATGCTGCCAGGAAAAAAAACTCAAAAAAATAAGAATGATTATAATAAGTATTAATGTATAGGGAAAATGTAGTCCATACCATATAGTAGTATGCAAAGTAACTTTGTAATCTTGAAATTGAGGGAGATAATTATATAGGTAGGATTTTTATTCCTGTGGCAGAAACCTCAGGCTATACAGCTCCTGTGTTTTGAAGACCCAAGGAATTTATGCCATTACAATTCACTCTGAAGAAAGTAATGAGCCATTAAGAGATCCAGTTTATATAATGTATAAAGTGGCTGCAAAGAACAATATTCACAGAAACGTGAATATTAGTTTATGATAAGTTGCATAAGCTCTTTATCACAGAACCCATTACAAGAAAAAGCCTAGAAATCAATTCTATTAGAAAATCTATCCTTTGTAATATTATGGTTAATAAAATAACAAAAATGTACCACACTATCAAAGGCTAGTTGATTATTTTAATGTTGAGCATGTGTTTCTAAATTCATTCTTTCCAAGTGGTAGTGAAGATAACTCCTTTCACAAGTATCTTTAGTGGAAATATGTAACATAATTTCAACATTGAGAAACTGGCTCTTGGTTGCTTGAAACCTCAAACAGAAAATGTTCTTTTGAGTATAGTTTTGTGTTTTTAAATTAAATTGGTTTAATAAAATTTGAAATATCTTAGAAAAATAATGTTTGAACCTAAAATTGTTAATATAGAATAAACCATGGACTTAAATGTAATAAAAAAAATTACAGAACTCCTTAGGAGGAAATCATTTAGGTAAAATTTATGAGCATTTATAGATTTATTAAAAAAAAGAGAGGAAGAAAGGGTGTTAAAATTTTGGAGGCATTTATTGTTAAACTACAAAAATGTAATTAGCCAAAGTATATTACATAGACATATGGTAAAATTATATATCTGTAGTTTTCATGTTAAAGAGAAACACTCTCTGATAATATATGAAAAAGATAATGGTCAAGGGCCTTTGAAGAACCATACAGAGATTTACTTTATTTTAATTCACTTCATTTTTAATGTAATTTTAATTGATTTCATAAAGGAAGGGAGAAGGGAGAGAGAGATGGAAACATCAATGATGAGTGAGAATCATTGATCAGCTGCCTCCTGCACACCACTGACTGGGGATGGAGCCAGCAACCAGGTTCTGTGCCCTGACCAGGAGTGGAACCGTGATCTCCTGGTTCATAGGTCAAAGCTCAACCACGGAGCCATGTCAGCCAGGCTAATTCACTTCATTTTTTATGTTGTTTTTCCTTCCAGCAGAAAAAAAGTTTTGCATTATCAAAAGGAGCTAATGAATAATTAGCTTCAATTTTAAATTTTCATTATATTGTCATTGCTGAACTTACATAATACAATTTCATCTACATTTATATAAAGGATATTAGTACTTCTTTATATTTCACATGAGAAGATACATCTAGATCATCTCTAAAGTGTCCTTGGAGCTATTGTATTCTACAGTTACTGATTTAAGTGATAAACCATCTGAATCATACATCGAAGGCATTGTGCTTTAAAGCGAACTGCTTCTCTTTATTCTCAAAATGGAGTCATCCTTTCTTCTCTGAATTTACTCAACCTTATCACTGAATTTATTTGTTGAAATAAAAAATAGTGAAAGGTTAAAAACATGGAGTGTTATATCTAAAATATTTTATATAATATATTTGTTCAATGAATGCCAACAGTGTATAAACATGAGCAGACAAAGTTTGTAACAGAGAACACTCTTCTAAACATGAGGCAGAGCAAGTTTGATCTCACCTCTAACATCTTTCAGTTGGTAATTTCTTTTAAATAGCAAGCGCATTAGTGTTGAATGCACAGACGCGAGAAAGGTGAGGTATTTGAGGTATGAGAAGTGACAAATAGAGGCCCATGTTCAAGGAAACAATTCTATTATTTCTTTTCATCATTTCTGGATGGGTGATAACATTTCTATTAGTTAGGCAGAAAAGCCAGGTGCTGTCTGCTCTTTAAAGTATAAGCATCTTATTACTTGAGTATTGTCTCAGTTGATGTTAACAATATAAACAATATACTAAAAATAAAATTAAAGGAAGGTCTCACACTTGCACTTAGGAAAAAAATCTACTTGAATCAATTGTATCAGGGTTGAGTAAATGAGAATGGCTAAGGTTAATTGCCAAAGAATAAAGATTTTGAATATTTGTTTTGTCATTGTTTTTCTGCAAAAGTGAGAGCTCAATTTTGAACAAATAATACCCTTGATCTTCCATTTTCTACTTTTGATCCTAAAGAGAGAAGTGTGTTATTCTCCAATTTGTATTCACCTAACAGGAAATTTGTGTCTTGGTGGCAAGGGTGGGGAGGTGGGGGTGGACGAAAGAGGAAAGGGGGAAACAAAGGCATAAAGACATCAAGACATGCGAAAGGAAGGCAGAGAGAGGTTTCCTCTGCTTTTTCTGTTTTGTCTTCCTATAGTCATGGCCAGAGTAGACACCAACGAGGCAACTTTTCACCTTGGGTGCAGAAAAAGCAATAAATCAGCAAGGAAGCACTGACCACAGTGATTGGCATAGAAACAAAACTCTATATTTTTCTATTCATATTTTATCGATTCATTCAGAACTTCTATACTGCTTTTGAGGACAGCATCTTTTGGTTAAGTTTCAATGAAATCACATCACTGAGTTTAAGTTTGAATAATAATACTTTTTAATTTCTCCTGAGATACCCTTAAAAATTAATAATTGCCAGGTATTATGGCATATATATATAATCATTAGTAATCATTATAAAACTGATTCCAAGTCAATGATCCTTTGGGAATATCATGTTATTTCATTGGACTTGAGAGAGGATAAAACAAAGCAATTTTAATAGAAAGCTTTTTTTGAAAATACAAACTGCAATATAAATGCTGGTTTACATTGTTTCTTTCTTGTTTGTATTATTTCTTCCTTAATCATCCTTTGATAGAGTTATAGACAGGACATCACTGGGAAACGAGAGAAATAGCAGCACAAATAACACAGTGGCCTATGATGGCCTCCTGCTCAGTTTCCAAGGGGTTGACCAGTTTGAGGGTAGGTTCTATCCTTATACAATAATCAAGACTACATTTTTTAAATAAGACATTACTAATCAGGAGTTATAATCAGAATATGGATACCCCTGGAAATTAATGGTAATGGCTGACCACAAGCACCTAGCATTGTCCAAGATATTGTATTTAATCAAAAGTGGGCAGAGAGCTTTGGAAACAGTGGAATGTGGATGGCACTCTTAATTGGATGGCTTGAAAACAGAGCATGCAACTGCCAGTTCCAGCAAGATTCTTTCCTGAATGTGGAGAAGCCAGCAGTAGCCTGAGCATTCAGGTGCAGGGTCTTGTTCTTCTGCTGGCTGCTAATCAGGGACACAGGGAGACCAAATACAGAGAAGTTATTTCCAACCCAGTATCCAAAAGGAAAAAGAGGTATAATTACATTCTTGGAGTCAATATATGCAAAAATGTTAACATCTAAAGAGATCCTTAATTCCTAATTTGGCACCAGGGACAAATAACAAATCAGATCCCTTGAGGATCTAATTTTTAGTTGAGTGCTAAATATATGCTGCATTCAATAATTTAAATACTCCTGCATCGGCTGGTCTGCTATATTCAACAGTAATGAATTATAAAATTGCCCAAATTTTGAAAGCTAATGTTTTACCTGTTTATACCATCTTAATTGGATGGGAGGAGGTCTTGGGTCAGACAAAATGTGGTAATTCCAGGAGCCTTTTTAAAGGGCCTTATATATATAATTTCTTTATCAAAATACTTATCAGCATTCTCAAAAAGCTAAATCATATATTTTTCTAACTTGATGACTAGGAGATGAAACTAGCCCAAGCCATACATGCAAAAAACTTAGTTACCTAATGTCACTTAGTTTGTGTAGTAGTTTTTGAGAGCTGCATAATAAGATATCATAGGCTTAAAGAGCAGAAGTGTATTTCCTGATAGCTCTGGAAGCTAGAGTCCAAGATGAAGGTGCTAACAGGTTTTGTTTTGCTGAAGCCTCTCTCTTTATCTTGTAGATGGCCACCTTCCTGCTCTGTCCTCACATGGTCTTTGTTCTGTGTGTTCACCTCTCCCCCCCCCGTGTCTCCCTATGTGTCCTAATCTCTTCTTATGGAGTCACCAGTTGGATTAGGACCCATCCTGACAACTCATTTAAACTTAATTACCTTTTAAAGGCCCTAACTCCAAATACAATCACATTCTGAGGTAGTGGAATTTAGGTCTTCAATGTACAAATTTCGGAGGACACAATTCAGTCCATAAGAATTTGTAAGAAAGAATGGCCACTTCCCTGAAAGAAATGTCAGAGACTGTCAAAAGGCTTTTGGTGTGTCTCTGATTTTTTTCCTCTGTTTATTTCTCTGAATAAACACTGTTTGCTCATGCCTAGGTTGCATATCAACCCATCCAAGAAATAACTCTCCTTGGAAAATAAGGTTAGACATTTGTGAAAAGTATCATCTTGAAAAAGTAAAATTTGGGATGTTCTTATTGACTCAACCAAATGGAAATATCTCACAGTCTAGCATAACAAGTTTTACTTGAAACAGAAATAAAAAGGAAGAACCACATTGTGTATTTAAAAGTATTTTTAAAAAATCATCATCGTACTGTTCTATAATCACATATAGATCCAATGAAAAACTTAGAAAGCCCCTAAGATGAACATATTCCCTCTGTAATTCTACTTGTGAAAGAAACTCTCCAGCTTGTGAAATGCAGTCACTTTTCTTGAATCTGGTAACATCCCTGATGAATTATGCAGTTCCATATGGTCTAGAAATAGATCTTATTACTTTCCTTATCTTTACAAAATGAGGCCTATTTGGAAAATGATAAATAACAGACAGTATGAGCAGTTTAATTTGTTCCGGTCTTTATACATATACTAGTTTTAATTTTTTTTTCTATTATTTCGTCAGAAATCATAAGTCAATATGTTATTCATCTATTTCCAAAACTATATCATAATTCTTTGTAAAAGTGAATTAACCCAATGCCTTGCCAAGGATACCAAACCGTAATTTGAGGAAACACTAGCATTCAGAATGTTGTTTTGAATAGATCTTTTTATTACAAATACATAATGAATGTGAACCTTTCAGTGCTATTATGCCTTTAGTTTAAGAAGTATGCTTCTTCTTTCAAAATTAAATAAAGAGAAGTTGGCTTGGTTAGGCTTATCTAGAAAGCTCTCACAACACACGTACTATTAAGTATGTGCTAGAGAGTGTGCGTGCATCATTCTGAGTTGTGGCCTGCACAGATGGCTGACCCAGTTATGAATTTGATTACCAAGAGTCAGATTCTATCTGAAAGTAACTAGAGTCACTATGAGATTCTATGGTTAGATGAGTATTTGTGATCAAGAACATAGTCTTTGATAATTGTCATTATTAATTCTATTTTAGTATTAAATTGATACTATCTTAATCCTAATTATAATCAGCAATATCTTCTTTTTCAATGTTCCTGCCATGCATATACTCACAGCTTTTGATGAGATATAAATCAAATAAGCAATCTTTAGTGGCACTTATGGAAATCTCTCTTTTATAACCCTTTTTCTTATTTCCATTTGCCTATGATATTATCTACTTCATGATCGTTTCCTTTTAAAAATTGAGAACAGAGTGTAGGTTTAAGAAAAGAGTGATGAATACAATCTGTTCCCTACATAAAGAATTTCAGTGTCCCCCTCCTGCATAACCCAAAAATCTTGGTTAATTCTGAGAACTCTAGTATTGCTTCAAATAAGAATTTTCTTTCTCACTCAAAATGAATGTCTTAAACCAATTCAACCCAGTGACAATTTGACTACATTGCTTTGAAACCACAAAACTGTGTAAGTCAGGGAACCACAAGCCAGATTTCCCCTGGGAGGCCCAAGATAACTATCTCAGAATGTTCCAATAAAAGGGCTAGAAAAATGCAGTATCAACTATTCTCTTGAGCAAATAAATATAATGGGAGGGGTTACAGTCTTTCATATTACATACAGTAACATTTTTCCTACCACATATCATTTTTATATTTATTTGTATTAAATTACATACAGAAAACAGTACATGTCATAACTGTGCATCTTCATGACTGCTCACAAAGTGAACACAGCTGTATAACCATCCCTAGTATATCAAGAACATGTCCAATACTCATATTCCTCTTGTGCCCTCTTCTGTCACTATTCCTCCTCCTGATGTTTAGCAGCAGAGAGTGGCTTTGTTTGCTTTGTAATATAAAGCAATTCATTCAATATGTGGGTTTTTGTGTGTGTCTGGCTTCATTCGTTTTGGTGTGGATTGTTGTAGAGTGTGCATTTACATTGTCCTCTAGAATTCCCTGGTATGAATACACCATTATGCTGAAGATGGGCAGTTGCCAGTTTGTGGCCATCACCAACAAATAATGCCATGGTAAACATCCCGGTATGTTGCCTTAGTGCACATCTGTATGCATGTTCATCAGTTTATATCTAGGAGTGGAATTGCTGGAGTATGAGATATGCATTAGCAAACATCACTAGAATTTTTCTAAAGTGGTTCAAAGGGTCTTACCAATTACTATGATATCCAGTAGTGCCAGATCTTTTAGTTTTCTACAGCCTTGCTAACATTTTGTATAATTACTAGTACTACATATTTTTTCTTTTTGTTTATTGTTGCTTCCTTGCTTAAGCCATATGGTAGTGCATGGTAGTATGGCATTGCAATTCTAATTTTCACTTCCTTGATGAATAAGAATCTAGTTTGGCTAATTACCTCCTCACGTCCCCCTTCTCCCAGCCTCTGACAATCACCAGCCCATTCTCTGCTTCTATGAGTTCCACTACTTCAGATTCCTTATATCAGTAATATCATGTAGAATTTGTCTTTCTGTATCCGCTTACTTCACTTAGCATAATGTTCTACACCCATATTGTCAAAAATAACAGGATTTCGTTTTCTTTTTAAGGCTGAATATTATTCCAGGGTCTGAATATACCACAATCTGATGGACATATATATGACACAGATTGTAGTGATGGTTTCCTGAATCTACATTTACATCCAAACTCATCAAGTTGTATACATTAAATTGTCCTTATGGTAAGTGATTTTGA
>NW_006282653.1:214374-228267 GCF_000327345.1 Myotis davidii | reverse complement strand
CCCTTCCCTCTTCCCTTCCCCCTCCCCTCTCCCCTCCTCTCCTGTACATGTGTGCTTGTGTTATTACCCTGGGCTCCTCTGGCTCGGCAGGGCCACAGCATTTTTCCCTTTGCCCCCCCCCCTCCCCCAAGGCCCCTGTGTTCCCTGCTGATTGGGTGCTTCCACCAGGAGCCGTGGTCCGAAGGGCAGGGATTCCCAGGAGGCGCCCTCCTGCTAGCACATCAGTCCTGATGGCCAGATCCTCCCTGAGGGACTGCACAGCGCGCCCGACGCCATCTCTGAGAGTGGGGTGTACCCCCCGCCCCTGGACAATGCATGGGCGGAGGCCACGTGGAAGAAGGCCCCGCTGAAGCAGGAGAAGCGGGGGGACCTGGACCTGAAGCAAGGGCAACTCCCTCAAGGAGAGGATCAGGTGCCACGCAGGACAGGGACGAGGAGGGACGGCAGGGACGGCCAGGTCCACACCAGGTGGTGTCCACTCGCAGCCAGGCCCACAGGCGCGGTCACGACGATCTGGTGACCACTACCTCGACTGTGGGGACTTCAGCAATGCCCTCAAGTGTTCCTCCCCACCGGGACCACTGCAAGAGTGTCAAGCACGTCATCAGCCGGTGATTGAACGTCATCATGGTGGGCGCACAGCGGACAGGTGAGGACAGCCATGCCCTGGGCCAGGGGGGTACCCCAGTCTGAGCCTGTCCCCCACCGCCTGCCAGGTCAGCCGCTACTTGCAGAATTGGTCTCACGTGCTGAGCTACATCAGCAAGGTTGAGTCCACTGGTTTCAGACTTGATCCCCAGTAGGGGGCATGCAGGAGGCAGCTAATCAATGATTCTTATCATTGATGTTTCTATCTCTCTCTCCTCCCTTCCTCTCTGAAATTATATATATATCTCATATATATAATTTTATATATATATAAAATGAACCATTGATACACATAACATGGACAAATCTATAGTTATGCTGAGTGAAACAAGCCAAAAATAAGAGTATGCTGAATGATTTCACTGATATAAAACTCTAGAAAACACAAACTAACCTGTGAAAGAATGCAGATCAGAGTACTGCCTGAGGATGTCTGGGTGGCAGGGGTGACTGCAGAAAGGAGAATTGCAGAGGGACATGGGAAAGCTATTGGTGTGATAGATATGTTCATTAAAAACAATGAAGAAATATATTTGCAGATTTCTACAATTTCCCATTAATGTGGATAATACATTCATAGTAAATTAGCAATCTACTTATCAGGGGGTACATACTAATTAGTCCATTTTATAGCCAGGCATATGGTATGGCTAATGGTGATCCTAACCTGTCAGTGTGAATTGAATATGATTTGTAAGGGGCTGTCTCTCTAGTTCCTTTCATTTGAAACAAATATAAAAATTAGCATTGTGTAAGTGCCCTACAAAATAAATGCTTAAGGATTTGGGGGGCTAATATTACTAGGCAAATGAAGATACTATTTTAGATCACTTTTAAGAAGCATTTTTAAAATAGGGTTTATAGCCCCATCAGTTATTAAAGCAAAATACAAATTTTGTTATTTTTTGTATTTCTAATACATCAGTGACTTTATATTTATACTAGAGGCCTGGTACACGAAATTCATGCACTCAGGAGGGTCTCTTAGCCTGGCCTGCACCCTCTTGCAATCTGGGAGCCCTCGGAGGATGTCTGACTGATGGCTTAGGCCCTCTCCCCGCCACTGCTGCTGTGCTCGCCAGCAGTGAGCCTGGCTCAGGGCTCTTGCTGAGCGGCGCTCCTCCTGTGGGATGCACTGACCACCAGGGGCAGCTCCTGCATTGAGCATCTGCTCCCTGGTGGTCAGTGTGCATCATAGTGGCCTGTCCTTCCACTGTTCAGTCGATTTGCATATTAGCCTTCTATTATGTAGGACCGTGGTCAGCAAACTGCGGCTCTCAAGCCACATGCGGCTCTTTGGCCCCTTGAGTGTGGTTCTTCCTAAGCCTTAGGAGTACCCTAATTAAGTTAATAAGAATGTACCTACCTACATAGTTTAACTTTAAAAAATTTGGCTCTCAAAAGAAATTTTAATCGTTGTACTGTTGATATTTGGTTCTGTTGACTAATGAGTTTGCCGATCACTGATATAGGATAGCTAGATATAGTTGCATTCTAATTTATGATGAAATAACTAGCTCAAATGAAATAATCAAACTAAATTTTCCTTGTTTAATTCAATACATGTGAAAATCGAATGCATGCTGATTAGTATTAAATGTATTCTGGCTGAAAGTGTAATTTACCTCAAGTAAAATATATCTTTGCACCAAAAACTTCCTTTTAGTTTGTGTGTTTTTTTAAAATATATTTTATTGATTTTTTATAGAGAGGAAGGGAGAGGGATAGAGAATTAGAAACATCAATGAGAGAGAAACATCAATCAGCTGCCTCCTGTACACCCCTTACTGGAGATGTGCCCTCAACCAAGGTACATGCCCTTGACTGGAATTGAACCTGGGACCCTTCAGTCTGTAGGCCAACGCTCTATCCACTGAACCAAAGTGGTTAGGGCTCTTTTTGTTGATGAACTAGAATAGTTTCTATTTCTTTTCAAGCAATAAAAGAAAGCAAACTTAGTACTCATGCTCTTACTAGCATATATTTTTAAATGATAGGAGAATAAAATCCACAAGAAAAAATAAATGTATTTTTTGAAATTATATCTATACTAGTGGCCAAATGCACAAAATTCGTGCACATTAAAAGGGAAATAATTAGAGGAAATATTTTAATATTGCTATTTTCCCTTTCTCTATAATAGAAGTGTCAGATATGAGAGAAAATTAATAAAATATATATGAAAATTTCCCTCCTGTCAGAGTCTGTGGTGCACCGCCGGGATCCAGAGTCAAGTCCCCACCCACCACCCACACACACTTCAAAAATGCAGGAGATCCATACCTGGCTAGCCCCACCCCCATTGAGTTAGACCCAGACCTGGCCAGCTGCACCCCCATCAAGCCACTCCAGGCGGAGGGGACAGCCTCAGGTCCACGGGCCTGGCACCAGGGTGAGGGGCCTGGGACCCCCATTGAGTTAGACCCAGACCTGGCCAGCTGCACCCCCATCAAGCCACTCCAGGTGGAGGGCACAGCCTCAGGTCCACGGGCCTGGCACCAGGGTGAGGGGCATGGGCTGAGGTCCCCTGTTAAGCCCTGCCAGATGGGGGGGGTGTGGTCTGAGCTCCCCCAGCTTGGCGCAGGGATGGGGGGTGTGGCCTGAGGTCCCCATCAAGCCCTGCCAGTTGGGGGCATGGCCTGAGGTCTTCAGGCCCAGAGCAAGGGCCAGGGGACTGGTCTGAGGTCTCTGTCAAGCCCTGCAAGGCAGGAGACACAGCCTGAGGTCCCTCGCCCCGGCCAGGCGCCATGCATCCTCAGGTCCTTGCTGTTTGATTGTGACATTACAGTGTCCTTCCCCCAGCTTGGCGCAGGGATGGGGGGTGTGGCCTGAGGTCCCCATCAAGCCCTGCCAGTTGGGGGCATGGCCTGAGGTCTTCAGGCCCAGAGCAAGGGCCAGGGGACTGGTCTGAGGTCTCTGTCAAGCCCTGCAAGGCAGGAGACACAGCCTGAGGTCCCTCGCCCCGGACAGGCGCCATGCATCCTCAGGTCCTTGCTGTTCAATTGTGACATTACGGTGTCCGGGTGAGGGGCCTGGGCTGAGGTCCCCTGTTAAGCCCTGCCAGATGGGGGTGGGTGGCCTGAGCTCCCCCAGCTTGGCGCAGGGATGGGGGGTATGGCCTAAGGTCCCCATCAAGCCCTGAGGTCTCTGTCAAGCCCTGCAAGGCAGGAGACACAGCCTGAGGTCCCTCGCCCCGGACAGGCGCCATGCATCCTCAGGTCCTTGCTGTTCAATTGTGACATTACGGTGTCCGGGCTAATTTGCATACTCCTCTATTATATAGATAGAAAATACTGTATTTACCACTGCTTAGCATTAAAGTTGATATTTTTCTGACTTCAAAAGAGACAAATTGTTCACTGTGTGTTGGTGTTTCCTGCTATGCCACAATGGTATTAACCACTTTTCTATGTTTTTCTTTCTATACCAGTGATGGCGAACCTTTTGAGCTCGGCGTGTCAGCATTTTGAAAAACCCTAAATTAACTCTGGTGCCGTGTCACATATAGAAGTTTTTTGATATTTGAAACTATAGTAAAACAAAGATTTATATTTTGATATTTATTTGATATATTTAAATGTCATTTAACAAAGAAAAATCAACCAAAAAAAATGAGTTCACGTGTCACTTCTGACACGCGTGTCATAGGTTTGCCATCACTGTTCCATGCCCTTCCTCATTCTCACACAACTACCAATTCCTCTTTTCAAAAGTAAAAGCTATAGAAAAATATATTGGGAATGCAGGGCAAGTCGTTAAATAATTTGACTGGATCTTCTAATGAAATACTGAAAATCATTTTTACCTACCCCCTAGTTCCACAAAAAGTTAAATGAACCCAAAAAGAAAAAAAAAAAGAAAAGAAAAAGCAAGCATGGAAACAAAAATGGTACTTATTTTTCAAATGCAAAAGAATCTTAAAATGGTTTGCTAAAAATTTCAATTTGAAATCACCCATACTCTGTGCAGTCTTTTTCCCCTAAAACTTTTCCAGACTATTAATACTTTACAGAGCCTTGCTCTTTTTTTAGATGACTCTTCTGGTACTTGTATTTTTCATAGTAATATATTTGGTAGCAATTTCTTTGATCAGTAATGATAGGCAAG
The DNA here is from genome assembly GCF_000327345.1 of Myotis davidii. Taxonomy (NCBI): domain Eukaryota; kingdom Metazoa; phylum Chordata; class Mammalia; order Chiroptera; family Vespertilionidae; genus Myotis; species Myotis davidii. The sequence continues at coordinate 223,512 of NW_006282653.1, read as the reverse complement.
AGCTTTTAACTACTTATCGTAGTGTGTGACGGCTCAGCCTCTTCCACATCCACCACACTTGCCTGGAACAACTCATTTTAAAGAAATCAAAACTTTTGTATAAATAGCAAATATTTATAGTTTATGACTATAAATTACCAGTCAAGTAATGTATTATAATTGTTATAATGGTTCTTTTCAAGAGTTTTTCCACATTTAATAATTTATTCATGTTTTTTCATTTGTTTGGTATTCTATGCATCTGATTTTAGTTTTCTCCCCTGAAAGTCTAAAATACACCAACAGATCTGTCAAACTTCTAGCTATATTTCTCAAAAAATTAAACATTTTAGAGAATGCATGACATCATTATATTTAAATTGCAGTTTTTTTTTGTCTTCTTTTTTAAAAGGAACATATTCATTTAAACTATATATTCATTTAAATGTATATATATGTATATAGTTTATATATATCCCACATTCAAAGGCTATTAAATTGCATTGTTTACCTATATCTTCAGAAAAAATTCACTTCTACTGTCATGGTCTGGCCCTCCAGCAAAATTATAGCTAATTTGTCTGTGCTTCCCTATTTATAATGGTCTGGCCCTCCAGCGAAATTATAGCTAATTTGTCTGCAAATGTCAGGTGGTCATAATAATCTGGCCACTCAGTGTGTATGTGTGTGTGTATATATATATATATGTGTAATTTTTAGAGAGAGTGGAGAGATATAAACATTTATGTGATTGAGAAATTTCAGTTGGCTGCCTCATGTATGCCAACTTCCTTGGATCCACTCCGCAATCCTGCATGTACCCTGACCAGGAATCTAACTGGAAACCTTTCGGTGCAAGGGACAATGCCCAACCAACTGAGCTGCACTTGCCAGGGCTGCTTAGTCTTTTAACTTAATATCTTAAACTTGAGGCCAGATGCATGAAAATTCGCGCAAGAGTAGGCCTTCCTTTCCCTGGCTGCGGGCACCGGCTTTCCTCTGGCACCCGGGACCCAGGCTGCTTCCCTCCTCCACCTGCCCACAGGCACAGGGACCCAGACTGGCTTCCCTTGGGCCCCGGCTTCATCAGGAAGGATGTCCGGAATGACATCCAGAAGACATCCAGTCTAATTAGCATATTACCCTTTTATTATTATAGCTATCTTTCCAAAGCATATGAGATCTAGGTCTTTCTTTTTTTGTAAATTATTTTTTTATTTTGATGTTCTTTCTTTTTCAGGAAGCAGCATGTTAATGAACATCTTATTACACACTTAATTATTTATATTATGTTTTTATAGGATTGATTTTGGTAGAGAGAGAACTAGGTCAGAGAATGTGCATAATTAATAATTAATTGAACAGATTATATTTGAGAATCAACCATGTGCTAGCTAGTTTTAGTCACTATTGGAAGTACTACAAGGACACAGCAGAAGACATCATAGACATATTTGTTTTTTGATGAAACTATATTGTAGGTAGATATTTTTATGGGTCTCCTCAAAGTTAACAAATAGAACAAACTCACCAATACTATTACCATAATTACTGATAATATTTATATATATATTTTTTTTAATTTTGCAAGTCTTATGGGAAAAGAGAGAATCACCATTGCCATTTTATATTGTTATCAATTATAAATGAGATTTGATATAGTTTTATGTATTTGTTGGCCACTTGCACTTTCTCTAAATTTCTTGTTCAATATTATGCTAAATTTTAATATTGGTCTGTTACTGATTTGTAGCATCTAAATGATATTTTAATGTTTCAATTAAATGTTTGTAAAATATTAATTATACTACCACCTAATAAAATTTTTCAAATACTTTATTTGAGACTTTCTGGTCTTTTCACTTTTTTATGATGTCTTTCCTCTTAAGATATTTTGCTTCAGTATATTTTGGTCTTTGCATTCTTATTTTTAAACCATTACTACACTTGATTTTGTTCAAGTTCAAATTTGAAAATCTCTGATCTATAAAATTCTGTATCTGCTTTGTAATTTGTGCTCAATACAAATAAACATCTAAAATAACAATTTTTCATTTGGAACTAAGGCTCTTATAATTACCTAGTAGCGTTTTATAAGAGAAAACATAGGAATATATTTTATCATTAATTTCTCAGAAAAGTCTACAAAAGATACATATTGCTCGACTCAATCAAAAAACTTACCCCCAAAACTTCTGAGAATGTTTCCAAATGGTTCTATGAACTTCAGACTTTATTATTATTCTTTAATTTTTATACTCTTTATGGTGTCATTGAATACTGGTTCTTATTTTCTCAAGCAACATGAGTTTTTAAAGGTCATCAATGAGGGTTTGATCGATACTGTGGCTCTTTGTTGGCATTATAATGCTGAGAGGCTAACATGTTAGTTAAAATTAAAGAAAGAAAAAAACTGGACCTTTTTTATCAACGTGACAGATACATATGCCTTAAGCACTAACAAGGCATAGCTAATTACTGATACAGTTGCCGAAAAGGGATTCTGACAGTCATGATATATGAGCAAATTTGTCTTGCAAGTGACAAGTCAAACAGAGGTTATTGGGCGTCCTGGGCACTGCCAGCTCAGTGGGTGGGTTACAGAAAGTGTCTGATCATTCGTTTTCCATTGCTGAGGGGGAAATAGTCTACCATCATCTCAGACGGCTGAGTCTTTCAGATGCTCATATTGTTCCACTAAAAGTTTCAATATTTCTTTCTACAAATGTTTTCAAAGGGATCTGAAAAATCCAACTGTTAGTTTTCCTCTAAAGTTCCTGTTTAAATTCTTCACATCTGCAGGATTTATCTAACGACATTTGTTTGTCTAAATTATATACATTTATATCATGCTTTAGTCATGCCCTTCCCCTATAGATGCAAGTATATAATTTAACATATATAAGGCATAATAAGTTTCACAACATTTGGTCATTGCAAGATTTCCTTATATCTCAAATCCAGAAAATTATAAGTCATGTGAAGAAAATTGGAAGTTATTTTGCTATAGGTAAATGACTATATATTATGTTTATCAGTGTGTGTTTCAATAAGAAGTTATTGCATAGAAAGCCTATATTCAAAGTTTATATTTTTAGACGTACACAATAACAGAAAACTGACACAGTGATAGTAAAATGTGTTCATTTTGTTCCAACCTACATCATTAATTGCTTGACAAGTGCTCCACCTCTGTTGTGAAGGTTTATTTTTTTTAATAAACGGGGAAATTACTTCATGGAGGGATACACTGTGTAGGCCCACCATGTGCTATGTTTTGCCTGGAATACAATGATACACAATGCCCCTTGCAGTATAAATAAACAAATACACAGACTATAAACAGATATATTTAACATAGTGAAAAGAATTGCCCACTTTCTAACAAAACAGAAAACATTTCTGAAGCTAAAGGATGAGTCTGTGCCATTGGTGGTAGTGTCAAACAGGTGTTAAGGTGCTGACATGGGTAATGGTGCAGGTGGTGGTAACAGTGATGGAGGTTCCTAGAAGGAGGACAGCTGAGCCAATGTGTGAATAATGAGTGGAGGCCTGACTGGTTGAGAATGGAGAAATGGGAGGGACTTCAGATGGAGAAATCAATCTGCCATGTTTAAATTCTTCTTTGAAAAAGTGTCCTGGTAGGTGTTCTAGCTCTCATCCCAACCACACTTGCACTCTGCATGTACTTGGTTTAGGAAGGATAAGCTATTTCAAAAGCATGTTTAATCCTGTAATTTGTACATACAGCCATATACTCAACATTAGCATATACATTTTATGTTGGCTATTTACTTCCTCCTTACTAAATAAGCTACTTATTTATCCAGGGAAATCACCCACTAGTAAATGTATCCTTGGTATTTGAATATGGTTTGCACCATAGTAATTATACAATAAATGTTTCTTCAAGATTAGACATATTTATATGTATTTCATTTACGTCCGAACACCTGTGGTGGCTAGTTTTATGCATCAATTTGGATGCAGTAAAGGAAAACCAGATAGTTGACAAAAGCCTTTTTTCTGGGTGTTTTTGTGGATAAGATTAGCATATACATCAGCAGGCTGAGCAAACAAGATCACCCTCCCTGATGTGAGTGGTCATCATCCAGTTCATCCAGGGCCTGAATAGAACAAAATGGAAGAGAATGAGAATTTGCTCTCTCTGCTTTCGTGGAGAAATCCATCTTATTCACCCTCAGACGTCAGTGCTCCTGATTCTTAAGCTTGGGACTCAGATGAAGATTTACACTGTTAGCCCCCCGGTTCTCAGATCTCCAGACTCAGACTGAATTATACTGGCTTTTTGGCTCTCCATATACTAGAACACAGGGCAGATTGTGAGACTTCTCAGCCTACATAGGTATGAGCCAATTTCTATAATCTCTCTCTCTCTCTCTCTCTCTCTCTCTCTCTCTCTCTCTCTCCTCTCCCTCTCCCTCTCTTCTGTTTCCCTAGACAACCCTGACTAATACAACCCCAAATAATGTTTGAGATATCTTACAAATAAACATAGAGATAATAAATATAGAATTTAAAAATTGTTAAATGGAAATAATGGAATATAGAACTGTGAAAAATAAATTATATTGAAGCAGAATGAACAAATATTTTAAAAAGCCCAAATACATGTATTTCCTTTATATAGATCCTACTTTAATCTCTATAAACCCACATTAACCTGCGCATACAATCAGTCATATAATAGTTGTATGTTTATTTAAGTGTTTTTATATTTTCCAAGCATCACAAATGTGACATAACAATATTCTAGGCAGATTTTATTTTTCGTTCAGTTATCACAAGGCGGTAACATGGAAAGCTCAGAAAGGTTTGTGGACCTCACCAAGAGCAGCAGCTGGCCCTCTGGCCTTAGAAAAGGAAAATTAAGATGAAAGACATAAGAGTATGCTTGGGGAGTCTTGGCGATGATTGTGAAAAATAGAGGAGAAAAGGAAGAGGGGAGAAGAGAAAGGACATAAGTAAATAGAGAGTAGAGAAAAAAAGTAAAATAGAATAAAATATTTACATTTTTGGTTTTCTAAGATAGTTGTCTGTAAATATTATCTCTAAAAATGAAATTCTTTCTTTGTTATATGTCCATCATTACTCAGTTTTATAGAATGTTTTGTTTACCTGTTGATATAAAGTTCTTCTTTTACTTTTTCTGTGTAACTGTGTTGTTGTTTTTGTTTTGGATTTTTTCAACCAAAAACCAGTACCCTACACAATTTTTCAGGGAGATGAGGTCATCCTGCTTAAATAATAGAAATCTTCTTCGAAGAAATATGGCAGGTTTACTACAGATATTTATAATGTTCCCTCCTGAAACCAAGTTAAAATTAAACAGAAATCATAAAACTTATATAATCATATAAGAGCAAAGAATAAGGCAGATTTCACAAGAGAAACTTTCAAAATTTAAATAAGAAGGAAAGGTTATTATTGAGGCTAAGCTGATCTTAATAGGCTTCTGAAGTTCCCATCAAGGTGCCAGAAGCCCAAAGAGCTGTTGCTTAACAAAAAAGATATAAGTGAAGGATTGCACATAGAACATTTAGCATCTCAAATCTGATCATATTTTACTAAACAGAAATAACACAGCGAGGTGATCATACCCAAAGCAAAGAGTGAGGTTTGTTTTCCAAAGAAACTGAATCATATGTCAAGAGAAAATGAGAGTACCTAGTTGCACACACTACAATAGAGCATTTCTATTCTTGAATATGGGTGATCGCCCCCAGAATGTCTGGTTCTGTTCTATAGCAAAAGTGAACAAATGTTGATCTTTGTCCACATTCACAAAGTTACTAGTTTACAATATTATATGGTCAGTTAAAATATCTATTGGAAAATACAGTTGGTCATACATTTAAGGAAAGTGTGAAAGAAGAGAAATAAATAAATCTAAAAAAAAAAAGAACTGTGGTACATCTACACAATGGAATACTACGCCGCTATAAAAAAGAAGGAACTTTTACCATTGGCAACAACATGGATGGAACTGGAGAGCATTATGCTAAGTGAAATAAGCCAGTGAGAGAAAGATAAATATTACATGATCTCACTCATATGTGGTATATAATGATCAACATAATTTGATGAACAAGAATAGATCCAGAGACAAATGGCAGGGGAGGGTGGGCTAGAGAGCAACCAAAGGACTTGTATGCATGAATATTAGCATAACCAGTGGACACAGACACTGGGGTGGTGGGGGCTTGCCATAGAGGGAATAGTTTGGGGAAGAGGGTGGTCAAGCGAGGAAAAAGAAGACATGTAAAACTTTAGACAATACATAAATTAAATAACAAAAAAAATAAATTCACAAAGGTAAAATTTATGAAAAGTGTCAGAAATTAAATAAAAGTGTTCAAATATTACTTCCCATGAAAAACTGTAGAAATGACACACCCATAAATTAAAAGTAGAATGGTATAACAAAGAATAATCAAAAAATATCTTAAAAATAAAATATAAAACTACTAAGTTAAGTCCTAGCTGGTTGCTCAGTGGTCAGAGCATCAGCTGCGACTGAAGGGCCTGGGGTTCAATTCTGGTCAAGGGCACATACTTTGGTTGCAGGCTTGATCCCTGACCCTGCTTGGGGAACTTGCAGGGGAAACCAATCGATGTATGTTTCACATCGATGTTTCTCTCTCTGCTTTTCCCCTCCCTCTACTCTCTCTAAAAATCAATGGAAAAATATCCTCCAGTGAGGATTAACAATAACAACAAAACAAACAAACAAAAAAATAAAGGACAAAAATTTCAACACAAATTTTGGAATATAAAGTTTAGAGACTGTTTGATTTGTTCAATAAAAAAGGATTCATAACATATGAGAAAAGGATAAATGAAAAAAAACATAAAACCAAGAAATTAATGATCCAATTAATATGTGTTCTAAAAAGAAGAAACAATCTAATGGAGAAAAAGACATTATTAAAAATTGATAATGAGAATTTCTCAGTATTAAAATGACACAGACAATTTTGAATTACATAAGGGTTACTGAATAAAATTAGAAAGAAGGCCATACTAAATACATAATTACAAAATGTCAGAATACTTAGGGAAGAAAAAGAGATTAAGAGCTTTCAGGGTATTTATTCTCAATGAAAAGCATTCTCTCAAAACATATGTTCAAATCCTAACTCCCAATAGTTATGAAAGTCACCTTATATGAAATAGGGGCTTTGCAAATGTAACTAAGTTAAGATAAGGTCATACACCATTAGTGTGAGCCCTTATCTAATGATTGGTTTCCCTTTAGGAAGAGAGGGATTTGGACAAAGAGACACATAAGCAGAATGCCATGTGATAAGAGAGGCAATGGTTATAGTATCAAAGCATAAACCCAGAAGCACCAAGGATTGCCAAATACACCAGAAGCTGGGAAGAGGCAAAGAATGTTGCTTCTCTAGAACCTGCAGAGGGAGCATGACCCTGCCAACATCTGTTAGACTTCTGGACTCCAGAACTATAATGAGAGAATAAATTTCTCTTGTTTTAAGCAATAAGTTTGTGATACTTTTTAAAGACACCCTTAAAAACTAATAGCTAGGGTGTTAAGAGAATCTCTAAAGGACAGAGAATAAAATTGAAATTGGACTTTTACTCAGGAATGCTGAATGGGGTGATATAAAGAGAAAATGCCTTCAAATTCTGAGCAAAATACTTTACTTCCTAGAATTCTTCACTCAGAGAGTGTAGGCAGAATCAATGATTCATGAATTTAAATCCTTTGCAGCATTTCTTACTTGAGGATGTACTACACACGAATAAAGAATTACATCATGAAAGGGGAAAATGATGTCTTTCAGATAATGTACCTAATTCAGGAAGCAGTTGATGAATTCTCGTGAGGACAGCTGTTTAAAAACTTGGAAAGATGGAGACCATCAGAATGAGAGTCTCTCAGGGAAAAATAGCTTAGGTAGGATGCTTAAAATGTTTAAGAAAATTTGAAATTGATACTTTGCTAGTAAAAAGATCAAAGCAAATGGCAAATAGAACTTCTCAGACAAAAAGCACAAACAGAAATTGGTGCAATTATACTCCTTAGATAGGTATTGAACAAAATTCATATGGTATTATGTAAACATATGTATATTTGTATATGTACATTTATAGTTATACTAGAGGCCCAGTGCACGGATTCATGGGGTCCCTCAGCCTGGCCTGCACCCTCTCGCAATCCGGGACCCCTCAGGGGATGTAGTAGTGTGTGAAGCGGCAGGCAGCCAGGGAGGAGCCCAAGCTCAGGCTGGGTGCTGCACCTGCTGCCACCACTCAGTAGCCCTGCTGCAGAGGTAGGAGGGGCTCGTGCCGCCGCAGCTGAGCTTGCCAGTCGTGAGCTTGGTGGCGTCTGGCACCTGTCGGTCAGCTGAATGGCGCTCCCACAGTGGGAGTGCACTGACCACCAGGGGGCAGCTCCTGCATTGAGCATCCCAAAGGTTTAAAGATCCTCTCTCAAAATTTTCATGAAGGGTAATCCTATCATACTTATTTGTCCATACCTACTATCTCCTAGACACTGAAAGATAACAGAGATGAGCAAATGCTCTAATATGAGGTTGAGAGAAAGACACAGTCCAGGAGCCCTCAGGGGATGTCTGACTAAGAGCTCCTCTGCGGGAGGTGATTGGGAGGGCCGATCAGGAGACGGCGCAGGACAGCGAGTGGCTGGCCCCGTCTCCCACTGTTGCATCCACCACCGCTGCTGCCACTAGTGGCCTCCTTCTGTGGGAGGCTACAGGCAGGCTATCTGGGGACAATGCCCCCCTTACCCCCCTGCCCATCTCCTCCATCATCCCCTCCCTCTGCCCTCTGGCATGCACCTTGGCTGGCCTGGTGCTGCTGCCTGCTCACCAGACTGTTGTTCTGCTAGTCTGGTCAATTTGCATATTATGCTTTTATTATATAGGATGAGGCCCAGTGCACAAAACTTTGTGCACTCGGTGGTGGTGGGGGGTCCCTCAGCCTGGCCTGTGCCCTCTCGCAGTCTGGGATCCCTCAGAGGATGTCCACCTGCTGGCTTAGGCCCGCTCCCCGAGGGAACAGGCCTAAGCTGGAAGTCAGACATCCCTCTGGCAGCCCAGGAGCCCTCAGGGGATGTTCATTTGCCAGCGGGGAGAAAGCCTAAGCTGCCGT
>NW_006282653.1:196592-214243 GCF_000327345.1 Myotis davidii | reverse complement strand
TGTTGGTGTGGGGGTGCCAGGTCTGTGGTGTCATTTATCTTTAAATGGCCAGTGTACCTGGGGTCAGCTCCTGCCTTGAGCATCAGCCTCCTGGTGGTCAGTGTGCATCATAGTGACCGGTTGACTGGTCGTTCGGTCATTTGATCGCTTAGGCTTTTATAGATAGACTAGTGGCCCCGACTGTTGTTCTGCTAGTCTGGTCAATTTGCATATTATGCTTTTATTATATAGGATGGATAGATAGATAGATAGATAGATAGATAGATAGATAGATAGATATAGTGTATATATGTGTGCTCATATTGTTTTAACTATAAATAAGGGGAGAAAGAGCACAATGTAATTATTTAAGTAAGCAATGTTTTAACTCTCAAGTCAAAAGATCAGGTTAATATGTAGCAGTAAATAAATCATTTGGTGTAGTTTGTAAAGACCAGATTAATAGAAAAAAGTGAAGTGTCTGTATGTGTATGTGTGTGTGCATCTGTGTTCATACACTTGGTCAGATATTTCCCAAAGTAATTGTCACAGAAACAAGGTAAGAGGAAATTTGAAATACTTAGGTGTGCATTGACAATATTCTACTGTTTTTGACATAAACACAACAACAATAAAAATTCCTAAGTTCAATCTTGTAGTTTTCTACATGGTTTGAATTAATCAGATCCAAATCCAGGTTCCTATCAAGAAAAGATCAGAATATTGCCTTCAAGTTTATAAAAAAAAAATGGTTAATGCTGGGGAGTTTAAAGAGTATTACTTTTGGTTCATGGTAATATGTGGATCCATATTGGTTTGATTTTTCTATATCGGTGCCCAACTGTGTCGAACTTAGTCTTTCATAGGATATCAAAGATGTCCCTTACATCATTAAGTCAAGCCTGGATGCTTGGTGACTCAGGGAATAAAGTTTCACAAAAAGGAATTCCTGTTCAGATAGAAGGAAAAGAGAAGAAAGCCTACCTTTTATGGGTCTGTTGGGGTCCAACTTGGAATCTGCGTTGACATTTTTGGGGTGGGCAGAAGTAGGAACATACAAATAAACATGAATCAGCCAAAAAAAAGCTTTTCTTGTTTTACCAAGCCTCCAGGTGAAGTCTTATATGCATCAATGTCCAGTATGAAATTAGATCATAGCAAGCAAAGGGGTGAATAGGCTAGGTAAGGGAGGAAGACATCACACCTCCACTTGCTCCTGGCATTCAAGGAATCCAAAACTTTTTGTGTGCCCTGGTGAAGACATATGTAGCTGCTGAAAGATGCATCCAGAGACCTGGGATAGGGCTGCACGTGGTCAGCTGTTAGCAGCAGTGGTGACCCTGTCATACCCAGAGGCAGATGAATGCACTAATTTCAGCTGCTGACAGTACAGAGACTTGCAAGCCAACATCCCAGACAAGGATCAGGCAAAAAGAGAGTATTAGGACTACCTACCTTTACCTTGTTGCTGGGAAATATGAGCAGATTTTCACTACTTCACTTTGAATATGAGAAAATGTAAAAACTTATTTGGACTTAGAATAAACTAAAATGTAACCAAAGGAGATTTTTTAAACAAAATAAAAATTAAGAGATAAATCTAAATTTCTCTTCTACTAAGTAGCCTGGGGACTTATAAGGAAGATTAAATGACTTCTCTAAAATGAAGGGGAAAAAAGTTGGCTTTGTATATTGGATTAGTGTGATTAAATTTGTGACATTGACTACATTATAATTTGTATAAACTGGGCTAATGGTTTTAAACAAATGACCTTTTCTCTAAGTTAGCAATACTTAAAAGGTTATAAGGATAGCATAAGGGGGAAAAGTCTCTTTTTTTTCCCTTTTCTCCCCCCTTTGTTATTATCTGTAGTTTATAAATTGAGCAAGAGAATGGACCCAAATTAAGACATAGTCATAAAAGAAAAAGTTAAAAAGTTATTCTTTGTATGTGGTCAAAAGTTTAACTGGTCAAAATTAGATAAATTGACTTTTTGAATTCATACAAAATTTAGCTTGTTATCTAGGGATACCATCTTGGATTTTTGTAGGCGGGTAACTAAATTTCTATGTGGTACATACAAATTTAAGTAAATATTACTAATAAAACCCTCAAGCAACATCCATCCATTTTGATCGTCCCAACCACATCTTTAATCTAATGCTGATTTCACTTTATTGCAATAACCCCTCTAGACAAATTTAATGTCTTTTCCTAAACAAAGTCAGAGAATTCCTCATTAAAAAAAAGTATAAAAGAGAAAACATACTAAAATTGCTTATAATGTATCAGTGAGTCTCAGAGCCTTCTATGTGATGCAATAAATTACCCTAGAAACAAAAGCTTAATTTACATTAAAAAATGCCAGCACAGCCTAAGTAAATGCTACGATTGCTTTATCCATTATGGTAACATAACTAAAATAAACTATCAGGCCAAAATAATTTGCTTAAATATTAACAACCTGCCTCTGAATAACAATTACTTTCCTTAACTTGTTTTTTAGGAAAGGAGCCTTTAGAAATCTAAGAGTAGGTGGAAAGGGGGCCAAAATTCAGATAAGTACTTATCTCCGCAATAATTCTTTATCTATTAGGAACACAATGACCAACCTGACATGCTTATAATAACGCTGCTAAAATGCTGTGCACTGACAACCAGGCCCCTTTTCTCCTGAGACAGTTAAGGAGTTAATCTGCCATAAAATTCATTCCTACATTTTATCATCCATTAGACGATAGAAATACACAGTTTAACCTTAGATTCTTGTTTGAGTTAAGATTTGTAAAAAAAGAAAGGGTTGTACAAATGTCTCCACTAGCTATTAGAACCATATTGATATGATTAGGAGGTACACACAGTGCTGTATAGGAATTCAGTAGAGGTTTGGTATTCTTTTAACTTGTAATTACTGTGGTAGATTATACAATGCAGGAAATAAATCTCAATACCATATTGTCTTTGGGAAAGGATCCATGAAGGTAATTTCTATAGAAGTGTTTCAAATAATAAGGCAAAAGAACAAAATAAGCTGAAAACAGTTGAAAGTGGTATTTGCAAAGATACACTAAGAATGGCCCTTCCGTTTGTTAAAAATCTAAATGAGCCGGCTGGCATCATTCAAGACTAAACTATTTTATGTGCCATCTTTAATTAATTATGAAGAATCACTGGAACATATTTTAACATCCTTTATTGTGATTTTATAAAAAAAATCAGCTAATTAAAAGCAGTGCATAGGTATGTTTCCCCCAAAGCAAAAAGTTTGTATAAACCTATAGGAGCGAGTAAAGGCCATGTTTTCTATTTGTATTGATTGTTCTCAAAGTTACAAACACCAACAAAGAATAAGATAACCAATGATATGCATAATCCTGTATGGATTATTTTCATTTCTTCTTTCACTGTGAGATTAAAAATAACTTTAAAATACTAATATCAAATCCCATAGTCTGTCAAATGGTATTAAAAAACTAAAATAAAAAAGTATAATTATCTTATTTAGTTATCTGAGAGTGTTATAACAATGACTAATGTATTTTGTTAATGCAAAATTAAATTTATAGTACAAATTTTCATATTCTATCTTAAACCCATTATTACAAAGAATCTATCTTTAAACCAGGTCCTGATTACATAGTAATAGCCAGAGACTAACTATACATCAAAATCAATTTAAGTACATTTTGATACTTATTTCCTTCACTTTGATAGCTGATGCTTTAAAAACACACAAACAACATATTATGGAAGCTGACTGACTGTAGACTTACCTCATCCCTTATTAAATAAATATTATTTATACATAGGCTCCTAATATGTCTACCTTTATGATTTCCTAATAAGAAAAATCTCTCAGTTATGAACCACTTAAAAAGATTTTATTCCTTTAACTGAATAAATGATTCTTGATTTTTTGACTCAAATCACATCCTACCTAAAACAATTAAACTGTTTGTTTTCTGATTTACACATCTTCTATTGAACAAAAGAAAGTGACACAATAGTTCCAGAGAAATGGAAGCATACAGCAGATTGACCAATCTTAGATGGGAGGGAGTAAGGGGCAGGAAGAGATTAACCAAATATGCATAACCCATGGACACAAAACAGTATGGTGAAGGCCTGGGAAGGAGATGGGAGCAGGGTGGAGGCAGTCAATTCAGGGAAGGGGGAGGGAAGGGAACATCTGAAATACTTTGAACAATAAAGATAAACTTTAAAAAGTCTTACTTTTTTGGGTAATAATGTTGGTAACCTTGATTTAGTCAATCAACATTCCTACAAAAATGGAATGATTTGAATTTGTTTTATATATTTATATGATTTTATATAGGCATCACATACATAGAGATCAAATAGAATCATTCTACTTTCTCTCCCTGTCTTTTTTTAAAAAAAATGATCAATTCTGCAGTTTATGGAGTAAATTTCAATTTGCATCAGCAGTAAAAGATATCAATGTCTGGCAGCTCCATAAATCCAATGAGGTTAACTAGGCCATAAAAACTAAATGCTGAAGTGTTCATTTCTCTGTCTGCTTTATAACCAGATAACTCTCTTTTCTACTTTGCCTATTTTATTACCAATTTCTTCAGAAATGAAAAGTTATAGGTAATTTTGAAAGAAAGAAAAACAGGAAAACTCAACTTCTATCTACAAAACTGGTGGATATAGCAAAATAAGCCATTTGGCAATATAATTGTATATAAGGCAACAAAAATCTTTATTGACATTTATATACATTGACTAGAAAATAAAGCTGACAGGATCTAAATATCTTTTTTCATAATTAATTGTGTACTCCAATGTCTATATATTCTGCAGAGCTCAAAAGGGTCTTGATTGTGAAGGTATATAGTTATTTGAATATTAAAAGGTTATTAAAGATGTAACAATGTTTGAGCTCAGTCTCCTGTAATAAATGTCTCTGAATTATAGAATTTTACAGAACAGGCATTTACTATACAGAGGAGGTAAGTGACTAATTTTTGTGACCAGCAATGGAGCCTAATGTCTAATTCATAACTTTGAACAAGTATTTGTGTAAAATGTCCCATATTTATTAAATAATAATTGTATTATATTCTATTTTTTCTTGGGTCTAATGTTACTCTCTCCCCATTTGATTTTTTTTCTTAAATTCTACTGTGACATTGCTCTTGTAGAACATCCTCTTACCTCCACACCTCAGCTGCTTGTAGATAGCTGCTTTGGTGTAATGTAGTTACTTCTGGTTAACTGGTGATAAATGGAAGAGATGGGTGTCATTTCTAATCTAAAGCAGAGAAGAAGAAGGAAAGTTCTTCACCTACCACGATGATCTTGGAAGTCACGTAACATGGTAGAAAAAAAGTTGGAAGTCTACATCACTGAGTTACATTAGTGAAGAAGGCTGTCACTCATTTTCCTCCATATTTTGCATGAACAAGAAATAAACATGGTAAGCATCTATGATTTGGTCACTAAATTAATACTGCACTTCACTCCATAAGGCCTTCTCTCTGGCTTTCTCTACTCTCTTGAGTTGCTATCCTATTCTCTACTTCATTGCTCCATCGAACGTCTTCCTTCCTAAGGTAGAGTGCTTTCCAGTTTTCAGTGTCAACCAATCCCCTTTCATTTTTCATCGTCTTATTGTCAATATATTGAAATGATTTTTATTCAAATGTTATCTTATAATTATAGCATTTATTTCCCTTCTTATACCTTGCAAGGCCAGTTGACATAATTAAACACCTCCTCTTTTAAATATATTCCCCCTTCAATTACTCTAAGATGGCAAATCTTTTACCTGATGTCAGCTTTCTTTTCTCTCTTTCTTTATAAAAATTATATATTCATTTATTTTGTATAGAGCCTCATTCTTGAGTTTTATATTAGCATAGAAAGTAAATTATGAAAAAAAACATTTAAAAATTGGCAATTATCTTAAACTCAAATGTATAACACTGGCTTCATGATTACCTCCAGCATTTTCCTGACAATCCCACATGATCTACCTTTCCACCTGTTTTGAAGACATTAACATCTATCCATTATCTAGACCTTAAGACTAGAACCAGTTACATTAACTTGTCCTCTTTTGAGCTTCACATGTCATCAATATCCTACTTCAGTTCTACTTCCATACTGCCTCTTACCAGGTAAATTTCTGATTTCTCCAATCCTAGTCAGCTAAGGGATTGGTAGCTCCATTTATGCCTGGAGTGAATTTGAATTAAAATACTCAAACAGATCAGATACAAGAGCTGGTGCGTTTTAGTACTAGCTGTGTTGTTTTGCCATAAGCTAAGAATATATTGTATCTAAAACTTAACCTACTCACCAGAAAACAGTGGCTTTTACCAATTCTATTGGGCTTGTAAAAACTGTTTATACGGAGTTTATGCTTCTATTTGCTGGATATAAATATTGTTTTATACATGATCATTTCACAAAGCTCCAAACCTCTTTCCAGCTTTTGATTCTCTCTCCATGATGGAAAAAGGGGTGGCTTGGTTCCATCCTTTATATTGCTAACTTTTGGCATTCTGATCCAAATAAATGGCCTATCTGATTTAACTCACAGTTTAAAAATTACCACTCTGGTTTTCCTTTATATGCCACTATTTTTCAGAACTTAATCATCTCTCACATAGACTACAATAAATTCTTATTTTACCCAATCGAAATTTAACATTGCTAGCAACAGGATTTTTTGAAGTTTATGACCATGTGCTTCCTATAATTCTTAATAGAATATCTAAGTCTCTGATATAACACCTATGGGGCTTTATAATCTGGCTCAACCCTAAATTCTAAATTGTACAAATTATATATGCATTTTTTTGCTTCCCTTTTTATATGTAAGTAGGGTGACAGTAATTTACTATTAAAACTGGGAAACTATTGAGAAAGATAGGAATGAAATACAGGGATAACAAACATAAATCAAATATATCCCAGGTCCATCAGGATGTATGGTTAACCTGATGCATAATTTTTACCTGATCTTCTAATTTTCTGCTTGTAAATAATGGATCCTTTCTCCCCTTGGAATGATTCTTGTTAGAATACTACTCATACTTTAAATTCAACTATAAATGTAATGTTCCTTGTATTCTTTTACTCTCTAGGCATTAAATGCATTAGTTAAGTATTTCAGATTGTAAAATACAAAAACTCAACTCAAACTATTGGGAAGTGCCCAAGTGCACCGAGATTCAAGCATGAATGGATTGAGCTGTGAGCTCCACCTCACTGAGCTCCATCAATTTTCCCTTTAACTTGGGGGGAGGAGGGAGTTTTATACAGCAAGTGAGGGGGGCCATGGCTTCAGTAGGTAACAGCTTATGTTATAAAAAATAGAAATCCAGAAGGAAAGAGAAATGAGCCTTCTTCCAGCATTTGTATAAAGACTACAAGGAAGAAATTTTACTCATTTTGTTTTAGGCTTTCTGTATAATTCTGGGCAGATTATGGTGGCTTGGAGGTCTATGCCGCATTTCTGCCCTTACACCCAAAAGGACAGGGGAGCCCCATAATTGGGTTGCACCATAACCACAACCCAGGAAGGCTTTCAGCAGAAAACAGGAATGGTCTATAGACAAAACGAAAAGAGTCATATTGTGCAAAGAGTTATTTGGTAATCAAGTAGATCTTGTGTTTGGTTATATGTGTTTGAACCTTCACTCTATGACTTGCCAGGTACCCCCTCTAAGCTGTGTTTCTTTATTTATAAAATCCGTTGTTTGAGATATATGAAGTAATTTATTTTAACAACCTAGAAATTGAAGCACATTTGTTATTATTGAATCAGTATCACCGTCCCTTTCTTTCCTCTTGATGTGCCATTGATTATATTGTGCTCTTAAAACAAAAACATATATTTATAAATTGTCTTATTTACTTTATAACACTGTAAGATTCTCATAGTCTTGGTCCATGTCATTTTCATCTCCTTATTCCTATAACAACGAGCATGGCACTCTGTACAAATTAGGTATATTTGCAACATATCCCTTTGCACCTGATAGGTAACTTCATTGTATTCTGCCCTTTCACATACCGTGCATTGCACGGGTTCATCTTTTTCCTTAAAAGTGGCAGGCTTCCCAGAAGCAAGTCTTTTGCCTCTTCTTCTTTATCTCACCAAGACTTGAAGCAATGTTGTGCATGCTTTAGATATACAATAAGTTTTTAGTAAACATATAAAAATATGTTGTAAATATATCATCAAGGAAGTCAATGATCATTCTGTCCTCCCTTTTATGGGATCCTTGTCAGAATGTGTATTATCTAAGTTTACAAAGAGTATGTTTCTTCAGATATCCGGTGGTGTGTGCCTGTTAGTTCTGTACCCTCTCTAGATGACTGTAGCATGCTTTGAAGATTAAGAGGAGCAAAGCATCATGGAAAGATCATTACAAATATAAAGTCATTTAATTTTTTAAAAAACTTAACCAAAGTGTCCATATTTTCAAATTTCTAGTTTCCACATTTCTATAGCCCCCTGCTCTCCATTCCCACCATCATAAAGCTGCTAACACTCTTCTAATTTTGATTTGTTTAAAGGAGAAAAAGGGGTGAGGAGTTCATGCCGTCATTTTTGTATGCCACAAATAAAAGAACTCTGCTTCTTTCTCAGCACATGCAGAAGTATGAGAAGCTCCTCAGATTCTGACAGAACTGTCACTGTTTACTATTAGCACTGTCATAGCTGCGTGCCTTGTCATTCTGTGCAGCAGGGCAGGGGCTGGCACCCTGCCTGATGCTGATTTGCAGGAGGAAAGCCTCCGGTCTTACTTCCCAGGATAATTCCTGGGGCAAGTGTGCTCCCTAGTGTTAAGAGTGGCTTAATGGCTGGAGGGTTCCAGCTGACCAGACAGAGAAAAGGTAGATGTTCATTTCTCATCATTCTCCACTTACACCTGGTGTAGTTGTCAGGATGTCCATTCCTCTAACTAGTGTTCTTGCAGATTTGACATTCTGGTACAAATGAGGAGATATAAGCAGAAATCACCTGAATGTTAGTTTGGTAAATTGTAAGGAGCTTGACATATTTATGGAAAACATTAATCATTATCCCATTTATGAGCAAACAATGGCAATCTTAAATTCTCCCTTTTTTACTTGCTTAAAAATTGTATCCATAGTGGAAGTAAATGATTCTCATTTTGTTTATTTATTATATAAAATCAATATAACTCTTTTGTCTCATAACTTTTTTGTAAATAATTTATTTTACTTATATGAAAATAAAAGAGGTGATAATTGATAAAATATTAGTCATGAAGAGGCAAAATGCACTCTACACTCAGGTATTTTTCTAACTAATAGCTATTTAATTCAAAGTATGTTCATGGAAAGATTTATTTTGCTGGAATTGCAGATTATGGCTCCTAGAGGTAAATGTTTATTTTATTTTTTCTTTAGCATAAAAACCTGCCTCAATATTTTTTATTCTTTTGAATATTGTTTTACATAACTATGCTGAGTTCTTTTCTCTTTATGTGCCTGCATATGTACATTTTGCTTACAGAGTAGTTTGATGATGGAGCTTAAGTTTAACACTTCAAATATTTACTTGTACATTTCACCATTATGTTTTTAATGTTGTATTAAAAAAACTATAAAAATAAAACTTAAAATAAACTTAATAAAAAAGATAAGAATATTTTTTAATTTGTTGATAGTCAATTATTAAGTATATTAATGATTTGATAGTCATCTCTTAAAAAGTCAGTGTAACAAACATCACTATTCCCCATGATTCAAATAAATTTCTCCCAGAATATACACCACATATTAATTTAAGAAAATTTCTAAATAAATGTCATGTCAAATACAAATGGATAAACATTAGAAATAGCATTGTTTTTATAAAATAAAGGGATAGATGGTTTGGTCTAAGTTTAAATTTTTCTAGGAATCAGATATAATAATTACTGCTATTAAAAAAAAACCTTGAGACTATTAAATAACATCCAGGTTAGTCTAATATTTTTGAGAATCAACTGCTGGTTCTCTAGAAGTAGGAACAAACTTGAAATAATAAAAATCTACTCAATTCCTATGACTAATCCTACTTTGTGCAAGGAATCTTGAGAGAGACAATAAAATAAATTCTGGTGGATTATTATTTTTTTTTTTACACTTTAGATACTAAAGCAAGTAGACAAAAATCACTAATATTCACTTTGTTAAATTTTGGAATGGGCCAGTAAGAGAGTGACTAAAATTTCTATCTTTAACTCAAGATTCTCCCATCTTAGGAATTTGCAATTCCTTCTCAACACTTGTTAGATAACCTGTACATTATATGTCTTAGATAAAAATAACCTAATATTATTTTGATATCAATAAAATTATGCTGTAGAACTTATCAAAATGAGGTGACTTTTTTTTCTTTTAGTTTGTGCCCTGACCAGAGATCAAACCCACAAATTTGGCATATCAGACAACACTCTAACCAACTGAGCTGTTGGAACAAGACCAAAGTAAGGCAACTTTTGCATGTAGAACTTTGTTAGACATTTATCTGTTTACAGTAAGTTATTAAATCAGACCATTTTCAGTCATTCTCAATTCTAAGAATCTATAATTGTGGATTATAGTTTAAAATAAGGAAAACTTACAAAAACTACTATAATTAGTGAATAAAATGTTTGTTTATTCCAAAAAAAGGCCAAAAGTATTACTTGCATCCAGTGTCTGGCCCTTGATCCCTTCTCCCACCTCCATCCCCCTGGCAAAATGTTACATCAGTGAGGTGATGATGGATCCTGAGAATACTTAAAAATCATCTATATATATAAAAGCCTAAATGCAAATTGTCCTCTTGGGAGTTTGACCGGGAGACAGGGAGTTCAATCACTTGCTATGATGTGTGCTGACCACCAGGGGGCTGCGCAAAATGAAGAAAGGCCCCGGCCATCAGCCAGCAGCCTGGGAAGAAAGGCCCTGACTGGCAGCCAAAAGGCCCCGATCGGCCCTGATCTCTGGCCAGGCCTAGGGACCCTACCCATGCATGAATTTCATGCACAGGGCCTCTGGTACATAATGTTAATACTGTTTTTTTTTTGTTTGTTTTTTTTTTTTGGTCTTCAATGTATAGTTTCATGACCATATATATTTAGCTTGAATTTTTTGTTATCTCCTTTTTTCATCAGTTAATATTGCAGTTTGGGGGGGTTAACTAAATAGCAGCCTTTTTTCTCAATTACAGATAATCACAGGAGTTAGATGGAGATTAAATATTTTCTTTATTACAAAAGATGTCTACATTGGAGAAGGTGAATTTTCTAATACCCACCTAAGAAGTAGGCATTCCACACTAAAGTTACATAATAGAAAAGTAGAGGGAATGAATGCCTTCTGTAGGCAGGTATATACTAAGTTGTGAAAAGAGGACTATTCAGCCAAACAGCTCAGCTTTCTCTTTAAAACTCACTAATGAGATATGTGTGATCTCCCCCTTGTGAAGAATTAAATGAGGAGCGACAGAAAGAAGCCAGGATGCTGCCCTAATTGAGCTCTCTCCTCATGATATAAAATAGGAAAGGGCACAGTCTTCTCTCTGACCCTCCAAAACAAAGAATGACTATACAAAGCGGAAATTAAAATCACTTGGACTTGGTGAATCCACTACACCTTTTATTATTTTAAAGATGGACCTAGACATGATGCTATAGATATTTTCTTGGTGTAAAAAATTTCACAAATATTTTTGGAAACTATTTAAATCCATAACAAACAAAGCTGGAGAGGACTTATACTTGCCAAATACAGTGTTCTAAAGCAAATTAATCACTTGAATATGAGCTTGCTACTACGAGTTGGACAGTCTCACTAAATTCTAGGAATATTCAAATGGCAAAATGTAAGAGTTAAATAAAATGTGTTCCTTTATATTGTGTTTCAACTTCATTTATTTTTGTAAATGCAGTTTTTGATATTTAGGTTATTTTTTTTAAGTATAGTAAAACTAAAATTTTAGTTTTCATTAAATATCTGTAATTGCATGCGAATATGCCATTTCCTTTTTTCCTATTTAACATTTTGAATAGCAAATCTCAGTATTTTGCTGTAGATATTGTCATATTAAAATGTACATAATAAAAATCAAAATTCCATCTGTATGTCTATATCATGTCCATATGATACCGTGGAAGATTTTTGTCCAGAGTAAGGCTTAAACTCTTTATATACTTCCCATTTGGAAAAACAGCTCTTGAAATTAGGCAATAGTCTGTGTTTACTGACATTGATCAATTGGCCCCAGCCATAAGGAAAAGATAAGGTACGGATTACAAACAAGGCTGAAGCTGTCACTTGTCAAATTTGAGATGATTCAAAATTGGGAAAATCAGCAATATAACAGTTGATGACAAGATTGAGATTCAGGTTGTCTCGAAAGACTGGAATGCTGGATGAATACCAAGAATATAAAGTTTGATAAGGATGAAACTCAAGTCATGCCTTAGGTTTCAAAAAAGAGAATAACAATGCAAAGTAGTGGATCGGGCAGCCAGTAGTTCATGGTTACAAGATCTGACTTGGAAATAACTCAATAATCACCCGCAGTGTGAAGAGACTGCTAAAAATACACATATGTTGCATTGGTATAAATTGAATATACAGAACAGTGAAAAGTGTAGACCTCTTCTTGGAATGTTAAGTATAAATATCTGAAACACTGGGCTTGATATGGAAACATGAGCTTAATGGGTTACAGAAAAACAACCTAAAGCATTCATTTGTAAACTTGGAAGAAAGAATATTTTTGAAGAAGAAAACATGATGACTAATTTCCAAAACATAAAGTCTTCCAAGGAAAGCATAAAGAAATAATTTTGTCCTGATACAATGGACTTCAAAGAACAGGACTAAGAACTAGTAATTAAGTTAGATAGTAGATTTCAGTACACACTATTTGGTAAATGCACAATTAGCAATTGCTGAAAGAGTTAATGACCAAAGAAAGAATTTTGTAATGTTTTAGTTTATGAAATAATGAAACAGACTCCCTAATAAGATAGTAAGTTTTCATTCACAGAGGAGGTTCAGATATAAGCTTTATTAATGTTTCAAATGTCATTGATTTGGTCAATAGGTTATTTCAATTTCCTTCCTTATTTCCTCTGAGACTTTACTCACTTCTAAAATTACTTTATTTTTCACTGAAAATAGCTCTATATAAGTCCATGTTTGATTCCATTTTTTGAAGGCTCTTTGGAGGCATGCTGAAAATGAAGAAAATAAATAACTCTCAAAATATTTTATTGACCGTAATTTTTTAAAAATATAATTTAAGGATTTTTACAGAGAGGAAGGGATAGTTTTTTATAGAGAGTTAGAAACATCGATGAGAGAGAAACATTGATCAGCTGCCTCCTGCACACCCCCCACTGGGTATATGCCCGCAACCAAGGTACATGCCCTTGACCGGAATTGAACCTGGGGCCCTTCAGTCTGCAGGCCGACGCTCTATCC
Organism: Myotis davidii; assembly: GCF_000327345.1. Lineage (NCBI taxonomy): Eukaryota > Metazoa > Chordata > Mammalia > Chiroptera > Vespertilionidae > Myotis > Myotis davidii. Next base: position 200,787 of record NW_006282653.1, on the reverse strand, counting down.
ACTGAGCCAAACCAGTTAGGCTAGTGACTAGTAATTTTAAAACAGCTAAGACCAACTAATAAATAATATAGTAATCTTTATTATAAAAATTCATAGACAAGAAAAAAGGGATGTTTCCTTATTGTTTACCCACTTTATTGTTTACCCACCACATTCATGCCTCAGCAGTGGGATGATACATTTAATGTGGAAGTGTCCTGATGTTTTTGTGATACTCTGCTCTGGTGATATCATGATACCATTAACATATTTGACCAGTGTTGCCTATTATCTCATCAGCACTGTTGATCAAAGCCTCATTTGCTGTATATCTTAAAATCTGTCTTCTCTAATATAACCCATAGACACAGACAATTATGCAGTGAAGGCCTGAGGGCAGAGTGGAGGGGGCACTGGAGTAGGGGGCAGGGAGTCAATGGGGGGAGGGAGGGAAGGAACATCTGTAATACTTTAAACAATAAAGATTTAAAAAAATAAAAAAAATACTTGTCTTCTCTTTTCCTAGTCTACTGTTCTATTAGTACAAAGATTATGGGACCAAATATTTGTTTCTCTCTTCATTGAGAGAATGACTTTTTTCCTTTTTTTTTTTTTTTTTTTTGCAAAAATACACACAGATATCAGCAACGAGTGAGAGGTTAAAGTTAGAAAGACAAAGTGTGTTTATAAATCTGGAATAAAATTATTTAAGTTTTTCATTGTTAACAGTCAACTATGCATAATGGATTGGATTACCTCAGCAGAGGTCCTAATTGGCCATTAAGATGGCTTAAACAATTGATTTGAAAGTGCTAAGTGTGATGATATTTTGGACATCCTAAGACTGCCTAAGGTGAAAAGGGCTTAGATATACATAATTTATGAATTGATTGTCATAGGAGCCAGATAAACGTATATGGCCTGGAGGCTATTTGGGTGTTACCATATCAAGTGCACCTCATTTAAATGCATTAGCCTTCTCTTTCTGGGTGCATGGTTTGCATTTCTGCATGAAATATTTTCAATTGAATAGTAATTGTGAAATAAAGGAAGTAAAGTGGACAATCATTATGGAACAAAAATTAATATGCTAAACTCCTATGTCAAGCTAATTTTGCTTAATTTTTCATATTGGAATGACACATTTTCAGTAAGTAATTAAAATATTTTGCTACCCTTGCTAAGACAAGAATAATTGCAAGCATAACATTTAATTTTGGTGAGTTTTCCTATATAAAAATAATAAGTTAACACAAAAAGGAGAATGCATTTATACTGAGAAATAGATATAAAATTGACACTGAAAATGTTTGCTGTGAGGAAAATTCACTAATTGAACTGGACCTTAATGCCAGCTGGGGAAGAGAAAAGAATCGCTTTATTTTCTTCTCAAGTCCTTCATGTGCCGGTGGTTAGACAAACATTTTGTTGGACTTTCCTGAATGTCAAAAAATAAACTATCTTAGAAATATAAAACAGTTGCCACGTTTTATACTGCCCCACACTGAATTGTGGAACTGACATCAGCATGTGCTTGGGAAGATACAGAAAAACAGTAATAACCTAATTCCATTCACATGTTGGTGCCTAGAAAGTCTTCCTGATGAGCCTAAAACTGCCCGAAAACTCCATAATGGAGAAAAAACGAGGCTCTATAAAATAAAAATGTGCAATTTCTTTTACAGCACATGAAGTCATAAATACTACTATGAAAAGCTAACAAAATAATATTGGCTGATCTTGAGATTTCTTATTACTCTCATTTTTATTTTTAACTTGTTCTGGGTAGATCTCATCAATCTATTTATGAAATTGACATAATCAACTGTCTAGTGCAAAGTTTATTAATATTGATAAAGCAAGATGTGGTTATGTGGTCTCGGTGGAGGATATTTTTAAAGGAGAGAAGGGTACGAGAATTTTAGGAGAATTTTATCAAAGATTTAAGCACCTGTACTATTTCTTAGTTACATTATGGGGAGACATCTAAAGGTAACTGTCACCTACTCTCTTCCTTTCTAAGAGAAACCTGGTTTAGTTCCAAAGGACGATATGTGTTGTCAGCATGACACACCTCCCAGACTTGTGAAAGACTGGGAGTAATTGTGTCTAGAAGTCTTGGCCAATGGGAGGTAAGCAGAATTTAATAAGTTGAGGTCACTGTAAGCTATTGCTTTTTTAGATAAACTGACTTTGCTGGCATATGCCTTTCGATTTTTTGTGCTTCCTCTTCTTTAATGCCTGTTTTACTGACAGAAACCTGAAGATAGGCAACCTTACAGAAAAAATAAGCATAAATAACCACGGAGATGGCAGGTGTAAACGTGAAAGATTCAGGTCCTGTGGTCACTTCTGTGTGAGCAGTCTTTGTACTCCTTGATGCCTGGTGAGGTTGCAGGAACTCTGCTTAAGCCACGATCCTTAAAGGTTTCACCCTTTGACAATAAAAATTAGGCTATTTTAATAATTTGTTTCCGATATGGATAATTCGATAATTTAAGTTCTGAGAATAGTAATTTGTTGGTGAGAATGCTCAGGAAGGAATTGAAAAGAGGTACTATAAATAATAGTACTGCTTTTATAGATAATAATAAAATTATTTAGTTTTATATATATATACATATATATATATACATATATACACATATATATGTATATATATATAAAATGTGGAGAATATTTGTCATTTTCTAGAAATATTAAAAAATCCGAAAATTATATGAGAACCAATGAAATTTTACAAAGAACTCAAGGAATGAGTTAAAAACAGAAAAGAAAAAGTAATTATAAAAATAATTGAACTTAACTCCCATAAATTAGGAAGTTCTGCTGAGTGTCATAATCTATTTTTTAAAGTCAGTACCAAATATATATATATACACAAATAACCTCTCAAGTAATACAGTCTAAGGACTATGTATTAACAATAAACATAAGATTCACTTTATTTAAAATTCATTTATGTATTAAAATTTCATTTATGCATTTGACTCATAAAGTTTCCATTCACAAATATTGAACACATTAACTTTTTAAAAATATATATTTTATTGATTTCAGAGAAGAAGGGAGAGGAAGAGAGAGATAGAAATATTAGTGATGAGACAGAATCATTGACCAGCTGCCTCCTGCTTGCCCCACACTGAGGATCAAGCCCGCAACCCAGCCATGTGCCCTGACCAGAAATCGAACTGTGTCCTCCTGGTTCATAGGTTGACACTCAACCGCTGAGCCATGCCAGACAAGCAAACACTTATTAACTTTTATGTTCTCAACCCTAGGAATGTATAGTAGAAAATCAGAAAAGCAGCATTTATGCCCTTATTGAACTTGTAGTCTATAGAAAAAAATAGCTAATAAATAAGTAAATATTTGAGTTATTTTAACAAAAAGATAATTGGTGACATATGAATAAGTGAGTGTTATCAGAAACTTATGCAAAAAAAGCATTAAGCATTATTAGAGCATTAATTTGTCATCTCAAAGAAAAATGTTACCTACTATATGGCATTGTGAAACACCAACAATTGAGAAAAATGAACAGAAACAGCTTCTACCCCAGAGTAGTAGTTCACATCCCAGAGGGAAGATAGGCAAGTATCAATAATGAACAGAAACAGCTTCTACCCCAGAGTAGTTCACACCCCAGAGGGAAGATAGGCAAGTAGCAATGATAAAAGAGAGAGAGAGAAAGAGAGAGAGAAAATTTCTTAGAACAAAGACTATCTTTAATTAAGCAGAAAATCTTGATGAGTCATTTTGATTATCTTTAATTAAAAGGCTATGTGACAAAAATACTTGATTTTCCATGCAGAATAAAGTGTGGAGTTTTATTGGGAATCCAGAGTCACTGGTTGGAATAGATGAGACTGACAGCATAAGAAACATAGAGTCAGCAATGTGGTGCAGTGCCTGGCCCCTGGTAATTGAGAAGTGAGTGGTACTGGATGATGGATGTCTCACATGTCTATTTAAAAGATTTACTGATGTGTATCAGCAGCTAATCTCTCAATTTTCTCTAGCACAGCTGTCCTCTAACTTACATGGCCATGACAATCACTTTCTGAAATACAGATTTGGGGCGTCACCCCAGAGTGTCTGATTCAGGTCTGAGATAGAGTCTGAGAATTTGTGTTTCTAACATGTCTCCCAAGGAGTACAATGATCTAGAAAAACACAAAATCTTCCCAAAGTTTGATATCACTTCTGTCTTTCC
>NW_006282653.1:194182-196567 GCF_000327345.1 Myotis davidii | reverse complement strand
TTTCCCTAGTAATTTAAATCACTTTCTTAGTATTTAAAAATTTTCTAGTCAGTCCATATTAGACAACTGCCTAATACATTTATACTTAATATATTTCCTTGACATTGTTCTTTAGCCTTTCATTTATAAACTAGAGGCCCAGTGCACGAAATTCATGCATGGGGGTGGCATCCCCTCAGCCCAGCCTGCACCTTCTCCAATCTGGGACTCCTTGGGGGACATCCCTCTCACAATCCTGGACCACTGGCTCCTAATTGCTCACCTGCCTGCCAGCCTGGTCACCCCCAACTGCACCCCCCCACCAGCCTGGTTGACTCTAACTGCCCCCTCTTCTGGTCTGCTCACCCCCAACTTTCCCCCTCTGCTGGCCCTGTCATCCCTCATTAACCCTCCTGCCTGCCTGGTCATAGGCAGCCATCTTCTGAGGGTGTGATGGTTAATTTGCATATTACCTTTTTATTATATAAGATACACACACACACACATATGTACATATATATTTAGATTAATTTATATGCATTTTTCTTTCTAGCATGGTGATCATGTATCTGTGTAGTACTTATCAGAATAAAAATATGCATGAATACATACATATCATAGGTATAGTGCAGGAGCATTTTCATTACACCTTTGCTTTTCCTATTACACTTAATAACAGTAATAAAGGCATTACATTATTTGGCAAATAATTGCTCAGCCTTCAAAGAAAATACATGGATACTGTGATGAAACATATTGAAAATTGCAATTAGTCACTCTGACTTGAAATCTTTCTAATCCACCTTCTATTGACCTTTATATAAAATCATTTCCTCTGAAATTCTGTTTTAATTTTTATTTAAATTTCAAGGTCATGATTTTAATCCAATTCAGACTAGTTTGGGGCATTTATTTTTTTGTTTTTGTTTTGTTTTTAACCAAGACAAATGAAAAGCAACGATAAGAGCTGGGCATTGGCTCACCAGAATCTTGGCTCACCAGCATCATGTGTGAATAACCTGACATCACACAGAGCTCCTCATCTGTCCTCCCTGTTAAGCTCTGTCATTTAATTAGTAATAACAATAATGATGATAGTACATAGTATTTACAGAATGCTTGCTATTGTACTGTGTATTTGAATCTGAACCACAAAAGGATGCAAGATCCCTTCTTATTTCAGATGAGGAAACTGCAGGGACAAAAAGTCACACTCAAGTTGACACAGCTCCTCCAGTACCACATGACTAGTATTGGGACTTCTGCATAATGGGAAGCTGATAAACTGTGGCTGGGTTAAACATAGAGTACATGAATGCATAAAATTACTTTTTAAATGTAAAACCTCCTAGAGGATGCAGTTGTGGAAACCAACAAACTTGTCATTAGTAGCTAAAGATGATATGGATGGAAATTGGCTAAGAGATGTAGCACTCATAAAGATTTTACCATTTGGAGAAATTTCTTGATCAAGCCTAGGGGAAACTGGGCATTTACATGAACAGGAAGGAAGAGGCAATTTGATTCACAGTCGTTTTAATATTGGTGTGACAAGACCCTTTGTCTTATAATGTTGGTATAACACAGCCCCATGACTTTCTGAAGTATTTGTTTTATCATTGTAACTTTACGAATATTTAATGATAAATATATTTCTACGCAATTTAGTTCAGAGATTATTATTTTAAAAATGCGGATATTGGAAAATTGCTCATTTAAGTTGTGTTTTTCTTATTCTAAGTATTTAGAGATTTTAAATGTGTAAAAATATTGATTTTGCACGAATACATCAATAGAAGCTTAAATACTGGTATGTATGCATGTTAATGATAATGAAAATGTTCTATAGTTTTGAGTCCACATAGGTAATATTGTACAAATGAGGAAAAGCACAATTATGTACTCTAATAAAGCATAAAACAAAAAACAATAAATAAATAAATAAATAAATACACCATATTGCTAAGTTATGGCAGCAAAAGCAATGTCTAAAAAAATTATTCACTTTGTAAAACTTTAAGATACAAAAAATATATGTGTCAATTATATAAGACTTCACAGAATTTCAGGTTTGGGGTTACCACAGAGATCATATTTACATCTTCTAACTTTTAGTAAAAATCCCCTCAATGCCATTGTTAACATTTTCAGATTTGAGGATTAATTGCCATTCATTTTAGAAATATAATTATTGCTATTACTGAAATGGATGGCACCAGTGGGATTATGTGAGAATAAAATGAATTCAGTTTTGTATTTTCCCACTGAAGCATAAATTATTCACTGGTACTAGTCACTGATTCCTCCTTTTCTCTTACCTAAGGAACTCTCATTTCAAGATCTCTACCCTTTGAGCCTGAATTTTACTCCTAGCCCAATAAATAAAGAGCCCTAGAGATCTAAGGG
>NW_006282653.1:185084-194070 GCF_000327345.1 Myotis davidii | reverse complement strand
TATTTGTTATTTATTGAATTTAGAGAGAGAGGGAGGAATAGAGAGAGGGGGGGGAGAGAGGGAGAGAGTGAGGAATAGAGAAAGAGATTGAGAAAGATTGATTTGTTTTTCCACTTATTTATGCATTCATTAGTTGATTCTATGTGCCCTGACCAGGATCAAACCTTCAACTTTGGTCTATTAGGACAACTCTCTAACCAACTGAGCAACCTAGTCAGAGGCAAGGCATGTGTCTTAATTTAGACCAATGAGAGCAGGAAGCGTTTTCTGTGGACTTCTGGAAAAGTGTGTGCTTTCTCAACTATTAACACTCATAAGCATTTCTGCCTCACTCCTACTAGGTGTCACTTTTATAGATACACTAGAGGTCCGGTGCACAAAATTCATGCGCTCGGCGTGTTGGGGGGGGGGTCCCTCAGCCCACCCTGGGCCCTCTCACAGTCCAGGAACCCTGCAGGGATGAAGCAGGAGAGGCTCCCGCCACCACCACTGCTCTCTCCAGCCATGAGCCTGGCTTCTGGCTGAGCGGCGCTCCCCCTGTGGGAGTGCACTAACCACCAGGGGGCAACTCCTATATTGAGTGTCTTCCCGCTGGTGGGTCAGTGTGCGTTATAGCACTGGGCGTTCTGCTGTTTGGTTTATTTGCATATTAGCTTTTTATTATATAGGATGACCTGATATTGCTGTAGACATCAGGATCCCAGATGGAAAAATCAGACATTGACAAAAAGGTGGAGCCTAGAGAATCTCTGTTAATACCTGCAGCAAATCATGGAAATGTAAGTTTTGTTTTCTGTAAACCAGTTTAATTTGGGTAAGACAAATACAGTCTAGTGTGTTTTTTGAAAAAACAAAAAAACAAAAACAAAAATTAGAAGTTTGTAAAATACAATATATATTACATTTTTAAGGCTTATTCTATCTACAAGAAGCCAAAAATAAAATTCCCAATGACACATGAACTGAAAATTCTTCTGACATTTTTTATGTTCTGTAAATTTGCTCCTTTATTCACAATTAATTACATGATTTTTTGGCTTAAGTTCATTGAACATCCAATTGAGATTAAAGATTCCCCGAGTTGGCATGCTAATAATTTCAAACTCTGAGTCATTAGTATTATGTTTGCACAACTGAATCAGCATTTGTCTTGTGTTTTTTAATTACATTATTTCAAAAATATATTGGAAAATTATTTTGAAAGTGAGCAAATGTTAAATAAATAAAAAAAGCATACTGCATAATTGGACATTAGGCAGTATTATTCAGTTGGTGTACAAAGTTAAATGAGTTTGTGGACATCAGTAGATAACTTTACTATGTGTATTATAAATGCACTGAAGCCTAAGAGGATATTTTTTTTTCCTGTTAGTGTATCCTAAGTGTCTCTGCTTTTGCCGATAACCTATAAGGAACTCGAGATATACTTGTCTAATGAATAGATGGTTTTCCAAAGTCCTGATTGAAACACTAAATGTCTTTCATCAAAACTAATATATTCTTTATTTTAGTAGAGAGTAACTGAAAAGTGTGAAAGTTCAGTTAGTCTGCTGTGTTTGGGGTTATACAGTTTTGCCATGAGAAATACAGACGTTCATAAAACAAAATATCCGTCAACTCAGTTCAATACCCAAATATTTATTTAAACCTTTCAACCATTTGGACTGAGAACATTTTATTGGATGAATTTGACAGAGCATAATGTAAATAAGAACCTCTGCTTTTTCTCCGCCCCCTTGCCCTTACATCTTTTCCATGGCATCATTCATTTTCCTCTGCTCATTGACATCTCTGATGGGTTGTATAGGTTTTACAGTCTCACAAAGTCAAAGCTCCTCTGCTCCCTCTCAAGTACTAAGAGTCCATGCCACATGCTTCAGTCTTGACTAGTATAAAAGTATTTATTTAATGTTTAAATTATTCCTCTTATTCATCCCCTGCCTGCTTAGGTATGGCAGCCCACAGAGGAAAAGCAGCCCTTGAATCTCTTCCTTTTTTTCTTACTTGCCACCTCCTCCACTCCATAGCGTTCATCCCTGACCCCTCCATGTGACAGACAAAGGCAGGGGAGATTGGAAGTGAGGGGCAAAATCTGACAAGACTGTAGAGTGCTGCTTGTGCCTCAGTGCCTTCTGGGAGTTGTGGGTATGTACTGCTAACTCCCTAATTCCATGGGATGTTTGAGTGGGTTACTCAGACATCTACCACCAAGAACTTTATGATTGGCATTGGTATCTTGGCTTAAGCCGTGTGATTCCTCTAGATCATTTATTCCAAGTAAAAGCACTCAAAAACCTAAATTACAAACTTCATGATTAATTTACCCTCAAGTTCCTCTTTAACTTCATCCAGTACCTAACTGATCACATAGTGTTATACATGGTCTCCAGACCTTAGTATTAATTTCACCATTATGTAACATTCCTATTTTCTTTGAGTTAGTTTTTTTTCTTAAAATATACGTTAATCTAATATTAATATCACTGCACCAAATTTATTTTGTTCTCCTGGAATGATATAGATATCCTTTATATTTGAACATTTTCACATGTTATATTTGATTCCCTTGAAAATAATTTAGATATTATTTTACTAGTAATTCAGTCTGATTATTTAGGTCTTATAGAGTGTTTCAACCATTATGATGATTGATTTGTTTTGGTTTGGTTAATTACATTATTTTGTATTTTCTATTTAGCATCTTTATTTAGGTATTTTTTCATTTTCTGTTTTCTATTTTATTAACCATTTTTATTTACTTTCTTTTATTGCCACTACTATATAAAATTTGTATAATTATTTTTTCAATGGTTACCCTAAAATTTGCTATATGCATATTGATTTAATAAAATTTTTATTAAACTAACATTTGTTTCTAAGGAAGCAGTCCAATCTCCAGTTACTTCCTATCCTCTTATATATCATTTTTTTTCTTAATACTATCTGATGCTATATTAAATATTTTGTTTATCATTTTGTTCATCTTACTAGAGCATAAGTTCCAAAAATTTTATCTGTCATCATCATTGTATATTCTCAGTGTCTTGGCAATGCTAGTCACATTTAGGCACCCCATAGGTAGGTTTTCAATAAATATTTAGGAAATACTGTTTGTTTTCATAAAGTAAGATTACTATATATAATAGAACAGTACCAACAAATAAATTTTCCTTTTCTTCTTATTTCTAGGTTAAAAAAAGAAAAGAAAACTTTGGTTCATGTGGTTTGGTGGCAGTTTCCATGGTGATTGAGGGGAAATAAAGAGGAGAAAAAAATGTTACAGTTATAACTCTTTTCTCCCTCTTTCTTTCTTTATTTCTTTTTTCATTACAATGGCCAGATATTCGATGTGTAACAATCAGCTGAAACACACAGTTTACCATGTTCTCTGGAGCAAAATTAGTTTTAGAAATTTTAAAATATTTTATTGAACAAATATTGACTTGATACCTGACCAATTCCATACAGCCTATGACCTTAGAGATGACTTAGAGATGAGTAAGACTCTGATTTTGACTGTGAGGTATGCATAGTCTCGCAGAAAAGATGGACATGTAAACATGTCCATTGATTATAGTAGTTCCCAGTGCTTTGCCCTTTTCTACTATGCGTTTCTGCAGACAATTAACTATGAGCCCAGAAAGGTTTTGGAGGTTGCCTTACAAAACTATTCTTAGCACCACTCTGTTTTTCACCTAATTTTAAAAACACTTTATAGATGCAATATTTGTGTCCCCCCAAATTCCTATGTTGAAACCTCACTTCCAATGTGATGGTATTTATAGACTAATCCTTTGAGGGGTGATTAAAGCATAACAGCAGAGTCCTCATGAATCGGATTAATGCCCATATAAAAGAGGCCCCAGAAATCTTCTTAATCCCAACCTGCATGTAAGATAACAGTGAGAAGACAGCTATATATGGATCAGGAAAACGGTCCTCCCCAGACACCAAATCTATCAGTGCCTTGGTCTGGGACTTCCAGTCCCCAGAGCTGTGAGAAAGAAATTTATGTTGCTTATAAGTAGTCTATGGTAATTTTGTGATAACAGCCTGAACATGCAAAAACCACCCATTATAGTCCATCGTGTGTAATTTCATCACTGACATAGAGCCGTCATACATCTTACTTCGGGACTTTAGGACATTTTTTGCTTTGATTGAAAAACTCTTCTACAAAGGATTACACACTTATTCACCCTGTTCTTATTCTTGGTCCTAGAGACCTTCCTTCATCACCTGCTATAACTGTGCCTCTGTTTCTCCTTATCCCTGCCCTTGCTCATTCTCTAATACCCATATCATTACCTGAAATTATGTCTCATAGTTGTTTGTTTGTTTATCAGTAACTTGTCAGTCTCCCTAGTTTAATAAGTCTATGAAAGAAGAATCCTCATCTATCTTGGTTAATCTTGCAATTTTAGTGGCTAAATAGGTACCTTGAATACCAGTAGGTGTCCACTGAATGTGCTAAATGAATGATTAAAAAATCCCAAGTAACAAAAGGTTTTACCGTGTGTACATAAACTGGATGCACTGGGAAGCTGTTAGAAAAATAAGCTCCCCAAAGTAAATATTTACCCTTTACTGCCTTTTATTAAACACTCTAGAGTTAAGCAAACTAGAAAGTGGAAATGGTGCCATAGGCCAAATCACATAATATATTAGGCCTGAGGGGTTATGGCCAGAGTGCTCTTGTCTGTTCATTTCAAAACACTATCCCCAGATTTTGTTCTGTACACTTGGGACCCTTTAAAAGTTCAGAAATGTTTTAAAGTTTCAATATGTTTTGAAGGTGGTTTTGAGGTTTCCTTTTTCCTTATATTCAACACACTTTTTATATTCTATCTGGAACCATAACTTTAAATTATTTGAATACCACCAGTGTATTAAATAGAAAGAAGTTATGCTAATTTTGACAGATTGCCATTAAATTGTGCAGACATAAGGAAAATTAGGCACTACACTTTTCATCTCCATATTGGCTGGCTCATTAAAACCCTCCCTCAATATGCCTACTACCACTTCCAATAATAAAATTAGTGAATTCTATAATAATAACATTCCCAAGAACTTTTAAGTTTCATTGTTGATTATTATAAATAATTATTTATTTTAAATATTAATTTAAATGTTTAATTCTATTTGCTTCTAAAGGCCATAAAAATGAACCAAATTAATAAGGGAAATTATTAGGCAATATCAGCATAGTCAAACATGAACATTTAATCCACAAGAGAAGAATTTCAACAAGTTAACATGTATAATATTTTATCTGACTGGTAGCCAAAGTTATGCAAATTATAATACTATCTAATTTTGATTGAAAGAACATTGTGTGTCAGATGTGGTTCTAAGAACTTAGCATAAATTAACTAATTCATTCATTATAATAATCTTATTAAAATAGCATTATTATCATTATAATCCTAATTTTATTAACAAGGATCTCTTGGGTGAAGTTTGTATATAAAATCAAGATATCCATGTCTCAGAGAACACATCCTTATCCAATATGCAATCCTGCCCTGCTCAACTCTATCTACTTCTCTCTGCCTGCATAAATGCTCATATTAAACTAAGCATGCATTTACCATACAGTTGAGCAAATGAACTTTTGTAATTATCTCAGAGAAATGAAAGCTAATGTTCACCCAATATCTTGGACTTATTATCCTTGTTTATAATAGTCAAACACTGAGAAAAAATAAAATTTCTCTCAATCAATGAGTGGTTAAACAAATGGTAGTGTATCCTTCCATTCATACTATGAAATATAGGAATAAAAATGAATTAACTGTTGAACAATAACTTGGATGGCTCTTTCAAGAACATTAAGTTGAATGTGAAAAGGTAATCTCAGAAGATATATGTGAATCATACTGTATGATTGCATTTCTAGAACATTCTCATTTGACAAAATCATAGAGATGGAGAATATATTAGTGGCTACCAGACATTATTGGGGTATGGTAATGGAGGGTTAGTGTGAGAGAGTTTTATGGGGAAGGACAGTTTTATATCTTCATTGGGGTGGTATTAACATGAATCTACAGATGTGATAAAATTGTACACAACTAGTACACATCCCCAAACAATGTGCGTGCAACCGCGCGTGCGCGCGCGCACACACACACACACACACACACACACACACACACTACATATAAAGATGGCAAAATCTAAATAAGTTCTGATATTGTCCCAATATCAATTTACTAGTGTTGATATTCTATGATAGCTATGTGGGATATTGCTATTGGAGGAAATTCTAAAAAGTGTATGAAGAACCACCATCTATGCAATTTTGCAATTCCTATGGATTTATAAATATTTAAAAGTAAAATGTTAATTAAAAAAATCATGGGTCTTGGTTGGCTTTGGCCTCACGTTCTAACTTGTAGTTAGTCACTTAATCTCCTTATGCCTCTGTTACTCTTTCAATAAATTGGGGGAAATAACATTTTCCTTCATAGGAACATTGCTAAGTTGCCAAAGTATATGAAATATTACATATGAAAGCACTTTATTTCTTTGAACAGTGGGGAGGTAATAGACAAATGATACTGGCCTAATAATTAGCATTGCCATTCTTTTTTTCTACATCAAGCCAAGTGATATTCTTATGGAAACTATAACACAATAAATGAATTTCCCTAAAACCATATAATAAAATCCATGAGCAGAAATTATCCAAAATCTGTTTTAATCTATCCCCAAAGATGATTCCATTCACAACTATGTCATCTTTAGTTATCAACACTCAAATAGTACTTTCCTAAGCAAACAGTATACAATGTTTGAACTAGAATGTATTCACACTCCTTTAAAAAAAAGTGTTAATTCAATTTATCTCATAATAATGCTGCTGTAGTCCTTTTCATAGTGAAATTACTGTTATACCTGATATATTGCCTGTGACAACATATTTACCACAAACAATACAGAGACTTTTAAATGATAATTTTCACCCAAGAGGCTTCAAAGGGATCCTTTTGAATAATGTACTTCTGTTCATGGAGTGAAAGTCTGTTGAATCCCAACGGTTTCCAAGTGAAAAAAACAGACAAAAAAACATTAAACTATTATAAGTACAGAGTTTCTTAAGGGCATTTATTATAAAGCAAGATAGTAGGCAAGATTTATATTATAACTAAAGTGTGTTACTATAATATGAATTAAAGCTTGCTTTATTCAAAATATGTGCATAAATTTTCAAACATAAAAATGTAAGCAAGCATTAAAGGTACCACACCACATTATGTCCATTATGGTTTTCTTAGCTGTGAACCATAACCTGTTCTGAAAACTGCTAGAACTAGACACACACACAAAAAAGAGTTTTCTTCTTACATTGTTGGTGGGAATGGGTTGTATCTATTCTGATTTCAAAGTGAATATTGTCAGAATTATAAATGAGGTAAAATTTGCATTCATGCTTTTTGAGCACATTCTGAAAGCTTATGGTAATCTGGACAATTTTGAGATGGAAAACTTTATTATGGTAAATTTATAAAGCTTTATTTTTCTCCCTGTCATTATTTTCAGTGCTTTTTTATTTTACTGAAACACATCACTTATTGAACCAAAAACTAATCTGAAAACATTCCTATCAGATGATTGACTTGTGATAAAATAGTCAGCTTAGTTAATGATTAAGAAGAGAAAAGCCCAATTAAGGTTTTTTAAGAAAAAATATTTTGTTAACCTTTAACAGTTGAGAAAATTGCCCCTGTAAGCAATTTAGAGGAAAGACCTGTGTGTTGCAGAGAGTGTTAACATAGACACAGTGATGCTGCATATATTTGCTCTTTCGAAGACACAGTGGCCCATGTCTTAACTTCACAACTTCTTTCTGTAGCAATGCTTCCCCTGACATTGACTTTAGAATTACCTTGGAAGATATAGTCCTAGAACCAATATAAAATATCAGTATCACACTAACTAATATCAAACTGTACTACAAGGTCATAATAAAACAACATGGTACTGGAATAAAAACATACATATAAATCAATGGAACAGAATAGACAGTCTAGAACTAAAACCATGTTTATATTGTCAATGAATATTTGACAAAGGAGATAAGAAGATGCAGTGGGGTGCTAGCAATCTATTCAATAAACAGTGCTGGGAAAATAGAACAGATTAATGCATAAGATGAAATTAGACCACCTTCTTACACCATGTACAAGAATAAACTGAAAATGAATTAAAGAATTAAATGTAAGACTCAAAAGTATAAAACTTCTGGAATAAAACATAGACAGCAATCTCTGAAATTTTTCTTACAATGTTTTTTTTTTTTATCTGATATATCTCCTTCGGCAAGAGAAACAAAAGAATAAATAAACAAATGGGACTATAGCAGAACTAAAAAGGTTTTGCACATCAAAGGAAACCATCAACAAATGAAAGATAACTTACTGGGTGGCAGAAGATATTTGCCAATGATACATCTGACAAGGGGTTAATTTCTGAAATATATAAACACCACAACTCAACACTAAATACACAAACAATCCAATTTAAAACAAATGGGCAAAAGGCCTGAATAGACCTTCTCCAAAGAGGACACACCGATGGCAAGTAGACATAGGACAAGATGCTCAAGGTCACTCCAGTAATCAGAGAAATGCAAATTAAAACCACATGAGATATCACCTCACATACCTGTCAGAATAGCTATCATCAATAAAGCCATAAACAGCAAGTCCTGTGGAGGAAAGGGAACCTTCATGCACTATTGGCGGGACTGCAACTTGTTGCAGGCACTGTGGAAAACACTATGCAGTTTCCTCAAAAAATAAAAAATGGAACTGCCTTATGTCTCAGCAATTCCACTTCTGTGTATATTTACATAAACCCAGAACACTAATTTAAAAGAATATATGCACCCCTATGTTCACTGAAGCATTATTTACAATAGTGAATTTACATAAGCAGCCCAAGTGCACCTCAACAGATGCATAGATACAGTGGTGAA
>NW_006282653.1:181913-185037 GCF_000327345.1 Myotis davidii | reverse complement strand
TATATATAATATATATTATATATATGGAATATTACATAATATTCCATATATATATAATGGATTATTACTAGGGCATAAAAAAGAACAAAACATTTCCATTTGTGACAGCATCATGGACCTTTAGGGTATCATGCTAAGTTTAATAAGCCAGATAGAGAACGAAAATTATCATATGATTTGACTTGTATGTAGACTCTAAAGAACAGTTAATGAATAAACAAAATTGAAACATAGATAGAGTGGACTGGTGGTTGAGGAACTAGGTGAAAGAGATGAAGTGGTTAAGAAGTACAATCTGGTAGTCACAAAATATTCCTGGTGATGTAAGGGGTAGCATAGGGTACTAGAAATATCAGGGGGAACACTTTGTAAAGCATATAATTATCTAACCATTATGCCATACAACTGAAATTAATAATAAATAACATTAAAGAAAACTAGTGGAAAACATTTTTTTTAAAGATTTACTTTGGAAGAACTTTAAAAGTTATAGATACCTAGGGCCTGGCTGGGTAGATCAGAATATACATATGGCATATAAGCTCATGGAAATATGTTCAACATTATTCATCATTAAGGTAATGTGAACTCTAATTATAGCAGTATTATTTACAGTAGTCAAGATCTGGAAACAGCCCAAGTGCCCATCAGTAGATGTGTGGATAAATAAGAGCTATGGTGCATTTATACCATGAAATACTACTTGGCTGTAAAAAAGAAAGAAATCTTAACTTTTGTGACAGCATGGATGGATCTGGAGGTTGTTATGCTAAGTGCAATAAGCCAGCCAGAGAAAGACAAGTACCATATGATCTCACTTATCTGTGAAATATAATGAACAATATATGCTGACAAAATAGAAACAGAGGCATAGCTACATGGAACAGACTGACAGCTGTCAGAGGGATGGGGGTGGGGCCAACTGAATGAAAGAAGGTGAAGGGATAAATCAAAGAATATATTGTATAAGTCAGACAGATAACAGCACAGTGATGGCCAGAGGGAAGTGGGGGCAGGGCATGAGTAGAGGTGGGTAAAGTGGAGGGAGAGGGGGATATCTGTGATAGTGTCAACAATAAAAATAAAGTTAAAAAATAAATTTGAAGATAAAAAAAATATACTATTACAGCCCCAAACGGTTTGGTTCAGTGGATAGAGCGTCGGCCTGCAGACTGAAAGGTCCCAGGTTCGATTCCGGTCAAGGGCATGTACCTTGGTTGCTGGCACATCCCCAGTAGGGGGCGTGCAGGAGGCAGCTGATCAATGTTTCTCTCTCCTCGATGTTTCTAACTATCTCTCTCCCTTCCTCTCTGTAAAAAATCAATAAAATATATTTTAAAAAAATATACTATTATACTTCTATTAAGATTTTTAAAGTGTAAAAATTCACCTTTATTAACACAAATGCAATTTTAACTAGAAATTAGGTAGACATCCTTCTCTTAAGCATATGCTATTTATGTATTTGTGTGTGCTATGAATTTGAAGAAATGTATTATATAGTGTTTAAGTGTTTATTGAAAATGTTTTTGTTTTACCTGATTGTACATTTATATATTTTATTTGATATGTTCTGGTTTACATATATTTTATTTTTGAATCTGCAGAAAAATATATCAAAATGGTTAAAAAAAGCAATAGAAACTATACTAAGTTTAGCTTGCCACAGAAAAAATAATGGCAAGAACAAGTGCACAATTTCAGAAACACAAAATCACTTTTGACAGCCACTAGAAAAAATGAGACTACTGCTGATTAATAAAAGAAATCTAATGCACTACTCATCATGGCCCTCCTTAGAAATATCAGGGATGGAGCTTTATAGGCATGGCTTCTGGACCAAACACTGATGACAAAGAAAACTAAAGGGTACTATAAAAGAACAATTTAAAGGTTTAGAAAAAGGTACACATTAAGACATTAAATGGATTTTACTATGAAATATATCAACTAAGCAATAACTATTAAAATGTGTATTCTTAATTACTTCACAGGATTAGTTGAATTTGGTGTAAAGTATCTTAGCTCCTATGAACATAAGATTTTTATAGCAGGAACATTTTTGTTAGAAAATGTCAACCATTTTTTCCTCCTGTAATATAACAATTTGCAACATTAGTGTTCTTTTTAAAAAATATATATTTTATTGATTTCTTACAGAGAGGGACAGAGATAGTCAGAAACATCGATGAGAGAGAAACATCGATCAGCTGCCTCCTGCACACCCCCTACTGGGGATGTGCCCGCAACCAAGGTACATCCCTTGACCGGAATCGAACCTGGGACCTTTCAGTCCACAGGCCCACGCTGAGCCAAACCGGTCAGGGCACAACACTAGTGTTCTTAAGTATTTTCTTAAACTGACATGAAGAAAGGAACCAATATATTAATTAAATATGAGTAAATATTAGTTCTTATGCAGCACCTAACATACATTGTTAGTTTCCCTAGTGTGTAAAAGTAAAATGAATTATTTGATCCATAAAGACAAAGGTTTGAAGATAAAATTGAAACTTTCCTTTATAGTAAAGATATATTCAACTTCTTATATACTTGTTTAACTATATTTAAAATAGAACATTTTTATTGAATTAAAAATAACAATATGATTGTATTATTGTTGATCTCTATCTTGATATCTTCCAGGAATTTATTTTTTTTATGTATTTGGGTGCTCCTGCATTGGGTGCATTTATGTTTACCAGGATTATATCCTCTTGTTGTATTAATCCCTTTAGTATTATGAAGTGGCCTTCCTTATCTCTTGATATGACCTTCACTTTGATGTCTATTTTGTCAGATATAAGTATTGCTACCTCAGCTTTTTTTTTTCAATTCCATTTGCTTGGAAGATATTTTTCCATCCCTTCACTTTCAGTCTGTGTGGATCTCTTGTTCTGAGGTAGGTCTTTTGTAGACAGCATATACATGGATCATGTCTTTTTATCTATTCAGCCACTCGATGTCTTTTGATTGGAGCATTTAGCCCATTTATGTTTAAAGTTATTATTGAAAGGTATTTGTTTGTAGCCATTTTTATTTTTTTTGTGCCAGTGTTCCTCCTTCCCTTTCTATTTCTTCTTTTTACACCAGTCCCTTTAGCATTTCTTGCATTGCTGGCTTG
>NW_006282653.1:180860-181699 GCF_000327345.1 Myotis davidii | reverse complement strand
TTTTATGTTGTCTCAAAGCTCCCTTAGGCTCTCTTCCTGTCTTTTAATTTTTTTCTTCCTGTCTTTTAATTTTGCTTCCCTGTCTTCTAATTCGCTAATTCGGTCCTTCGCTTCTCCAGTCTACTATTGAAACTTTCCATAGTGTTTTTTTTTTATTGTAGCTATATTACTCTTTATTTCCTCTTGATTCTTACATAAGTTGTTAATTTTTTCATCTATCCAGGTTATGAACTGCATGACCCTTATCCTGAATTCTTTTTCTGACATATTGTAGCCACAAGACAGTCTCTTCAATAAATAGTGTTGAGAAAATTGGACAGATACATGCAAAAAAATGAAACTAGACTACAACTCACACCGTACACAAAAATAAACTCAAAATGGATAAAGGACTTACACATAAGGCAGGAAACCATAAAAATCTTAGAGGAATCCACAGGCAGCAAAATCTCAGACATACGCCGAAGCAATATCTTCACTGATACAGCTCCTAAGGCAATGGAGACTAAGGAGGAAATAAACAAATGGAATGGGACTACATCAAAATAAAAAGCTTCTGCACAGCAAAAGAAACCATCAACAAAACAACAAGAATACCCACTGCATGCGAGAACATATTTGCCAATGTTATTTCCAATAAGGATTTAATCTCCAATATTTAAGGGAACTCATATAACTTAACAAAAGAAAGATAAATAACCCAATCAAAAAATGGGCAATGGACCTAAATAGACACTTTTCGAAAGAAGACATACAGAAGGCCAAGAGACATATGAAAACATGCTCAAAGTCACTAATCATTCGAGAGATGCAAATCAAAACGACAATGAGGTACCATC
>NW_006282653.1:163265-180625 GCF_000327345.1 Myotis davidii | reverse complement strand
TACAATGAATAACATAAACTGATTAACAAAAATAGATCCAGAGACAGAGAATCATTGATCAGACCATCAAACCTCAGAGGGAAGGCAGGGTAGGGTGAGGTTAAGAGGCGAGAGATCAACCAAAGGACTTTTATGCATGCAAAGAAGCATAACCAATGGACACAGACACAAGAGGGGTGAGGGCACAAGCAGGGTGGGTGGAGGGTTAAGGGGGAATAAAGACACATATGTAATACCTTAATCAATAAAATAATAACAATGTGCCTTGGAATTATCTCAACTGTTTACACAGATTGGAACTTATTTGCCCAGGAATTTGCAAGTAATGTACTTTCTGCATCGAATGAAAGCTGATCTTTTAAGAGGCGACAATACCTAGAATGCATAACTGTGTTTGATTTCCTAGCTTAACTTTCCCCATTGCAGTGTTCCTTCACTGTTGTAGCCTGTAGGCAACAACAACAACTTAGCTTGACTACTGAATATATAGAACACAACCTCAGAATAATTGCAAGAATGGAATCAAAAGCAAGAATGTTTTTAGTTGTGTGTGTGTGTGTGTGTGTGTGTGTGTGTTTGGGGGGTGGAGGGGGATAATGCACATATGGCAAATCTTTTATTTAAAAAATAACATTGAATTTCACCATAAAGTTAAAGTGTTTGTCCTCTAGGCTATTAGGCAAAAATGACAGTATTCATGTTTCCCGTGCATAAGATACAGTTCCTGGAAAATGAGTCGCATCTAGGACTTCATAGGCAAAACCCTCTTTTTGTCTTGAGACCCTATAACTAGTTCTCACCAAAGAAATGAGAACTGAAGTAATATGGGTCAATTCCAGGACAGGATATTTTAGGAGCCAATGTACTTTTTGTAATGGTCCGCCTGGTATCTGAATGCCAATATCCACAGTGACTTTGGAAATCTACCTGTTTAGATGGCAGGTATTCCATCAGCCTGAGTCCCAGAATAACTCCCCCACCTCATAACTCTCCTGATGTACCCCAACAAAATCTGAAACAGGCACAGTGGTAAACTACATGTATGCACACATGTACACACAAAAGTATACACACTTTATTAGCTGATAGCTCAATTTTAAACATGAAGTTTATTTTAATAAATACTGCCCTTATAATTAATTATTCCAAATATATATATATTTGGGGGTGGGGACCACATGAACTACATATATGCTAAAGTTTTTCTAATACAGCCTACCAAGATTTACACTTTATTTGTATTAACCTATTGAAAAAACTCATTTGTGCCCTAGCCGGTTTGGCTCAGTAGATAGCGCACCAACCTGTGAACTGAAAGGTCCCAGGTTAGATTCTGGTCAAGAGCAAATGGGTGGGTTGTGGGCTCGTTCCCCAGTAGGGGGCATGCAAAAGGCAGCCAATCAATGATTCTCTCTCATCGATGTTTCTAGCTCTCTCTCCCTTCCTCTCTGAAATCAATAAAAACATATGTTAAAAAATAAAAAAATACTCATTTGTTAATTATTTTTATGTTAGGGGGAAATGATAAAATAAACTATTTTTAAATTATTTTATTATTAATATTCTGAGTACCTTTACAGAATGCAGTTTTTTAAAATAATCAGAACATTTTCTAGAAGTTGACAAACTTTACAATTGTACATTCTTCCCATATTTCTACAGTTAGAAAATATATTTGCATTATTATAAGTACCAATCAAATATATATGTCTTAGTTAGATTTCACAGGTGTGTATCTTGAGACAAATATTCTAGAGTGAGGAGTTTATTTAGGAAGTGATCCTAGAAAACAACAGTTAAGGGACAAGCGAGGAGAGACCAGGAAGAGGAAAAAGTTACTAAAATCTGTGTCGTCAAATAAGTTATCACAGTAGGCTCCGGAGGTTCAGCCCCACTGGAAAACTATGTGAGAGCATATAGAACATAGGTCACCATTATTGCAGCAGAGAGGCAAGGAATCTAGTGAATTTATCTAAAAATCCTCCATCATGCCTGAGCTATGGCATGGGCCAAGTGTGCCCCATGGCCTAATAAAAACAGCCACACAATGAGTTAGAGGTTCATGGGAAATATCCTTAAGCGGGTAGAAGTGCAGGCTAAGGGAATATGAATGGTGCACTCTGAACATCTGCTAGGTATATACTTCAATTTTATCTGGTGGGAAAGAGAAATAGAAATATTAGAATTAAATTTGACCCTATTTATTAATATAATACTTCATCAATTATTACATGTGACATTTAAAAGAAAAAAATGCTCTTTCTTCTCCCACCCTTAATTCCCTTACTTAGAGTAACCAATATAATTATTTTGGTGTAATTTTTTGATGTCACTTTTGCTGATTTTTAAACTGGTTGTTTAGAAAGAATTTTGTTAGATTTTCACTCCAGCTAAGATGGAGTAAAAGAAATTGAAACAAGTCTAGACAAAATGCACTCAAAACACTTTCAAGACATTGGACTTCAGGCCATAAAGGACAATGGTCCCTGAGAGGTTAGACACAGCAAGGTGAGTTCCACCATTGCTCCTGCATGCAGCCTTGAGTCTGCAGGCCATGGCACAGAGAAACAGCCAAGAAGCAGACTCCCTGCATTGAGATGGAGCTGAGAGTCAGACACCAAGGAAAACTATAGGTCCCAGGACGGAGGACAGGAGAGGAGATGGTTGCAAAGGAGATAACTCTGAAGATATTCAGAGAGCCCTTTTGTGTATTATGCTGAGGATGGGAAGGAAGGAAGAAAGGAAGGAAGGGGAGGGAGGGAGGGGTGGAGGGAGGGAGGAACTTCCCAAAATGCGTAGGAAGGAAGGTGTCTATTATTCTCAAAGGGAACAGAATAGAGTTTGATTTGTCCAGACTGGAAAAGCTTATAATTCCTGGTACATTGGGTAGAAAGCACAGTGGTCTTGCCTCAGCAGAGGGAAACACTTAGACTTAGGAGAGCATTACTTTCATCTTTAATAATCTCAAAAGCCATAAATAGATAGAAGTGTTTACAAGTAAAACAGTTTGACCATTATTAAACAGTAACACACACACCTATCATTACATCAACTGCACTTATATAGTGATGGAAGAGAAAACATGCATATGTCCACATGAAGCCATATACTGGAATGTTTATAAAAGCTTTATCTGTAACACCCCAAAACTATAAATTACCCAAGTGCCCACCACCAGGATGAATATGTAAACACATTTGTGTATACCTGAACTGATATCATATTGTATGTCAACTGTAATTGAAAATTAAAGAATGATTTAAATTTAAAAAAGAATTGTGATTAGCATAAAAATAATTGTTGCATATCTATAATAATAAAAGTGTAATATGCTAATTAGACTGGACATCCTTCCAGATGACCTTCTGGATGAAGCCATGACGGCAGGGGCCAAGCCCCTTGCACGAATTTCGTGCATCGAAACTCTGGTCTATACAATAAAATGATACCCAGAACTTTACAAAGAGTATACTATTGGTGCAGATTACAGCATGGATGAATCTCAAAATAATTATGCCAGTGAAAGATGTTAAATAAGAAAGAGTAATTACTGATTAGTGCCATTTATATGAAATTCCAGGAAATACAAATTAGTGTATAGTGATGGAAGGCAGGTCAGTGGTTGCCTGGAGATGGAGGGTAGTGGAGCAAAAGGATGGACAGACTAATTACAAGTATCATGACCAATATTCAGTGAGATTGGTATGCTCATAATTTATATCATGGTGATGTTTTTACCAATGACTATTTATTCCAAAACATCAAATCTTATACTTTTAATATTTGCAATTTTCCTCAGGTCAATTTTACCTAAATAAAGCTGTTTAAAAGAAAAAAAGAAAGTTTGACATTTGTGCTCAAAAGCAGTGTTCTCCTTGAATCTACTACTTCTGATAAGTTTGTGGCTTTGGTCAAGTGATTTGTTAATTATGCACCCCAGTTTCTCATACATAAAGAGAGCAAGAAATATTTATGTCATATTTAGGGATTATATAAGAGAAGCACGTGATTTAGAGTAATTTCCGGGTGTCTGAGGTTCCCCCATATTATTTCTTTTAAATTATCTTGTTGATGTCAAATATCTTCAGAAGAATTGCTGTTCTTTGTTAAATGTGATAGACACTTTAAATTTAGTTTTTATTTTAATGTACTTCCAAATGTACCATACACTGCTTTCTTTTAAAAGTGGGTCTAAGTCCCACATCTAGTATTTTTTTAATCTTTATACACCAGTGGAAAAATAATAAATTTTACCAAGATATGGCCACTCTATCAAACCAGATATTCATAATAGTTATATGTATGCTAATTGTGTGCCAATGTTTATAAATGCACATTGTGTATTATACATAGTAGAAACTCATTAATATATATTTGGCTGCATGCATGAATGACAGCACCATTTTTTTGTGTGCTTTATAATGTCAGTTGATCACTAAGTCTCAAAACATCTTTGGTAAACATCATTTTGCAGAATGTGGTTAATCTGAACATCTTTGAAACATTTATTGAATGTGCATGTTGTGAATGTGAAATTTCTGGAAACGGAATCTCTAGCCTCCTGGAGCAATGGCGGGACAGATGGCCAGTTGTTACATAAGGCAGTAGTTGAAGAATTTGCCTCTCAGCGACCCTCTTAAAGCTAAGAGTAAGCATCTGGTGGGTATGCATGAGGTACTAAGTGGACTACAAAGTGTGGGAGGGAAGCCACTTGGCTGCTCTGAGCTATCGAGGCTTTCTTGGAGACAGCACCATATGGATCTATATTGGGCTAAGGATAGCTCAAATGGAAACTGAAGAAACAAGCTAAAGTAAATTAGGAACAGAAGTTAAGTAGATTTGTGAAGAACTAAATTCAGAGGCCTAAACTTGAGTTCATAGTTGTTTTTTATTTCGCCATGTGTATTTCATGACATTTTTTCTGACAATGCAGTGCCATTTAAGGACTGACATTGTGTGATTCATATATTCCTACACACAGAGCTATTTTATGACTGTTTTGGATGTTAGGGTTCATTTGTATATTTAGTTCTCTACATATGTGTGTCATTCTGAGATCAACTACTTCATTTATAAACTTTTCTTGATAAAAGAAAAAAAATCACCATTTTTGTTAAAAGCATGTTCAGCAATTAAAATGACATGCTTCAAATTGGTAAGTCTTCAACAAACATATATACTATTTGTCTTGAATCCGATGCCTGATTAAGTTTACAGGAAAGAGCATTTGCCATTCTTTTAAATTTTTTCTCAGTAAACTTTTACTGAGCACTTGCTCTATACGGGATTCTGCGCTAAGCAATGAAGATACAATAAACTGAACAAGAGTGTTTTAGCTCTAGAATCTGGGAGTCACTTAGGATCGACAGCTATGTAGAGAGAGTTATGTGACATAGTGGTCAATTCTATAATGACACCATGTGCATGATGTTGGGGATACAAATACAGATACCAAGGGAGCCCGGGTGATTGTTGGAGGTCAGGCGAGGGCTTCCTGCAAAGGAAGGGCATTTTGGCTGATGGTAGTTGGCCAAGGCAGGCATCATGAAGAAGGAAGAAATGCATGTAAAACGTAGCATCATTTGCGAGACACAGAAACTTAACAAAGCTAAGCAATTTAGGGTATTTGGAGGGTCAGAAAGTTTTTGGAGAAATAGCTGAGACTGAATTTGGTGAGGTATGTGGATTGTACCAGATCATAACAACATTCATGCTCTTTTCTGCTAATCATGAATGTAGTAGAAGGACCGCCATTGCTTTTAATGAAAGGAAAGATAGGCAGGATGGTCATTTTGGTAGCATGGCAGAGAAAAGATCTCAAAAGATTAAGGTCTGAATATGAGGAGAAGCATTAGTGCAGCTGACCTTCTGGACGTGGGGTCCTCTCTAGAGAATCAAATGCTCCCCTTGCACTTTCTCTTGGGGGCAGGTAAATCTCAGTAACAGAAAGAGAAGTGGCTGAGAGGATGGCTGGGACCTCGTGACCCCTGGGTATAGTGTTTCCAGTCGCACATGTCAGGAAGTGGCCTGTGAGATATCCAACACACCTCTCTCCACAAATGCTAATACATAGCTTAGCGGGCAAAAGCTGACTTACCACAAGACCACCTGATTTCCAGACTCTGTCATTAGTCTATATGGACACATAAATCTCTTTTCAAACTGAGTCCGTATGTATATATTCTGAGGTGAATATGTTCATCGCAGAACACTGCTACCTGCTAGACAAGATTTATATTTAGATGAAATAATTGTAGGGTCACTTTTAGATTTAAGTGCCAGCTACCTATTATAGTGGGCCATTCCTCCCCACCCTGTCAATCAAGTTTCTGCATTAGCCTCAGACACAGTCAGAGCAACGTAGTTCTCATAGACGTCAGTGTGGATTCCCCCTTGTCCTGGACACTCAGCATGCAGACTTTCCTGCACACTTTGTTGGGATCCTCAGCCAACTGAAGCCAGACTTCCTGTTTAACCCTCATTCCTCAAGAGGTAATCTTCCCAGGGGAGGAGAGACACTTTCCTTGTCTGGATGTCTCACCTGCTGGGAACTAGTTTTCTTTAGGAACACTTCTTACTTAGAAACAAGTACCATGAACATGGGAGGATGATTGAAAGGAAATGAATGAATTTGGTCCTCGTTAGTCAGACTAATTCATCATCCCCAGAACTCATTCTAGAGCCTCCCTGTGCAATAGAAATAAATAACATGCAATTTTAAATGATCTAGTAGTTGCATTTCAAAAAGAAAAAGGCAAAATTAATTCTAGTGTATGTTTTATTTAACCCAATATATGTAAAAGAGTAACACTTTAATACATAATCAATACAACATTATTAATGAAACTAGAGGCCCAGTGCACAAAATTCATGTGGGGGTGGGGTCCCTCAGTCCAACCTGCACCCTCTCTAATCCAGGACCCCTCGGGGGATGCCTGACTGCCTCTCGCAATCTGGGAATGCTGACTCTTAACCACTTGCCTGCCTGCCTGCCTGATCACCCCTAACCACCTCTGCCTGCCTGATCTCCCCTATCCACCTCTGCCTGCCTGCCTGATTGCCCCTAACTGCTCCCTTACCAGCCTGATCGCCCCTAACTGCTCCCCTGCTGGCCTGATCGCCCCTAACCACCTCTGTCTCGCCCCACACCCAGGAGCCAGGATTCCCTTCTCTAGCCAGTCACAGGCACCCGGGACCCAAGCTGGCTTTGCCCAGGCCAGCCGCAGCTGCAAGGGACTGTGGGCAGGTGCTTCGCCTGGGCTGCTGCCATAGGCTCCCAGGACCATGAGGTAGATGGCTTGTCCCTCTCCTTGGCTGCAGCCGCAGGTGCTGGCGCCCAAGACCATGAGGCAGGTGGCTTGTCCCTCTCCCAGGCTGCAGCCTGGCTGGTCCCCATTCCTCTCTCAAGAGCTCATTTGTGCCTGGCTGGTGCCCAATCCTCTCTCAAGAGCTCATTTGTGCTTGGCTGGTCCCCATTCCTCTCTCCCCAGTGTTGAGTGTCTGAGCAGTTATGGCATGATGGCATGATGGCGTGACAACGTGAGGGCATGATGATCATTTGCATATTAACTCTTTATTATATAGGATATTTTACCTTCAATTTTTTGTACTGTCTTTAAAATCTAGTGTGCACCCCTTCTCAATTTGGAATCACATCTAAGTGTCTATAAGCCATACTCTAGAGGAAAAATAAACTAGGAGGACATTTTCTTTATAGTTTACCCAGCTTTGCCTCCCATTCTCTTCACCCCATCCCAGTGCCCTCCAGCCTGAGGTTAGGACCCTGCTCCCACCAGGTCCCTCTGCCCTCAGGAGGCATGGGCCATACATTCACACAGAGGCATTTGTGCCAGTGATGTCTAGTGTGATCCCTCTCTTGCATAGCTGCATTTTTAGGGTGTTATCTTAGGAATTATATTGACTATCAGTAAGAGAGTCATATATTTTGAAAATTTTCTAAATCCTACTACTTTTTTAAAAAATATATATTTTATTGATTTTTTACAGAGAGGAAGGGAGAGGGATAGAGAGTTAGAAACATCGATGAGAGAGAAACGTTGATCAGCTGCCTCCTGCACACCCCCCACTGGGGATGTGCACGCAACCAAGGTACATGCCCTTGACTGGAATCAAACCTGGGACCCTTCAGTCCACAGGCTGACACTCTATCCACTGAGCCAAACTGGTCAGGGCCCTACTACTTTTTAATACATTATCTATAAGTTCAGGTGAACCTTGTTTAAGAGACAAATGTGAGAAAATCTGAGCAAACTGCGAGCTTCCTTGGAGTTTGCAGAGTGCTTACAGCTTCACAATGTGGAAACAGTATATTGAAGATATACTTGAATATTTCCAATGTTCATATTTTCTCAACTCACCTTTCTTTCACCTCTGAGGTGAGCTTTGCTTGCT
Organism: Myotis davidii; assembly: GCF_000327345.1. NCBI lineage: Eukaryota > Metazoa > Chordata > Mammalia > Chiroptera > Vespertilionidae > Myotis > Myotis davidii. The sequence continues at coordinate 172,213 of NW_006282653.1, read as the reverse complement.
GGCACTGGTCCTTTAATCTTTGTCATTGCCATTCAGAACAGGCTGCAGTGTGGGGCTTGCCAGTGGAAATTAAACTTGAACATCTACTTGCTTGCTGCCTGCTTGCTTGAGGCACTTTAACATTTTCTCTCAGCTCACCATGGAGCAAATGGGAGCAGCATTGTCAGCTGAGGAGAATTTATTAGCCAGAGTTCAAAGCTTCAGTAAACAATACACGGCAGCTCTCCCTCAATCATGACATCCAATGGGCAGATTTCTGAACCAATGCACTCTGGCTCCTGGGGAGAAACAGAAGCTTCAGATCCCACTTCCCGTGCTTTGCCCTGTCAGTGAATTTACCTCCTCAGCCTAGTGGAAACGGAGTGCACATGCCATCTTAGCAGGAACCCCACAGCTTCAGCCTGTGAGCATTTTGGATGGTAGAGATTTGGGCTTGGCATACTTCAGCTCTATTAATGAATTAAGAGCAGATTATCGCTTCCATTCAGTATTTGGAGGATCTTTGTAACTCAGCATGCCAACATGCCTGTTTGACTGTAGGAATTTCAAAGTTAATTTCAAAGGAGTAAAGCACCCAAAAAGGAAAGTATGCCACACCAGCACAGCCAAGGGTTCAGTAAGACTGAGGCAAGGCAGTGAAGGATTAAAGAAAAGACAGACAAGAGAATACAGCTGGGGCTCGGCGGATCTCCCGTGCCTGGATGAGGACACAGAAAGATCCAGCCTGCAAGCCGAGGCTTTATTTTATAGTGGGATCAAAACAAGGGTAGTGGTCAACCTGTTTACAATGTTCTTATGAGTTTCACCTTGTTTTGGCAGCACTTGCTGCACCTCCCACAGCCCTTTAGCTACCTAGGAAGGAACTAGGGAGGGCTATAAGGTTAACCTTAATTATGGTAAGAGGGCTTTGCCCTTCAAGCTGGGATTTGTTTGTGGCCCTGCCACCGGTCAGTCCGAGGCTTAACCCTATAGCTGCTCCCTACAGGAGAGAATATACTCCTTTATTTAAAATAAATATACTCCTTTATTTAAATAAATTTTTAGAGAGAAAGGAAGGGAGAGACAACGATGTGAGAGTGAAACATCAATCAGCTACCTCCTGCAGGCTCTCGAATAAAACCAGCAACATTTCAGTGCATGGGATAACACCCAACCAACTGAGCCATACTGGATAAAAGTCTTCATGCTGCAATGGGGAGTGTATTTGTACTTTCTTTACCCTAAGAAACATGTAATTATCATGCCTCATCCTTATGTGATAAAAACATTTTGGAGTAGGAGGAACCAGAGGTCTTGGATGTGGAGTAGTTCAAATCAGAGTTGCATTGTCCCACCCTCCATCTCCACTCAGATTGTAATTCCTTGTAAACATAGATGCATTGCCATCATAGGAGATCGAGCTCCAAGGCAGTTTGCCACAGGAACTTGGAAAGGCAGATCAAAGAATGGGAATGGGTGAGGTAAATGTTTAAAAAACTATTATACATACTGAGAGGATTCACTAAGTGATCTTCCTGAATGAATGCATATGGAATCCTACGATGATGATTATTAGGGTTTTCTTTTTTATCCACTCCCTAGCTTTTGCCTTGAGTAAGTCATTCACTCATAAGAACTTGAAAATTTCCTCACCTTTGAAGTGGTCTTAACAATAGCTTCCATATACTGAATATATCCCATGGCCTTACCATCATGTTTGATACTTATATAGTTTATCTTTTATACTTTCATGAAACACTTAAAGTTGAGATCATTATTCCCATTTTACAAACAATAAATAAGTAAATAAAGGTTAAATGATTAATCCAAGTCCACCATGCTCTTAAGTGGCAAAGCCAGAATTCAAATATATGTATTATAGTTTTTTTCTAAATTACATCAGCTTATTGCATACAATATTGCACATTACCCAAGCTTTATTTCAAGTGCTAAATAGGCGCATATGGCTATTAACCACTGCACTGGATGCATTATTATTTTTACTATTCTCCAAAAGACTTAATCTCCATATATCTCAATGATGCTTGTTACTCACACTCTATTTTCTTAAGTATCTAGCATCACCCACTCCAAATTTTTATAAAATCTTACAAAGTTTCAAGGACCTCGGCTCCAATAAAAACTTCACAGATTATCCAGATCCTCTAGAATGAATCAATATCTTCCTACTGTTTACTTGTGGCATTTTGTTCTGTGTTACCACATTTCAGCTGCCGTTTGGCATTATAACTCTTTTTGTATTCATCAGTGTCACCTACTAGATTGCTAGCTGTTAGAAGCCACAGAATGGGTCCCATTGATCTATATATACCTGTCCAGCCCTTAGTACAATTCCTTATATAATAGTGGGCAATAGGTCACTGTCAAAATAAAATTGCCAGATAAGGAGAAAACAGTAACACATATTTGAAAAATGATCAAATTTTAGTATATGTTATCTGTTTGATGTTCTAATGCCTAGTTTTAGATGATATGTTAAGACTGATATCTATTGTGATGCCAAACATTTTCTGATATATGTACCATCTAGGACACAATAAAATTTGAGGCTACAAATAAAAATGTATGAAAATGCTATTACTAGCATCGAACTTTGCACTGAAAAATCCATTATTTATGTTCTTCATAAATACATGTATATTTATTTCGGCAACCTACTCATAACTTTGTCATTGGACATGACAGTTTGTGATGGTTGCATTATGCTAGGTAATAGAAATCACATCTATGGAAGGTAATTTCTGATGGATCAAGAAATCCACATATTAAGAAGTGAATGCAGAAGGAACAAACCAATAAATAGCTTATGCTTCCACCTCACACAAAGGAATGCTATACTTTTTTTTCACCATTGACTATAAAAATTATAAATATTTACATGCAATCTTAATTAGGGAACCAAATAAAAAGTAAAATAGTTTTCAAATCAATAAGATACAGTGAATCAAACTACTGAATGGGATTTTGATGTCAACTGTATTTTAAATTATCCCTTTAGGTGAAACTTGCAGCCTTCTGCCCCACAGAACTGCATTGAAGATGCACTTTTGCTTTTTTTTATTTATTAAATCAAGATTCTCCTTTAACACCAGAGGTAGTTTTTTTTAACTTAAGAAGTATAAATGTAAGCTTTTTAGAATTTATCTTTACTTGTGCAGTTGGTATCAATACAATGAAAAAACAAATCTGGCCGAAACCGGTTTGGCTCAGTGGATAAAGCGTAGGCCTGCAGACTGAAAGGTCCCAGGTTCGATTCCGGCCAAGGGCAAGTACCTGGGTTGCGGGCACATCTCTAGTAGGAGATGTGCAGGAGGCAGCTGATCGATGTTCCTCTCTCATCGATGTTTCTAACTATCTCTCTCCCTTTCTCTCTGTAAAAAATCAATAAAATATATTTTAAAAAAACAAATCTGAACACATTATTGTAATATACATTCCTGTAATTTGCCCAAGATTTATAATATCAGACATGAAAATACTGCATAGTGGATAAAATATAGACTAGTATTAATAAAACACAAAGTACCCTTACTTTCAGTACAGATGGCTATTGTTATAACTATTTCTAGTTCCTTGTGTTTGTGTGGTATATGTACAATTTCTCTGTAATATGAAAGGATAACATTTCAATGGTAATCAAAGTATTTTTTGGCCATTACAGTTCAAATTCAGGGGCAGCACTCAAAATTTTCCTTTTAAAAAATATTTCCAAATTAAGTTATAGTATTCTTTATAGTATACTTGATGGTGTATTTTAAATAAAGAGTTCATATATTTCTCTAAAAATACTTTTAAATAGATTATTTGTTTGATTTTAAGTTTGGGTGGTGTTGAAATTATTTTTGTTTATGTGTCTTAACTGTTCTTTGCTATCTGTAGAAAATCAATATTTTGTGCACATTTATACACTAGTTTCTTACTTTTTAAAATTTGTTGTTTTTTAAAGCATGTATACAGGCAGAGTGCTTAAAAATTCAGATTATTTTACATTATAGAAAGGAGAGTCTCTGTCCCCTCTCCTTCTAGCTTGTACCTGCAAACAGAAGTAATTACTTTGAAAAAAGTTCTAATCTTTTGTTAGGTGTTTTACTCTCTATCTTTTAGTGTCATTTGTGTACAACTAGTTCTTGCTTTTTTTTAGGTTTGGCTTGACCTATTAATTTCACGTTATGAAAAATTAGGATTTGGCTCTGTCACATATTTCCATCCACAATGAATAACAAACACACTTTCCCTTCTCCCTCATCTAAACTAGTTCTCTTTTTGGCTGAACAATATTCAATGTTTCCATTATTATGACTAGGTGAGGCTGGTGATATTCTAAGATTGCATGTCTCTTGTATCACACTGTTTTTCCTGGAGTAATAACAGCCTAATATTTTTATTTGTTTAACTTATATTCACTTTTCATTAGGTTATCTCCTAGCACTCCACCAAAAGTATCAACCTTCTTTGAATAATTCTAAACACATGAACATTTTTTTTCTCTTTCTTATGAAAAATCCTCCCCTAAGTGGATCTCATATCCTGATGATTAGTTTACTCCTTTTGGGGGGATGGAGTTCCTCTCTATAATAAAGGTAAAAATGTGAGAAAGTACATGTGTAACATAGTCTAACTTTAGATTCATGTTTAATTGAGTGTAAAATTAATGTAGGGAGGTCCTTTGCTTCAGTTCAATCTTTTCTTTTCACAGTATTACTTCCCTCCTCTCTAGTTTTCTAGATTTGCTTTTGACACTGTGACACTACTATGTTAATGCTTTCTCTGAAGCCTTTAGGTATGATCTTTGTTCCTAGTAAACTTAAATTTGGAGCCATGGGCCTTGTTATAGATGTATTTTCATTAATTGACTAGGAACTAGGTAACCTGAGTGGTCAGACAATTCATGTCCTCCAATTTGGAGAATTTCCCTCGACTTCCTGCTTTGATAATTTCTTCACCTCAATTTTCTCTATTTTTTTGTAGTGTTCCATTTTGAGATTTTCTTTCTGATGGGCTGATTCTTTAAAAATGTAGTAATTCTTTCTTTTATCATCTCTTTGGGTTTGTTTTTGTGTTTTTTTTAATTAAGTTTTCTGTATTGTTTCCTCAACCTTATCTTCTAGGCATTTTCTTTTTTAAATAAAAAAGTGCTACTATTTTATTTTTTCAAAATGCCCTCTTGCATCCTTATTAAAAACAATTCCACTTTGCTTACCTTAGACTATTTCCCCTCACTTTACTGTTCCTTCTGAGTATTTAAATAAATATATATGTACGTGTTTGCATGTGTGTGTGCTTATTGAGTAAAGTGTGAAGTTAGTTTCAGAAATTATACTTAGTAAATAGCAGTCACAGTAGAAGAATAAAAAGTTCTTGTAATAAGTTTACTTTGCTGAGCAGAAAATTGAAGATGAGATTTGGGTGAACCATCTCCTTACATCATTTCATTACATAATACTATAGTATGTATAGCATTATATCACACAATTATAATATATGGATAGTTGTTTTTTTTTCAATCTGGCCTCACAAATGTTATAGTTAGCAAAATTAACCTTAAAATCTAGCCTTATAAATGTTATAGTCAGCAAAATTAATCTCGAAATCTGAAAAATTAACCTTGTAACTTTTATTTATTTTATTTTGAGGAGTGCTAGTGATTTATATTTTATGTTACTGTAGTTTTATTTTACTTTACTTATTTTATTTTCCAAACAGGGAAAATAGATCTAAGGCATGCACTATTTTGGCTCACATAATTCCTACTCTGAATATGTTTATTTAAGATTAAAACATATTAATTTCTTTGAATGTTTTACCAATAATATCATGATAGCATTTGATATTTTGTTTATATTTGTTTATTTTAAAGATAGAGACTGCGTTAGTAGTTTACATAACTTGTGCATGTTTTAAAATTACATTTATTTTTCATTACGATTCTGAAAAAATCTTGACCTTACCATTCACTCCACCCACTGCTGAAGCAAGCAACCCTGCTTCATGCAGGCACAGCCTGACAAGACTTTCTTCAGATGTGCGCTTCATTCTTTTTCCCTCCTGCCTTGCAGGTCAGGGATGATGCAGAAGCAACCTGGCAACGAGGATTGGTTAAAACACATAGGGCTGCATTTGTGACAGACAATGTTTCCTCCAATTTTCCCTCATGAATAAAAGTCTTGTTTGTTTCATTAAGCAAGCAATATAGACTAGTAAAGTAGTTGCTGTGGATGGGGAAAAAATCACATTAAATGGCACAAAATTTAAAAAATGATATAAATTCTAAAAAAATTGTTGAATTATAGATGACATTAATAGGAATCCTATGTCTAAAACAAGAAAATTACAGATTTTACAGTATTTCCAATTAGTAAGTCTCTGGACTTTTTAATTTTATCTTGTACTTCATGTTTGAAGAATTTGAATGAATGTGTCTAGATATAGGTACCTAATACTATATAGTTTTATTGTCATTGGAGAAACAATTAAAGACAATTGGGACATCTAATTAAACAAAACAAGACCATTAAAAGTTTACTTATAGGCAATAGCACTTCAAATATCTTAATAGAATTTTAAACAAAATATATAAAGTGAAAGGGGATGAGTTAGTATAAAATAAAAAGTAAAGTCCTTAAGAAAGGGAGCACAAATAAATTTTTCCTAAGTCATTCAAAGTAAATTTACTTTGACCACTGTTTTACTTTTACCTATTTCACAACTAATAAAATATATGAATGTTGTTTAAATATTTAATTCTTAAATTATATATTGAGATCATCATGTTTAGTGTTTTATCCCCATTCTTAATTCTATTCTCATGTCTTAGTATTGTACTTGGAGTTTAGTGGAAACAAAATAAATTCATGCTGATCGAGGGAATTACCGAATCAATATTAATCTATAAAAACTCTGCATTAGATTAATTTTAAACTAAGCCTCAAAATTTACTATTACTTTGTACTGAGAAGATAAGGGTTTATAGTATGGTTACTGTGTACTGAATAAAGTAGAAAGGAAAATAAATTTTAAAAGAGGAAAATTTAAATGTAAGTGGTTCATTGGAATTCTTAGCTGGAAAATAGGAAATGAGGGAATAATTTTGTTTTTACTTTTTAAAAGTTATTTACTTTAGGTATTTTCCCCACACATTAGTAATTTTTATGGATTAGATAAATAGGTAGAAATTGAGATATGAAAGATGACTGAAAATGTTCTCAAAAGAACTGTTTTGACAAGTTCTAGATGAACTAATTGACAAGTTCAGCTGTGCATAATAAACTCATTGGAATCTCCATTTCGATTTCAAAATTTATCAGTTTTGGTAGTACCAGGAAGTCATTAAATGTTATTGATTTTATGAGACCCTAGCCCCCCAAAAAGCAATAGAAGGAACATAGAAGTATGTGTATATCCAAGAAATATTTCAAAAATAACACAGGGATTGTCAAAGATAAAACACATCTCTATGAGAACTCTGTAATCTCTCTTTATCATCAAGGCTCTCTCAGTAAAGGCTGGCATCTTAAGCTGGCTTGAGGAAACCTAACACAATCAAAACTCCGTGTGGAAAGGCTTCTGAAATCTTTCTCTGAGCACTGAGAACTTTTCCTTTGCGCAGCATCTGTCTCTGCCGTTTTGGGAGTAAACAATCGGATGAGAAATGGCACAATATTCTTCAAAATGATTTTGTAGAGAAGTCAAACTCTTAACTGAACTTTAAAAAATTGACTTTAAAAAAGTGACCAAGAAATGAAAGTACTTAATTTTTTATATTTATTACCCTCACTTAAAAATAGTGTTTACATTCAGTGAATATAAAAAATCTTGCTTTTTTTTAGTTTGAAAAAATTAAACATATTTTAAATAAGCATTCAAAAATTAGAATAAAGCCAACTTTTTTAACCTCAAAATAAATTAAATTTATAGTCCCCAATGCTACATTTATCAGACTAAAAAAAAAATCTGTGATTATCTTTAAAGTATAATGAATGCCAACACTGAGTGAAAGGAGTGTCGGCAAACACCTGTCCATCACAAAAGAATAGTTTTCCTTTACTAACCATACTTAATTTTGAATGAAGAAGAATTAGTAACATCATTAACTGCTTTTATGTTAGTCATTTTCCTGTCTGTCCATCAAAGGAAGGAAAACTCCTGTGTCTACAACTGAAACTAGCGAATAGGTAAGGCCTCTGACCTTGCTGTGCACTGACATCTCTGTCTCCCATTTGTCATTTGATCTGAGGTTCTCAGCAAACAGATGTCTCCTTTAGCCTGAGGCATACTCAGAGTTACTCGGGCAGCTGTCGCTATGACATTTGATGAAGGTATGGAAAGTGATGATAATGTGATAATGTGATAGGTCCATCCAACAGTAAGTGCTTGAAAGCATAAGAGGGGAATGACGCATTCTCTGCTCATTTGTTAATCTTCATTTTAAAAATGTTTTTATTTAAATGTAACTTCCTGTGTCAAACATGATTGTTCCTTTGAAGTGCCTGTAAGATAACTCACAAAGAGATTATCTGTGCCTTCAAAGTGCTTCTATTTAACATCTGAATTATAAATGTTATTTGCATGAGAGAATCTATCCTATCTAATAAAAGAGAAACATGGTAATTGGCGTATGACCGCTACCCTTCCCATTGGCTAATCAGTGAGATATGCAAATTAACTGCCAGCCAAGATGGCTGCCGGCAGCCAGGCAGCTTGAAACTAACATGAGGCTTGCTTGCTTTAGTGATGGAAGAAGCCAAGCTTCCCCACCTGCCTTGCCAGCCTCTTAGCTCCACTGAAAGCAACAAAGTTTCAATTATAGAAGGTAAATAAATCCCAGAAAAAAAGAAAAAAAGGAGAGGCTGGGAGCTTACGTCGCCAGGGTGCTTGGCTAGCCTGAAAACAGCCCTCAGCCCCTCACCCAGATTGGCCAGGCACCCCAGGAGGGACCCCCCACTCTAAAG
>NW_006282653.1:148283-163070 GCF_000327345.1 Myotis davidii | reverse complement strand
TTAGTGCACATATTTTTGTGCACCGGGCCTCTAGTATATATATAAAAGCCTAAGTGACCAGCTGACTGGCCAGTAGCTATGACGTGCAATGACCACCAGGGGGCAGATGATCAACACAGGTGCTGCTGAGCTGCGGTCACTTGGCAGCGGTGGTTCTCAGGTGATGCACCCGAAATCAGAGAGGAGGGCACCCAATTCCAGGATGCATCACCCGAGCCCTGCCCACTAGCAATCCGGGACCTCTCAGGGAATATCAGATGCCTGGTTTTGGCCCGATCCCCACAGGCCAGGCTGAGGGATACCACTGGTGCACGAATCTGGGCTCTAGTAGGATATAACATCCAATAGTCTTGTTTCTTAAAAGGCAAATGTGTGCTAATTATCACCCAGGCCTCTCACAATGAATGCATATACAAACAGGGGTTAGTTCATCACATTAATATTAGCAGATGGGTTCTAATATGCTTTAGTAAACTTAAAATAGTCCATATAATTTTGGGTCTGGGGATGTAAAATCTAGTTCATATATTGTGCAAATTTCCATTTTACATATAAAGGAAGCAAACTTACCTGGTGAGCATTTCTAGTGTGTACATAACTGTGTTTTAAGAGAAGCACTAAGTGTCCTGTTCGTTTGGTCTTAAAATTTTTTTAGAACATCGTACATTTAAAATAAATTACATTTGCATTGGGAAATACAAATTGATTCCAAATGTAATAGCATTTTTTAAGAATAATGGTAAAAATAAAGTTTTGCTTCTCTAAATAATTTATTATTTAGTACATTCACATGAAAATTGAAATGAATCTTAGTTAACCTCAGAAAACATGGCCATAATAACTACTTTAAAATTATAATACTATTTATATTTAGAGCAAAGTTCTCTAAGGTCTATGGAAATGGATAAAATATGGAAAGTGAAATTCTAGAGCCTCCTAATTAATAAAGAGATAAATAGTATATGCATATGTGTGCATATGTGCATATGTGCATGTGCATTTGGTCAAATAAATAATTAATAAATGGAAAGTCTTACTGTATTCAATGAGCCTACCTGAGTTCTCTGAAAAAAAAATATTTCTAAGGTAAAGTATGCAAAATCTAGTCTTTCTTTTTAGAGTAAGGAGCAGCAGTATATCTTAAATATCTTGTGTTATTCTTCTTTTATTTCTGTGTGTAGCAGCTCCCAGGGTGCTTTGCAAAAATGGCCACATCGTATTATTTCATTTTGTAGTAAATGTTAGGCCCATGCTATTTCTAGGGCAAATCTAAAGTAAAATTTTCTGGGACACATTTTTTTAAAGGGGTTAATTGAATGGCAGCTCAACTGACAATCACTAGCATACTTAGACAGCACTATCCTCTATAAAATAACTCATTATTTCAAGTAAAGTGTACTTTACCTCAAATTACACTTATTTTATTTCATTTTTGTGATATAGTTATTGAAAACATGTATTAATTATTGCAAGCTTATTTTTCTCCAACTATGATTTTATTTTAAACAACTTGACAAAACACCCATTAGTTTTAAATAATTTCTTCTTTTAAATAATTATTTACATGATATAATTAGCTATCCAACCTTATCTAACTGATCCTCTGACTGATAAATTCTTGTTAAAGGTCACTCCAAAGATTGTAGAATACTCATAAATTATCTAAACTGATCCAATTAAAATAAACTATTAGTGCTATACTTGTTTTAGAGACTATTTCTTTTGTGAGTGAGGGTAAGGTGAACAACCATAAATTATTTTTATGACAGTGAAAATTATTAAAGAAAATTAATAATAGTACAAAAACTGTAAGCAAAATCAAATAAAACTGGAAGACACATTTTAAGTAGAAGCACTCGACACTCTTTAAAGCTTTCTGACTTAAATTTGTTAGAACATGTTCATATTTTGTTTGAAGATAAGGGAAGACTTTGTTTATATACATGTCAGAGATTATAATATTTAATAATAAAAATTAGAATAAAATAGTTCACACAAATGACATGAATGATATTTTACGTTCTAATGAGACTTTACAGGGAGCACTAAAATGTCCAATTATATGCACAGATTCTACTGAAACTCCATCAAGAATATTAAGAATGAAATCACATAAAGTTGAACGCACATTGCATTAGCGATGTTTGTAGAACCTTATGAAGCAGTAGGAAGGAGTGAAAAGAAGGTTAATCCAGAGCAAGTTTGGCTGGAAACAGTGTTGTTATTTTAGAGGTAAAAATGCTTGAAAAAATTGTGCTGGTTGCTACCGAGAAGCCAGATACTGTATGCTTGGCATTGATTTCATGTCTGTTCTGATCACACACATCTGATTCTCAGCAACATTTGTGGTGTTGAGTGAGGTAGACATTACATGACCCTCGATGTCATGAGCATAGAGAAAATGATGATGAACAACATGGTCAGAAACTTAAAGAATAAACATCAGAAAAATTATTATGGAATCAATGAAAATAATGGTCTAGATAATCTTTTATTTCTGATAACTAACATGAAATCTACAAAAATGACACAACAAAATCTTAACAGATGCTAAGTCATCTTAATCAAGCAAATTAAGGGATCATGCATTTAAAAATAAAATAGGTTATTTGACATGCACTGTAATTACATTGGATATATTGGTTTCAATAAACATTAAAGGACAAATTAACATTAGTTGTGCCAACTACATTTCTAAATCTGCTTTTCAAGCTTATCATTAAAATCCTAAATTATTACTGCCGCAAATTAACAGTTTTAATGTAATGCAGACATTGTGCTCATCAGCATTTAGTTGCTTTGTAAATGGATTGTCTAATACAAATTTAAACAATATTAACCTTAGTAAACAGTATGTACTAAAAGCCTTGTGTTGCAAGCGAGAATTGTATGAGGTGGACTCCTCTGCTCTAAGTCTTTTCACAGCCAAGCAGAAAAGGTTGGCTCACAAAGAGAAACAGTGCGCTTCTCAATAGAATAGCCTTACCTGCCTCACCTAAAGCAGTGACTGGGTTGGAATACAGTTGTTTAGAATCTTCCGTCTTACAAAGAGTATGGGAGACTCCACTATCTCTTTTGTATGGCAAATGCTATGATGTTACTGGATGGGTATGAGTCCTTTAGTCAGAAGATGAGTCTAGAATTTGTGAGGCTTTTCTGTTCCAAGATTCCCATAATCTCACTGAACACACAATGATGTCATTTGATTCTCAAAACTTTGTAAATAATTTTATTATAGCAGATTATAGGGAAAAATCATTAAGACATTTATTACATATTTGGAGTTGTGTCAAAATCCACATGAATTTTCCAGTATTGATGTTTTGTAGCATTTGTCTTCAGTCCTCTGCCTCATAATGTATGGCTCCTTTTAAGTCAATAGTTTTGGACTGAAAAATTAAATAAACACTCCGATTAAAAATGTGATCACAAACATCAGAGTATGAGTCAACCACACAGATCGTATTAAGTTTAGTATAATAAAATTTTCTATTAATTATGGTATAATTGATAAAGACTTAATTTTGAAATAGGTAAATTAGGAATTATGTATAAAGATAGTGTTTTCTTATTTAAAATTAGAAATGAATATGAAATATTTTCAAATCTTAAATTTAAATGAATATTAGAGATAGCTTTATTAATAAAAGTTATTATGGAACCAGGCACACACACACATACTGTTATCAGTTTCATTAAATATTCTTAGATTATTTTACTCAAAGAAAACTACAATTCCAATGCACTTTTTAAATTGAATTAAAAGAATTGGGGTAACATCAGTGCAATTCTATAACACATAGTCTGGAAATTGGATTTTGTGCTCACCACCTAAAGTCTAGCCTCCTTTTATTACCATAACCATATATTTGACACCACCCCGCCCCCCAGGCCCTTACCTAGTTCATTTCCCCCTCAACCTCCTTCCTCTCTGGTAACTACCATACTGTTGTTCTCTGTGTCTATGCATTTGTTTGCCTGCTTGTTGCTTTCTGTTTTATATCCCACTTTTGAGTGAAATCATATGGTTCTTGCCCTTTTCCATCTGACTTATTGAACTCAGCATGACACTCTCAAGATCCATCCATGTTGTCACGATCTTCAATACAATTTAATTATAATAATCTCAGTATAAATTTAGTAGTTGCATTTCAGGGCATTTTTCCCTTCATTTATGGTTGGAATCAATGGAAAAAATATACCAATTTATGGGGCTACTAAGAATTCTCAAGGCAAATTTGTAATTTTATTCTCAATTATAATTGCCAAATTAGATTTAGAAATAGTATGATAATATACAAAAAAGTAATCAAACCCTTTTTGAACCTTTTTAAATATCTACTCTCTGTATTAATAACAGCACCATTCTTACTAATCTCAAAGACATCCTTAATTTCTCAGTAATTACCATATACTTTTGAAAATAAGAAGGATGGTGAAGATAATAATAGTGATGATGGTACTTGTCTCACTTATTAGGAAGGATTTGAATGAATATAAAATGAGAAAAATAAAAGTGTCTTTGAAACTAAAATTACCCTACAAATGTAATATATTACTAATAAGAAATTGAAGTTGCTCTCTTATTCTTTTCTTCCCCTTGTTTGAGGCCCTGAGGTTATTTAAACTGCATAATAGAATTGTATGTCTGCCATTTTACAAAATCATTTTCACATGATATCCCAATGGATTTTATTTTAGTGAACACATTACTTCACAAATTTGGTTATTATTTAATGATTATGAATGTCTATTAATAACCCAAATAAGGCCAACTATAACCATACACTGAGTCTCATACAGTGTATTTTTAATTTTTCTTTGTTTGCTTATTCTTTTGATTTACTTTGGTCACCTGCCCCTCTTCCCCAACCCACATATACAAAAAAAGCTCATTTCTCCTCTCCAGAACAACTATCCTAACTTCTATCAGTCAATTGCTGGTCAATAATCTAAACTATCTAATCAGTTCAAAGTTCATATACAAGATGGGGCAAAAGTAAGTTTCCAGTTGTGAGTACGCAAAGCAGAGCTTATTCTTGTATTATTATTTACTAATAATCGTGTTATTATTTCCATACAAATAATTGTAAACCTACTTAGCCCAATCCTATATGTAACCACTAGCCTAATTAGTCTTTTTTTTTCAGAGAGGAAGAGAGAGAGAGAGAGAGAAACATCAATGATGAGAGAGAATCATTAATCCACTGCTTCCATACAGCTCCTACTGGAAATTGAGCCCCCAACCCTAGCATGTGCCCTGACCAGGAATTAAACTGTGACCTCCTGGATCATAGGTTGACACTCACCACTGACCAGAGGGCCCCATTAGTTTTACTTTTTTTTTTTTTTTTGCAGAGACATTTTAGTTCAGTCACATAGGCATTCTAATTTTTTAAAAATATATGTTATTGATTTTTTGCAGAGAGGAAGGGAGAGGAATAGAGAGTTAGAAACATCAATGAGAGAGAAACATTGATCAGCTGCCTCCTGCACACTCCCTACTGGGTATGTGCCTGCAACCAAGGTACATGCCCTTGATCAGAATTGAACCTGGGACCCTTCAGTCCGCAGGCCGATGCTCTATCCACTGAGCCAAACCGGTTAGGGCCACATAGGCATTCTAGATCCTCAGGAACTGACAGATCAGCATGGTTATTCCTTACTGCAATCCATGAATACTAGTGCACACAAATTATACAAAAGTAAGATGAAGTATAATTTAAATGTGCAAACTCATTTATAGCTATGGAGATTAGAATACATATTCAGCATTTAAAATGTTTGTGCTCAAATTCAGTCTGTCATTGGCAGTGTGACAGTAGATTTTTGCCTTTTTAAATTCCATTCACAGTTTGCATTTCTACTTATGGGTCCCAACCTTTGGGCTCCCCACTTACGACCCCCCATCTTACAACACTTAACATAACATCCTATACTGGGCAAATGATTTATGTCATCCTTGAACTTATGGGTTTAAAATTAATTTTTAGTGTCTTTTGCCTCCAGACCAGATCTTTCCAAAAAAGTCAAAGGATTTTTACTGCTCATTAAAAACAAAGCCTTAGGTAACTATCAAAATGTCAGTCAAGAAGGTGACAGGTTGAACAAAACCAGGCGCAATACTGACATTGCTGACAATTCATTGGAAGTTGCAACAATAATGGATCAAAAATGACAGAAAGATGATAATAGAACTTGTTGACTAACAGACCTTATTGATCAAGTAAAAGAGCCGTGGAAACCAAGAAAAAATCAGAAACTCAATTTAAGCATACTATTACTTATATATTGTTGATTTGAATACATGTAATTTAATTTACTCACAACATTAAAGTTCTGACTCATAATACCATTGTAAAGATATTCTTCAGGATCTAATTTTTTTTAATATTTATTGATTAATCCCATTCCTTTATTTTTATTTTTTAATATATTTTATTAATTTTTTACAGAGAGGAAGGGAGAGAGATAGAGAGCCAGAAAAATTGATGAGAGAGAAACATCGATCAGCTGCCTCCTGCACATCTCCCACTGGGGTTATGCCCGCAACCCAGGTACATGCCCTTGACCGGAATCGAACCTGGGACCCTTCAGTCCGCAGACCGACGCTCTATCCACTGAACCAAACTGGTCTCGGCCAGGATCTAATTTTTAAAAGATAGTCTTCATCATGAACTCTAGTCGTGTCTTTAACTTCATTATGGAGATTTATCTAAGAATAAATGGGGGTATGAAACTACACAGGGTATTTGGAAAGAGCAGTAAATGTGGATAGCCAAACTCAAATAAGCAAACAAACAATAAAAAAGAAAGGAAAGCCCTAACTGATTTGGTTCAATGGATAGAGTTTTGGCCTGAAGACTGAAGGGTCCAGGGTTTGATTCCACTCAAGGTCACATGCCCAGGTTGTGAGCTCGATCCCTAGTGGGGGAATGCAGGAGGCAGCCAATCAATGATTCTCTCTTATCATTGATGTTTCTATCTCTCTCTTCCTCTCCTTTCCTCTCTGAAATCAATAAAAATATATTTTTAAAAAATAATAAAAAAATAAATTAATTCAAAAAACAAAAGAATAAATTTTTTAAAAAGGTTAAATATCTTATTTACGTAAACAGTCTTATCTTTTGGAATATTAACTTTGCCTAAAAATATAAATGTAAAAATGTTAGACATTTATTATAAGAAAGTACATAAAAGCAAGGTATGATGGTTAATTTTATAGATCAACTTCATTGGATGAAGGGATGTTCAGATTGTTGGTGGAGCATTAACACTGGGTGTTTCTGAAAGAGGCTAACATTTGACTGAGCAAAGCTCTTCCTCACCAATGTGGGTGGGCATCATCCAAATTCACTAAGGGCCTAATAGAACAGAAAGGCAGGAAAGGGTGAGTTTGATCTCTGAGCTGGTACATCCATCTTCTCCTGTCCTCAGACACCAGTGTTCCAAGTTCTCAAGCCAAGGAACTTAGATTAAATTACAACACTGGCTTTCTGGTTTCTTAGCTTGCAGATGGCAGATGACCACTATATTCTGTGCAGTGAGAAAACCTGTACAGTGAGGAAGCCCATTCTATTTCTTAGGACAATCTTGGCTAATATATAAGGTCTTCCTTATGATCAATAAAAATTATGTAATCATTAATTTATTTTTGGATAAAAATCCAAACCCTAGGGAATTGGATGCATGGAACTCAAGAATGAATTATATTACTTTAAAAGAATCATGCTTCTTGTATTTTGTCATTAAAATTCTTCATGTAAAATTCTAATGGTAAATATAATTTCATTCTTTAAATCTCGCATTCATTTTTATTTACAGAAAGCTGATAAAAATTATATTCTATTTGATGCTCATGCTAGACTTCTAAAAGAGAATATTCTTAAAATGTGAAGCGATGAAGCATAAAATCATGCCATTATGTTTCCTAAATACAGAGTCACATTAAACATATATTCTCTCTAAGTTCAGTATTGATGCTGATATTACATTATCTTCACCAAATGTGAATAGCAGTTTCAGAAATTTGATATTTTCAAGAGATACTTGAACTCCCTGATGCTTCATTCATTAAAATATTACTGTACATATTTCTAGTGTGATACTACAAATGAAACATTACACCCATTTTTCCTCTGTGGAAATTTCATTGTCCCTGTTTGCAATAATATAAGATATATGAATTCTTAGCTTAAGTTCATAGTATTCTAAAATTTTTGAATCTCTCATCAATTTTTGTTGGAGATCTTTCATAATATAATGCAAGAGAACCAAAATATTTTATTGGGTAGGGAGACCTCAAAACTAGTCAGCATAACATGAGAACTTTGATAATTTTATCTTTAGATAAAATGTCTTGAGATTTTTTAAAAGAAGCACTCATTATTTCAAACATTTTGCTTTGATTAAATTTTATACAAGCTTGTTTTTTGTTCCATTTGGCCTTGTATCAAAAGTATGTAATAATAAATAGCAGAATAGACAGAAAGCAAACATCCTACAAGAATTGAATTACATAGACGATGATGGTGAGAGTATAGCATATGACAATAACAATTTAAATTAAAGTTTTTAAGTTTCCCCTGACATTAAAAGCCATTGTTTGTGCCTGTATCCTGTTTCCTAAAAATTACTTTGTGTTTAATTAGTACTTGCAGTTTTTAATACATTTTTTAAATTATTGGTAAATTATTTACATTTTGGCCAAAATATAAATTAAAATTATATAAAGTACTGGGGGTAAGTAGAGGTGGGCAAAAGGGTGGAAAATGGGGGTGGAAAGAGACTTTGCTGGGGGCTAAGGGTGCACAATGCAGTGTGCAGATTATGTTTATTGAGTTGAATACTTGAAACCTGTATGGTGCTGCAAACCAATGTCATCCCAATAAGTTCAATTTAAATGATATGTATTTTATATATTTCTACTCCTTTTAAACCAAAACTTGACAAATAGTTTTACAATATTAGTTATCAATTATGCCTGAGGGACACATTTCTTCATATACTCAGGATACTTTTATATTGAATAGTATAAGATAGTGGCAATCTTCGTTAGTCATGGTTTGAGTAAAAGTCATTTGTCATCTCACAGAACTTTGCAGTTATCAACTTATTGGCTTTCATCTCCAAATCCATCCTTTCAGAGTAGGCTTTGGATGGGATTCCTTGAAGCATGTGTCCTTCATGTGGGCATGATAATAAGCATTCTCAGTTGAGGGAGCTGGAGGGACATAGAAGGAGAGGAGGAGTCTCTTATTAGTCCTGGTGGCTACTGTGTAGGTAGGAGGTAAGGGGATGAGGCTCTGCCCCAGCACAGCTTAGAACGCCTGGGGTGTAACTGACAGTCCCAGACCAGCACGGTGCTCACATTCCCAGGTTCCACCTGACATGAACACTGATCTAGGCTCCTTCCCAAATTGGTGCCCTACTGTCTTTGCTTGCATGTTCCTCCCTACAAGTCTTTCTCCTGCGGCCTATCCAATACTGCAGCCATCCTGAAGCAAACACTGCCCACTTCAGATAACACGACTCCTCCACTGACGCACGTGCCCCTCTGCACTGCAGTCGGCCAGGACTCTCGCTGTGGCCACGTGGGTCCCAGAGGATGTTTCCTGCTTGTTCAGCAGCTACAGACCAATGCTGCTCTGGCACAACCAGCAGAATCACTGCCCTTCGTTGTTCTGCAACTCCAACCTCTCCAGTGAGGTCGGAGCCCAGCCTTAGTGGGGAGGGTTACTGCCAAGGTTATCCATCCTTGGGCACACTCCATCAGTCCCAGGGTATTTTATATCTTATCGTTACTCCCTTTTTATGTATGACTAGTGTCCTGGTGCACAAATTCATGCACATTGAAAGGAAATTAATTAGAAGAAATATTTTAAAATTGCTATTCACCATTCTCTATAATAAAAGTGTCAAGAAAATTCATGATCGACAATGACAGATGAAACACATGCCTGCAATTGGCACCAGCAGGAGCTTTATATGTATCATGCATGTGCGAGTCAACTTAGCCTTTTATATAATATATCCCACGTTCAAAGGCTGTTAAATCACGTTACTTACCCATAACTTCAGAAAAAAATCACTTCTACTGTCATGGTAAACAACCTGCTTCCTTATTTATAACGGTCTGGCCCTCTACTAACTTCAGCACAAAATTATAGCTAATTTGCCTACAAACATCAGGTGATCATAGCAATCTGGCCACTCAGTGTGTGTGTGTAATATTTGCTTAATTAGACCTGCTTTTTGATTTTGCTAAACTTTTTCCAGCCCAGTGAAGCACCCCAACTTCTCTTTCAGGTAATTGTCAGCAACACAGAAGTAAATAGCAACACGAAGCAGATTATTATTATAGATCATGCCTGGAGAACAAAGGGTAAAATATTTAACTGCAGCAGTGTTTGACTATATTCTGTGCAGTGAGAACACCTGAAGTCATTTTCAAGGTCAACCATTTCTTACTTCTTTTCCATTGGGTCAAGTTTCTAAGTTTTCCAAATCTCCGTTTTCTGGCTAATGAAATGAAAACAGGAATCCACTGAGTCTCTTATCTACCTACTCCAGAACTTCTGTGAGATGAGGAACGGGAAAATGCTTTACAGACATATGGTTAAAGTGTAAATGTTTTAATCTGGCTATAAAACAAGTTGTGTTCCTGGGCTGAAGAAACTGCAAGGAGGCTAGTCGCTAGGAAGAGGAAGCCAGGCATTGCTATGTGAAATCATTACCCGCACCCACAGCGACCATTTACAGGCTGGCCATGGGGTCTCTGCAGCATTGGCTGCGATTTGGTGGGCTTTTGCTCAGGGGTGGTGGTGGGGCCTGTGTCCCACTTGAGAGAAGCTGAATGTTGCTTTGTTGGTGCCAGGTCTACAGTGCCATTTCTCTGTAAATGGCTAGTGCAGGTCACAGCAGCTCCTGCGTTGAGCATCTGCCCCCTGGTGGTCAATGTGCATCATAGGGACCAGTTGAATGGGCAAAGGGAGACTTAGCATATTAGCCTTTAAATATATATATATATAAAATGATTTGTATTAAACCTCTACTATTTAAATCACCATGTGGGTCCTGACTAGACCCAGACTGGTACAATAACACAAGATATCATGAATTAAAGCAGTGGTTCTCAACCTTCTGGCCCTTTAAATACAGTTCCTCATGTTGTGACCCAACCATAAAATTATTTTCGTTGCTACTTCATAACTGTAATGCTGCTACTGTTATGAATCATAATGTAAATATCTGATATGCAGGATGGTCTTAGGCGACTCCTGTGAAAGGGTCATTCAACCGTCAAAGGGGTCATGACCCACAGGTTGAGAACCGCTGAATTAGAGGTTTAAGTAAAGTTTTTTAATACAGTGTCTTCAAGGCTTCATAGAACTGTTGCTGAATGTAAATAGATCATGCAATGAGGAGTGTAAGTAGAAAACTGCAAATTCTAATTATGACCTTAATACCAGCTACAGAAATGAAGATAAGGAAGTTGAATATGCATTCTTTCATGCATATACTCATCCTATTTTCCCTCTATACTATCCTAACAAACTAAACACTCAATAATGATAAATCACTCAAAAAAGGACTAAATAATGTATAGGGGATTTCTCTCTTTATTATGGATCTCCTCATTTTAGGGTTAGGGTGAGTATAAATGTGCTGGTATAAAGCATAGTTTTATAATTTAGGATGATAGCATTGCTGTTGTTATGCTATGGATAGTTAACTGTGGGTAGGAATATGTGGTAGATTACAAAATAGTATCACACATTTCTATGATCCCAGATTGCACACCTCTTTTCAAAATGAATTTGCCATCTGGGCTGGCTCAGTGACTTGCTGGGACATGACATAATGCAGCTGATGTGTCTCTGCAACTTCTGGAACTATGCCTTCAAAGGACCCATAACCTCCACGTTCACTCATGGGATGGCTGGTCTGAAAGGAAGTTGGTCTGAGTGACTGGTGAATGTGAGGTCACATGAAGGAGAACCCAGTTGTCCTCAGTTAACAGCAAATAGCAACTGCCAGACACGTAAGTGAGGCCACCTTCCAGCTAGATGTAGCTGCTTCAGTGAGCACAGGTGAAACCAAGAGAGGACCCAGCCAACCAAACCACAGAAACCTGGGGAATGGGAATTCATACGTTCCCTTTGACGTTGACCTTTTGTGCAGCAAAAGCTAATTGAAAATGTGTGTGAGTGTGTGTGTGTTATGTGGTGATGGAAAAGTGTCAGTGCGTCAGGTTCTGTTTCTGATTTAGCATCACTGCCACCCCTTTCTATGCTCTCTGCAGCATCCAACTCTGGGAATGTGCATTTTCCAAGGTCCCCATGATTATACATTAGAGGTTAATTTTGAGAAGTAAAGGCACTTGCTTGAGATTTGGAAGAAGAGGTGAGAGAGGACTTAATGTATAGCTATGGCTATGAGCAGCTTTCTCTGCAGATAACACCCTGATCATGCAACGTTTTGTGGGAGAACTCAAAGAAATCACCTGCTTTTTTTGTTGTTGGCAGATGTGTTACTGAATGGCAGCTTTCCTGTTAATGAATGGTTGATTTTATGAATTCAAGTAGCATGTTTCTTATTTGTTTCCCTTCTAGCCCAACAATTATGTAAGTCCTTATTTACCTATGTTAATAACCTTTTAATTAGAATAACAAGAGTGACTTCTCTTTTCAGGACTGAACTCTGACAAAAGTATAAAAGAATAGGAGAAAAATAAGAATATTTGATAGTGTTTTCCTTGAGGTGAAAGTGCTCTGTAAACTGGCTATAAATATATGTAAGTATGTATACACATGTGTATACATTTTATTTTACCAAAATGGAATTGTGCTATGAGATTTACTATGCAATTTGATTCTTACTTTAGCTAAACAAAATCTGTCTGAGAAAATACATTTATCCATGTCTTTAATTTAAATGGTCTCAGAACATGCCACTGTATTTTATTAAATCACTAGAGGCCCAGTGCACAAAATTCGTGCATGGGTAGGGTCCCTAGCGACAGCCAGCTGGGGCACCTCCCTTCCCCCGGCTGCCTGCCATGGCTGCTGCCACCGCCGTCGCCACCCACACCCCCTTGTTGAAATCCTGGTCAAACTCCCAGTAGAGGAGATAATTTGCATATTAGGCTTTTATTATATAGGAACGTTTCTATGACTACTTAAATTATTTTCTATTGCTTGTAACTACAATTATTATAATAATTAAATTTTTGTGCATTTATACTGTATCATACTTTTTAGATATTTGTATATAATTTTCTTTGCTTGTTTGGATATATATATAATTTTTTTCCATTACAATTTATCCCACCTATACCCTCCTCCACCTCTATCCATACCCTCCCTCAGGGAATCACCACACTGTTGTCCTCATCCATAAATTCCTTCTCATGTTTTCCCCTTTTGTGTTCAATCCATTTACCCTCCCATCCCACCCCCAAAGCTGTCAGCCTGACCTTTGGTTCTATATTATTTTTATACCAATTTTAGAGTTAAGGAGGAGCAGATAAGTGATTTTCTTACAATTATGATTGTGTAATGGTATATTAGAGAAGGAGGAGGTCCAACGCAATCAGGGTTTCAATTGTACTTTCTTAATCACTAAGCTTCTCTCTGTGTGTCTCTCCCTCCTCTCTCTTTCTTATCATATACCATAGATATGATAAGAATATTTCTATTTTTATTCAGGAGAGATGCTTAGAAGTTAGACTGCTGGATCATAGCTATGAACAATTAAAAATTAATAGATGCTATCTATTTATATTGCAAAAACTTATCAGTTCACATTTTTAATAATATTATATGATAATATTGTTTTGTCCATAATTATAGCAGAATTATGTTTTGTCTATTATTTCAACAGGAGAGAAATGGTATCTAATTGCTTTAATTTTCATTCACTCCCCTGATTAGTCATGAAGTGAAATATATTTTCACAAGTTTATTGACAATCTCTAATATTTCTTTTATGGCTTACTTAGTCACATTCTTTGTAAAAATGTATTTCTTTTTATTAATTTTATTTTTAGGAGCTCTTTTCAAATAATGATTATTGATTGTTTTAGGTGCTACGTCTAATTTCCTCAGGCTGTGTTACTATTCCTTACAAGCACACTTAAAGATGCTGTAATTTTCAGCTGATTGTTTATTATTAAATCTCTCTGACTCTCTAACTATTTGTTGCCACTGCCTGTAAGTTTCTTCTCAACCATTAACTTTATCAAAATGATTACCTTACTTCAAGCTTCAAGAGAAATACTATTATCTTCCTATATTATTTGTAAATGTCCTTAATTTTTCATTCTTCTAAATTATTAAATTAAAACTTTCTTTAGAAATTTATTTTGCAGCCATCAGATTCCACTTAGACATCTGGTACCACATAACATGTATTTCCAAAATTATTGAGCCATTTAGCTTAGTTAGGGATCATTTGGTAGTTAAGAACAGAAACAAATTCAACCTTACTTAAACAAAATCAAGACCTGTTTTATGAAAACTGGAGGCCCGGTGCAAGGATTTGTGCACCAGTGGGGTGCCTTGGCCTGCGCCCTCGTGCAATCCGGGACCTCTTGGGGGATGTTGGACTGCTGGTTTTGGCTCAATCACCGCAGGCCAGGCTGAGGAACCTCACTGGTGCATGAATCTGTGCATAGGACCTCTAGTATGCATATAAGATTTTTGGTTAATCTCTTCCTGCCCTCCCCCCTCCCTCCTTCCCTCTGAGATTCATCAGTCTGTTCCATGATTCCATGCTTCTGTCTTA
>NW_006282653.1:147451-148068 GCF_000327345.1 Myotis davidii | reverse complement strand
TATATGGATATGCAAAGGTACCCAATAGAATGAAATATAGCTAGCTTTCTGTCCCTTGCCCCAATGGGGGGAGAGCAAAGGAAGGTGCATATTATGCTACAGAGCCTCTTATGAGACCATGTTGAACTGAGACTGCCTGAGAGACCACATTCTTGCTTAGATGTTTCCACTGTGCTCTTCTTCCCTCTTGTATTCTCTCAAGAGCACATTCTCAGTAACTCATTTTCACAAGGACTCCTGTCTTAGGCTCTCATTGTTAAGTAGTCTAAGAGAGAAGGCAGTAATAATGAAAACTATGGAGAGTTTTTTTATATATATTTCTTATTACAATTTTACTTGGAGAATAAAATAAAACAATTTTCTTTGCCTGTGTTTTTATAAATAAAGTCAAGACTTTATTTTGATTTCACTGGATAATTCTCTGAGTATAGGCAGGTAAACATAAGCTCATATGCCTGGTATTAACCTTTTCTCTCCACCTTAAGAAAGCACACACCAGCAAAATAACGAACTTAGTAGGAAAGGATACATAATATTACACATATAGTGAAATAGATAAGATTGCCACAACATCTATTTAAAATACAAAATAATATGGATGTTTATATGCATTACCT
>NW_006282653.1:144772-147248 GCF_000327345.1 Myotis davidii | reverse complement strand
CAGTGCACTTCCACAGCAGGAGCGCTGCTCAGCTGACAAACCCATCCTGGTGGCCCACCAGCCCAGCAGCAGCCACTCACTCCATCAGTATTCCTGTAGGTCCAATCTCTGGAGAACGGGCCAGGCACTGATGGACAAGCACCACCAGCACAATCCCAATAGCGCCCCCGGCCTCCTGGAAATCGGCCTCGGGCACCACAGCTGCTTCCCCTCCCTAGATGCTCTGCAAGGAAGAAAGGATATAAAAGCGGCAGCCAGGTGGCTCCTGATAACCAGCACGAACATCAGAAGGATGGATCCGGATCCAGGGCCGGCAAGGGCGTTCCACCACCCACCAGAAGGGCTGATCGCATCCCGCACCCCCCACCTCCCTCAGGGACCCCACCCGTGCACGAATTCATGCACCAGGCCTCTAGTATTTACATAAAGTCTATTTTCTTAAGGCTATGCAAATCATTTTACATAATATATTTAATGTTAATTTATTATTTAATCACATAAATACTTTTTTAATATAGGCATATTTACAAGTAGAACATAAGTCTGACTGATTTGTTATAAGAAATGAGTGTTTAAGGCCAAATTCAAAGAATACATAGGCTATGTTTACTTTCTTGCAATTAGACCTTCTTTAATTCAATAAACACAAGATTTTATAAAGCCAATAAAATGTATTTGAACAACTAATGGTAGGGTTAAAAATTCATTTTAGAAAGCTGACTCATTTTTATTTTCTATGAATGAATTTTTTAACTGAATAGACTAAACCAAACAGCTAGTTTTGGCAACTAGTAGACACAAATACAATGTTGAATAAAATTCAGAATACTGTGAAGGGCTTGGCAGAGGATCAAGAATAACTTTACTAAGGCCCAGGAGAACTAAATGGTGAGATGACTTCTCAGTATTTATTATAAAGCACATTTTTATACCAAGTTGGTTCTATTCCATTGGGTCCGGCCCATGAGAAATATCCTATATAATAGCAGCACATGGGCTTTGTTTTTCAAGTAAAATTCAGTAAAGAAAATGGGATGTTTATTCATTAAAAGAAATAGATGGCTGAGCCTCTATCTTATCTATGCATTTTACTAATCTAGCCTTAACTGTTTTTTAATGCATTTTTATCCTCATTTGTATTGAACTCCCAGAAAGGTTGATTATGTGACCCTCTTATCTGGAAGCACTGCCATCTGAACTAGACCATGTTTCTGTACATGCATCATCTACATTAAGAACTTCCAGTCCTTATCTGAAACCCTCATTATCCAATTTAAGTCTCTGACCTTCTTTCCATTTTCCTAATTGAGATTTAAAGATATCAGAATTTATATTCCCTGATTTATAAGAATGGTGGTGCGGGGGTTGGGGCTAGTCCTGAGTAACTAGACCAAAATATCTGCATAAATGGTTTAGTATTGCAAGTTTGCAAGTGTTTTAGTTCAGATAACATTTTTTTAAAAATATACTTTTATTGATTTCAGAGAAGTAAGTAGAGGGAGGGAGAGAGCATCCATGATGAAAGAGAATCATGGGTCAGCTGCCTCCTGCTTGTGGGGGTGGGCAGGAGAAAACATTAGGACTGATATTACTGAAGAGATCCAGTAGCAGAGACTTTTAAAATCTAAACCATAAGCAGGGAAACTTAGTCTGAGCCACAGAAGAAAAATAAGACAAACAAAATTTTCATAAACCAAAGTCTACTTGTCTTGGACATTTTGCAAAAGTATTATATTATATTATATTATATTATATTATTGTATTAATCTGAGAGCCTGAAAAAACACTGACTAAAATAAAGGAGAAAAATCCAGATGCCTGTTAGATGTTTTCATATATTATAATGTATTCTCTTAATTAAAACCATAACTTGTGACCAATTATGTTGACAGGGTTACATAAGAAAATCAAAGACTGGTTTTACTATGATGAGAAATTTATTTACAAGAACAATCACTAATTAGATCTTAAGAACAAGGTATACCAAATATCAGAATTTCAGATGTTATAGAGCCTGAGGATGATTTTCCTCTTACTGGTTTCCTAAAATAACAATTTATTATTTGGGAACCATCATTGTGTTCCTCAGTTAGACTAACATGCAAATACCATTATTAATAATTTACATCACTACCCTTTTATAATGACAGAATGAGACAATAATAAATCATGAGAACCCTGAGCTAGATTTACTCATCAAATTGAGTCAGCTTGTTGTTATTATCTTCTCAGAGAGCACACCTATAATAATAAAAGCATAATATGGTAATTAGACGGGATATCCTTCTGGAAGAAGCTGGGGCTGCGAGGGAAGCCCAGGTCCTGGGTGCCAGAGGGGAGCCACTGCCAGCAGCTGGGGGAAGGAAGGCCTACTCTTACATGAATTTCATGCATCAGGCCTCTAGTGTTCTATCATGGAGACTCCACTAAGCATTTTCAGTATATTTTAATATATTTATTTTTGTAAACATCATCA
>NW_006282653.1:136247-144411 GCF_000327345.1 Myotis davidii | reverse complement strand
CTCGCCTTTCCCTCTGCCACAACCACGTATGTTCTCTGTGGGGTCACGACCGCCCCTTCCCTGGGTCTCCCCTCCCAAGTGTTTTAGTTCAGATAACATTTTTTTAAAAATATACTTTTATTGATTTCAGAGAAGTAAGTAGAGGGAGGGAGAGATAGAAACATTAATGATGATAGGGAATCATCAATTGGCTGCCTCCTGCACACCCTGCACTAGGGATCGAGCTGCAACCCAGGCATGTGCCCTGACCAGATATCAAACCATGACCTCCTGGCTCATTGGTCCAGACACAACCACTGAGCAAAACTGGCCAGGCAGTTCAGAGAATATTTTTAAAATCACAGATTATCAGTTGTTGTGGGTAACAGTAAGTTTTGATATAAAATGTAATAGGTGGATTTCCTCTGGACATAGAAGTCAGCAACAAAAGGAGTCAGTAATTCCACTGGAGAAAGGTGAGAGGAAGAGAAGTATTTCGGAGAAAAATGTATACCTTTCAGGTCTCCACATGTGCTTCAGGGCCTGCAAAGAAAGGGAACCTAAGAGCCTCATGAGATACAATAAAAGGGAAATTAAAGGAACGGTGGGGATGGTGAGGCCTTCAAACAAAAGCCCGTGAAGAGTGATGAGGTGGCAAGGTCATTGTGCATTGTTTCACTTTGTCAATCTGCCCTCTTCGTTCTCATTTCTTACACTGATTTTAAACTTCCAAATGACAACCAATGACACGGATTAAAGAAAGTTATAAATGCTCAATACTTATAATATTTAAGATCTGTAAATATTTATGCACATCTATATTTATTTTATATATATGTATATATATATACATATATAAAATGTAGATACCTATATAAAGATTAGTTAAATTATAAATAAATTCAAACTTTTGTGTTAATATTTATTTTCTGCACAGTTTACCTCTCAGACAGTTCATTTCAAGCTCAAAGAAAGATTTATGCACTAGCTCTCTGTGCGCCAAGGCCCTGAACTAGAAGGTGTGGGTGTGGAGAGCCAGACAGCTCCTGTCTGAAGTGGACACATATTCCCCACAAGTACAGTAACTGAGAAACATCTTAGGGAACAAGGTGATTAGGACCCAGCTTTGCCTTCCAAGAGAAGTTGGACTGTGGTTCTCTTTGGTATGAAGAAAGAGCACACCTATAATAATAAAAGCATAATATGGTAATTAGACGGGATATCCTTCTGGAAGAAGCTGGGGCTGCGAGGGAAGCCCAGGTCCTGGGTGCCAGAGGGGAGCCACTGCCAGCAGCTGGGGGAAGGAAGGCCTACTCTTACATGAATTTCATGCATCAGGCCTCTAGTGTTCTATCATGGAGACTCCACTTCGACAGTACCTATCAAGTCAAATAAAAATAAAAGGCAACAATTGTATCATTGAAAGTGAACAAGGACTGAGTACTGTCACCCACCTCGGTGCCTATATAATTGAGGCTTTAACAGTCCCCACCTCCCATTTCTGCCTAACATTTTCCTTAGCCATGCACTTGCTGATCTGAAACATCAACCAGCCATTGTAACAACTTTTTCTCTGTACTTGTAGCTTTCCAAGTAATTTCTTGCATATTCTTTTATATTGAGAGATGAAGTTGTGCTTTATTTAGGAGAAAGAGTTAATGGTCACGATGTAGCTGGAACCCAGTTCCCTGACAACATTCCTGTTAGTATTTCCACCAGATCATGGACCATTTTCTTTTTGTTTGAAATTTGGAGATTGAGGTCAGTGGTTGTCAATCTTAGGGTCATTTTCAAATCTGAGGTCTGTTTTTGGAAGTACTAGCAGTGCCTCCTCTCTAGAGATCTGCCTCAATTGGCTGGGGAGTGGACTGACTTGGAGCAGCACAAAAGCTGCTTTTCAAAAGTTGTTTTCAGAAGTTCCCCCCGGTGATTTTTTATGAGTAGCCTAGAGTTAGATAGAAATCATCTGAACTATATTTGTCCCTCTTATCTATTTTTTTAAAAATATCAACTCTAGTCATCTCTATTTAAAATTACATAAACACAATGTTTTTGTGGTTCTGTTTCCCTCTCTTTCAGAAATCACTTAGGTTCAATTCTTAAAACATGTTAAGGTGAATTAATAAAGATGGTGAGGGTGAGGAGGTTGGTAGACACCATTCACTGTCCATTTATTTTGTGTCACTCTGTTAAATATCTTTCCTATGTCATATAATTTAATCTTCACAATAAACCACAAGTTGGAAGTTATTATAATCCCTTATCTGCATACATAGAAATTGAAATGTAGGTGAGAAGCAAACAACTTTCCTAAAATCACATTTTCAATCCAAAGGTTGGGATAAGATGTAAATATCCCTGGTTTTGTCAATCATGTTCTTTTTTAAAATATATATTTTTACTTATTTCAGAGATGAAGGGAGAGGGAGAGAGAGAAAGAAACATCAATGATGAGAGAGAATCACTGATCAGCTGCCTCCTGCATGCCTCCTACTGGGGATAGAGCCCTGACCAGGCCATAAGCCCTGACCAGGAATCGAATTGTGACCTGGTTCACCACGCTCGCTGGGCTGTCGCTCATGTTTTAACCACCAAGCCTGTCAGCATGGAGATTATAAATTAAGCCATGAAGAGGTGGAATTTTGCTTATGAAAGTACGGAGAGAAAGAATACATTTGATGACAGATGTTTTCTAAGATTATTTATTCTTTGTCCTCAATGATATTCACACTACTTTCCAGGCTGTTTCCCACCCTTGAAAACTGGCCAATGGGATGTGATCCTGGCTGGACTTAAAGTTCACGTGCTTTGGGCATTTACTGCACCAAGACCCATACATATAATTTCACCTCCATTTTAAATGAGGAATTGAATTGGAGTTACAGCAGTCAACTGACATGCCCAAGGCCACCCAGAGGTCTGCAAGTGACCCACTGAGCCATGCTGCCCTTGAAGCTAATTAGACAAAAATTGGGGAGTGCAAGAAACACGAGATTTGTGACTGAATCTGAATAGACAATGTCACCATATCCACAGCGGAAGCAGAGACCCTTACTGAGGAGAACAATAGAGTAATTTGAGAAAGGACCACTTCGTTGGGAAAGTCTTTGTTAACAAAGGAAAAATGCCAGGAAGGCCAGGGGACATGTAGTAATGAGGACTCCTCTGACTCCATGGAACAGAAACCAAACTTAGCAAAGGGCTAATTTTATGGAATCAAGTAAGAGGTAAATAAATATGCAAATTGCTTCAAGGGTCACCAGCTTCAGGGACAAATGGAAGTAGATTCTTAAATCCCTTCAAGTCCCTCTCTGCCTGGTCTCTGTGTAGGCCTCTTACTCAGGTAAAACAAGTGCTTCTCAGGGGTCCTGGTGTTTTGCAGCAGCATCCAGGCATGTCCCTGGGAAACACCCTGCTTTTCACAGCCAGCATCAGGGACTAGCAGGGCAATTTCTGAAATGTCTGCAATTTCCAGATTCTCTTAACGACAGTTGCAAACTGGTGGCCTCCCCTGACCTTTCCTCCTTCCAGTAATCTTGCACACACATAGTTCCCAGGCTTAGGTGCAGTGACTGTTGAAATTGCTACAGGGGTTTCTACTTCCCTGATAGAACACCAACTAGTACAGAACCTTAATAAAATAAACTTTAAAAGTTTTAGTAAATGCCTACTGGTACTGTTGAACAAATAATATTTTACTCTTAATGTCAGCCTGTCAAAGGCTATGGAGGATGATTTTCATTTTTGCTCCATTTCCAAATTCCCCACTTCATACTATGAGATTCCCCCCCACCCCCCCCGCCAAAGCTAAATAGGACCTTCTTCCTCTACTTCCATTGAAGCATTTGCCCAAATTAACCTTATATTATAGGTATGTAATTAAGAGAGCCTCTCTTAGTATTTTATGTTCTGAGAAGACAGAACTTATATTTTATTTGTTTTTATCTTCCCAGTAAATCTTCCAGGAACTTTCCTACAGAAAGGCTCTTCATGATTTTTTTTTGCATTTAATTAAATTGGATTAAAATCATTTTTAAAAAATAATTTGCTAATAAAATATAATTTTATTTATTAATTCACAAATTATTAAAGCACTACAAATACTTTAAATAAAATTTATGAAACAAGCCATTCCAGTCATTTTTTTAAAATAGGTTGTTAGCTTCAGAAAAGCTATTTTTTAATTAAGCTCTTTACAGCTTAACATCTGGGAAAAATAGTCCTGGGATTTAAATACCTATTTATTTTATGTACATTATCTGTTCATAGCCAGTGAGTTTCTCTGATCATTTATATTTATTTTTGATTTTAAAAAATTCTTCATACAATGGATATAAAAGCTGTTACCTGTCATCTGAGTTAAAAAGAGTTTTCAGTGTCTATTATATTTTTAACTTTTACTAAGATGTTTTTGTCACATTTTGTTTTGATGTTGTTATCTATCAAGTAGGTAAATTTGTTAATATTTCTCTTTATATTGCCTTACTGTGTGTCATGCTTAGAAAAGACTTTCTTGCTTAAAGGCTTTTTTAATCACCAAAGCTCTCTCCTCATTTCTCTCTATCCTGTCCCATCTTGTGCACCTTGAGATAACCAGCGTTGTTGTGGGCATCATGTATGCGTTTCCATATAACAATGCACTTCCTGCTGTCAATGTATGATGTGCGCAATGTTGTTGAGCTTCAAATGGTAAACAAAGAAGACTTACCTAGTCGTATTCATACCTAAGTGTGGCTTTATGGCTGCACCAAAATTCAGTATATCCTTCCATCCATTCCTTCCCTTTTTACTGATGGTTTTTTAGGTGGTTTTCATTCGTTTTCCGTTTATCTTTTTCTTCCCCCTTTTCCTCTTCTTTCTCCATCTCATCTTCTTTTTAATTTTAATGAATGCACTAATGTAGTCATCCTTTTATTTATATAGGATAGAATTTTAGAAACATTGCATTGTGGGTAGTAGATTATTAAATTATGGACATTTAAAATTTAAATGGATACCTAAATAACTTCCAAAAAACAACAGTATTTCATTTGAAATTGTTTTTGTCTTGGCCACTAATTCTTTAGTCATTTGCATACTCTTCTGTGAAATGCATGTTTGTATTTTTGACAGATTTTTGAGTTGAGTTTTTATATATTTTTTTCTAATAGTTTTTTGGGACTTTCTGCATTTTTAGTATGTTATCTGATTTTACCATTCTATATGCATTATTAATATTGGGCAAAAATCCCTTCTGTGTCCTTTTGTTTTTCTGTCATTAAAATTTTTTAACTTGTTATGAATTATGACAACATAATTTTAACAGTTTCTGCATTGATTTACTTGATAGAAAAATAAATTTATATATTTACTTCTAGACACATATTATAAAAATATTTACAATTTATATACTGTAAAAATATTCTTTATTTCCCAATATTTTAATATAATTTTAAATGTTATCAGATCTATCTTAAATTTGTCTTTTTAATAAATTAAGGTAGTTCACTTGTACCAATTTGTAGTGTCACTATTCAAATGTGATAAGTGAGCACATTGAATGAATTATAACCTTTATAATATTTTCTATAGATTTCTAAATAGTATCCAATTGCAAATGTTTTGAGCTACAGTAGTGCTATAATTTAATAACAATTAGTTTGTGACTGTTTATAAAAATTATCTCAATCATCATAACCATACTATGTTCCTTCTCCTATCTCCTGCAATAAGGAACTGGGAAGGTGTATGGAGAATGAAATCTCAGTAGATACCTTTGTGTCTCCTGACAATTACTGAGTGGGCTTTCTCCTCATCCTTTAGACAATTTCCCCCAAACTATAGGATATTACAAAGATTTTAAGACTTTTGTTCATTCACCAAAAACTTTAAAATTATCATTTGTGAAATTACATTTTTGGATTTGGGGTCCAAATGTGGGGCATGCAGTTTGAAGATAAGGGCTGAGATTACTCTGGTGACCAGGAGACAGGCTGGAGGATTTGCTGAAATAAAGGCCAAAGATGGTGGGGGCCTGAAGTAGGACAGGGGTGGTGGTAGGGAGAGGTTGAGTACAGAGCTGCCCAAGTCCTTCCTCTGTGCTATGCTCAGTAGGTGTGATTAGGTAGTAGTCACGTAGTGCATGAATAGCCCATCCTATGTTGGAGGCAGTATTATTTTTGGCCCCTTCTCTTGCAACCAGATCTGACTTTATGTTATTTTAAGTTCTATAAAATCCAGTTTATTCTCATTTCCTTTTGGGTCCATAGTTCTACCCAAATACCACTATGGCTGAACTCAGCTAGTGTAAAAAGCTCTCAAAACTTCAGGATTGTAGTGATATTAAGACTCTTTGCAGTATATTTACCCCTTCATTAGAAGTAGTTGTCCATCGCTGTGAGTGTTGATTTTGTTAATATGTGTTTAATTTCATGCATAATCTCTTCTGTAGAAATAAGGTAAAACACTAGAATGGATGATGATAATTAAGTGAACTCCGAAGTCTCTAATCATTATAAGGTATGTGGAAAACAGCAACTTGAGCCATTATGCTAATTAGGTTTGTTAAAACACAGCAAAGTTACTTGTAAATAAGTGTTTGCAAATGTTCTTTTATGTAATGTAAGAGCTAACAGCAAACACTTTTACAATGACTTAATAAAGCACTAGTTAGGGAGCAACATGCATGACTGAAAATCTAATGTCTTAAATTCAAACTGCTAAAATGTATTCAGAGAATAAGAAAAGAGGTTTAAATTCATGCTATTACTGCAAAAAAGAAATCAGGTACAATTGCCTCAAAATCAGGATCTCTACTCTGTAATAGCTTTTAAGTAAGATCTGGTTAATAGTAAGAAAATGCTTTGGAATGTCTTGGCACCATAGTTCAGCCTTCATATTGCCAGAAATATTTGCATTTATTATGCATAACTTTTAAAGTTGAGAATATGAACTTTTTATGAGATATAATTTTTTAAAATGGTAGACTTATTATTCCCAAAGACAAATAATTTGTAAATTCATAGTAATCAAGTTGAGTTTTGTTTGTTTGTTTGTTTGTTTTATTGCTAAGTATATACTATGTTATTTTTTTCTTTTATATTTATTATGGTGCCTCAGTCACTGCAAAAAATGCAAAATTGTTTTGCAGCTATCCTCTGCAGACTCCCACGAGGCAGGATTTTACAGCCCTCTTTAAAAAACAAAAACCACCATGGGTTCCAAAGGGACAAACCTAGATTCACACACAGAATTCTGCAAGATGAAGTAAATCCACTGAAATCTCAGCCTCATCTGATCCCAGTGCAAGGTGGTGGGTGTATTTGTGGACAGATACTTGCATAATTAAAATTTGCCTTCATGACATATATTTTGGTATAGACTGATAAAGGTAAAAACCTTTAAAAAAAAACACCTAAAATATGAAAAAAGATTCCTTTAATATCTAAATTAAAATCTGTATATTTGTACAATTTCCTTAGGATTCTAATTCTTTGTGTTCTTTTATTTCTCTTTTGGCTACACAGACCATTAGAGTATATGATTTAGCCCAGACACTTTTCATTGATAACAACATAAAAACATAATAAAATGATTAAGATCAAAACAGATATGAATATTTTCTCAAATATTTCAAAAAACAAAAACTGATTCAGGATATGAATCCTAACATTCTATATATTTTTTAAATTGTTGAGAATTTCTATTTTCTTAAAACTCAGAAATAATTTTGTCCTTCTTATTTTTTAAATCTTTGTTATTTAGAGTATTGCAGATACCCCCCTTTTTCTCCCCAATGCCTCCTTCTGCCCCGTTCCCACTCCACCCCAGGCTTTCACCACCCTATTGTCTGTATCCATAGGTTATGCAAATATGCAGATAAGATATTTGGTTAATTTCTTCTCAGCCCTCCCCTTCCCCCTTCCCTCTGAGGCTCTTCAGTCTATTCCATGTTTCTAAGCCTCTGATTCTATTTTATTTCTCAGTTTATTTGTTCATTAGATTTCTTGTTTATTATGATATTCAATTTTGATATATTTATTTATGATTATTTCATTGTTTCTTCTTCTTCTTCTTTTTCTTCTTCTTCTTCCTCTTCTTCTTTTGTAAAGATATACATTACAGCATAATACGCAATGTATCATTGTTAAACTTAGAATCCATATTATCAGTACATCTAAATAAAATACTCAGAAATATATTTGTG
>NW_006282653.1:128887-135802 GCF_000327345.1 Myotis davidii | reverse complement strand
TTTATAATCTTAGCAATTAAAAATAACCACTGATCCAGAGACATAGGAACGTAAAACACACTGTCAAATCTCAGAGGGAAGGTGGATGGAGGTGCGGGGAGAGATTAAACAAAGAACTTATATGCATATATGCATAACCCATGGACACAGAAGATAGTGTGGTGAAGGCCTGGGGTGGATGTAGACTAGCAAGGGTTAATGGGTTAAAAAATGGGATATCTGCAATACTTTCAACAATAAAGACAAATTCAAAAAAATAAAATAAATAAATACAAAATTATTAACAAAAATTCCATAACCCTTCCCTAAATAACCACTGCTACTGCAGATATATTAGTGATTTAAAATATACCAGAAGCATGAACAATGATTTTCTGATCATACAAAAATCTATTAGAATACAAGTGACAATGGCATATTTTAAAATCCTATAGAATCTATTTTGGGGTCATCTGGGCTTTGCAAATTAAATAAATATATACTCTTCCCTCATATAAAATACTTGTTCCCATGCTTTAAAATTCTTAAATAATTTTCTCCTCACTATCAGCTGCCCTTTAAATATATAATATTTTTGTATCAAATAAAAAGGCAATTGCCACTTACTGAGACAGAAATGGTATAGATCCCAACATTAATAAAACTGGCACTGTACTTTTGGTTCTCCTTTTGCTGCCGACTAACAAATATTTTAACAAGTGGAGATAAAGCTGAGGCCTATGCCTAAATATTAGCAGCACCTCATGGAAATATAAAGAGAGGGGGTTATTTAGAGTTCAAATGCGGACTGGCTCACTCCCCCCATTAGATTAAAAGCAGTGGTAAAAGAGAAGGTCTTTTATATTTTGAAAAAAAATCCAGTACATGTGAAATAGGAACTAAAAATATTATGTGTGTAATAATTATTTGAAAGATTGAGTATAACATTTCAGGGAATATGAAAGCTATAATAAATTCAGTCAAATTGGTTCAAATATAATTATGTCAATTATTCTTCACTGTAGTGTGAGCTCCAGCTCCATGGTCAGTGGCTTTATTGTTTCTAACATGTCAATCTAAGCTTTGTCTCTCTTATACAAATGGAAATTCTCTTCAGAATCTCATAATGTATAAAGGAAATTCATGCTCAACATACATTCTTAGACTGTAATCTAACAGGCTCAAATTACCTTAAAAAACGGTTGATTAATAAGTAATATGCTTTGATTTTGCATTATATTTGGTGGTCTTAGAAAATAATATTTCTGATTCAACATGAAATTATGTTTTTCCAATTAGGGCATTCAAAAACAGGCAACTAAAGAGCACACTAAAATAAAAAAGTAGTAGTTTGGTTAAAGTTTTTCCTTTAGCATTAACTTTATCATTGATTTTAAAGAAAAGTATATTAATAATTGGAGCAAATGGAATGTGTTATATTGATACTACTAATATTCAATGCTGATGTAATGCTGTTATTTTTGAGTTCTCTACGCAATTTATTAACCTAAGTTATATTCCAAGGAAAAACTACTAAAAGAATAATGTATTCAAGCCGTGAGTTGAGAAAATAAAGTTATATTTTAATATTATCAGAAGCATCATTTGCCAAACTAGAAATGGTTTTACGTGTTCTCTTGTTGCTATCTTATATTAAGTGGAGTTTATACGAAAATATGTATTAAATATTGAGAGATAATTTAGCCATAATATTTTAAAAATTAGATTTTAAACTTGGCACAGCCAATCAGGCTCAAATTATACACAAATGTCACATGTCCAGTGTTGTATTGAGTAAATAGAGAGAAAAAAAATCTTATGTCCATGATTTTTTATTGTGTAATCTTAAGTATTTTACTAAAATATTTTGAGATTCTCTAAATATAATTATTTACCTCTTACATGAAATAACACGTACATATTTACTAATAAAAATGGTCATACATAGTATATCTATATATATAAAAGGCTAATATGCTAAGTGTTCATCGGGGTAATGACATCATGGAGAAACACTTAGCTTCCTCTCCCTAGCAACTAGCCTTCTTGCAGTTTATTCAGCCAGGGAACACAACTTGCTTTACAGCCAGGTGGAAACATTTTACACTTTAAACAAATGTCTGTGAAACATTTTCCCGTGCCTCATCTCCTTTGTTCCTCACAGAAGTCCTGGAGTAGGTAGATAGGAGACTTGGTGGAATCCTATTTTCTTTTCATTAGCCAGAAAACAGAAATTTAGAAATCCTAGAAACTTGACCCAACTGAAAAGAAGAAATGGTTGACCTTGAATATGACTTCAGGTTTTCTCCTTGCACAGAATATATTCAAACACTGCTGCAGTTAAATATTTTACTCTTTGTTCTCCCTGCGTGATCTACAATAACAATCTGCTTCATGTTGATATTTACTGCTGTGTTGCTGACAATTACAAGAGAAGTTGGGGATCTTCACTGGGCTCGAAAAAAAGCTCTCACTGGTGCCAATTGCACTTGTGTGTTTCCATCTGTCATTGTTGATCATGAATTTGCTTGATGCTTCTATTATAGAGAATGGTGAATAGCGATTTTAAAATATTTCTTCTAATTAATTTATTTTCAATGTGCATAAATTCATGCACTGGGCCACTAGCATTCTATAAAGATCAGTTTGTTGTCATTTTCCACACAAAAAATAAAATGACAGTTTTTCTCTGGTTTCTTAAACAGCCAGAAAATTGAAGCAACATAAAAATCAATCTCAATATTTCACATGGCTTCTATTGTTCTTCATTATCCTGCCATTATCAGTGAATAGAGTGTAGGCCCATGGACTGAAGGGTTCCAGGTTTGATTCCAGTTAAGAGCATGTACCTTAGTTGCAGGCTCAATCCCAAGCAACTGGTGGATGTGTCTCTCTCACATTGATGTTTCTTTCTCTGTGTCTCTCTACCTCCTTTAAAAAAGGTGGCCCAGGGTCCTGAAGCCGCGAGGGTGGCCCCAGAGCTCACTGTGAAGGGAAAGGAAAGTGCTGAGATGAGGTCTAGTCTGAGAAGCTTCTGGACCAGCAACTGCTCATTACAAGGGGCTTAAAAAAAAATCAATAGAAAAATATGCTCAGGTGAGGATTAACAGCAACAACAAAAATGGCCTAACTCAAGCTGAGCAAATGAAGGTTTGTTTTACACTTAAAGGGTTTGGTCTATAAACCAGTTCCAGGTTATACGGTTATGGTAGGCTGTGTCCTTTATTGTAATGGGTCTTAGATATTCCCATAGAGAAGACCTTCTCCCATAGAGAAAGTTTGGCAGTCGTCAGACACTCAGCTCAGACCATTGCATAACTTCATTTCATTTCCTATGGAGAGCCTGTGCATTTTTTTTAATTTTTTAAAAATGTTTAATAAATAATTATTTATTGTTGAAAGTATTACATATGTCCCCTTTTTCCTCCCCATTGGCCCCCTCCAGCTGCCTGCCCCTGCCCCAGGCCTTTCAGCACCCTATTGTCTATTTCCTTGGGTAATGTATATATGCATACAGGTCTTTGGTTGATTACCACTCGCCCTCCCAGCCTCCCCTATCTTCCCTCTGAGATGTCACACTATGTTCAGTGCTTCAAGTCTCTGGATCCACTATGTTCATCAGTTATTTTGTTACTTAGATTTCACATTTGCATGCTATCATGATTATGTGATACTTGTGTGCCTCTGACTGACTTAGTTCATTGAGCATGACACTCTCAGGTCATTCCATGCTATCACAAAGGGTACGAGATTCTTCTTCTTTTACTGCTGCATAATAACCCAAGGTATAAATGAACCACAGTTTTTTTAATCCACTCATCTCCTGATGGGCACTTGATCTGTTTCCAGATCTTAGCTATTGTAAATTGTGCGGCTATGAACATAGGAATGCTTACATTCTTTCTGATTGGTGCTTCAGGTTTCTTAGGATATATTCCTAGAAATAGGATCACTATGTCAAATGGCAGATACATATGTATTTAATTTTTTGAGGAAACTCCAGACTGTTTTCCATAATGGTTGCACCAATCTGCATTCCCACCAGCAGTGTACTAGGGTTCCCTTTTTCTCCACATCCTCACCAGCACTTGTCATTTGTTGATTTGTTGATAGGAGCCATTCTGACAAGTGTGAGATATATTTACAGATACATCTCTTAAGGCAAAGGAAACTAAGGAGAAAATAAACAAATGGGACTACATCAAAATAAAAAGCTTCTGCACTGCAAAAGAAACCATTGACAAAACAAAAAGAGAGCCTGCTGTAGAGGACATGTTTGGCAATGATACATCTAATAAAGGGTTAACACCCAAAATATATAAGGAACTCATGTAACTTAAAAAAAAGAAGACAAACAATCCAATTAAAAAATGGGCAAAAGACTTAAATAGAAACTTCTCTAAAGAGGACATATACAGATGGCCAAGAGACATGAGCATTGCTCAAAGTCACTAAGCATCCAAAAGATGCAAATCAAAAGGGCAATGAAGTACCATCTGACGTGGGCCTGTGCATTTTAACTACATCCAGAACATTACAGGAAAAGCAAATGCTGTTGCTTATGAACTAGTTTAGCAAACTTTAATTCTTTGAGTAAGCTTACATGTTCTTCTCATCTCTACAATCATTTATTTTTGGTCACCTTAAAGAAAAAGACAAAAACAAACAAACTGAACATGATTTTAAGCTCATCCCTGTACCCCCATCAAAATCTAGGTCTCTATGGTCTTATTTTTTAGATGGTATTTAGAATTGAAAACATGAGAAGGGAAACACATTTAGCTCATTTTAAAAGTACGTACGAGAGTATCATTCTCCAGTGCTTTTAAGAGAAAAATATAAATTTACTGGGAAAATGGCAGCTAAGAAATTAATTTTCACCATTAGTATGCAACCTTATATGCAATTGCCTAACTGTATTTCTGAATCAATATCAGTTAGTTTAGTTGTCTCTCAAGTCAACCACCTAGAAAAATTTGGGTAAAAGTAAACATGTTTCTAGCAAAACTTCCAAACCAGATGGTGATTTAAAACTCTACACACAAACTTACAACATCCCATAATTTACCAAACCCAGACTTTGAGAACAGAAGGCTCCGAGCAGCGAGCTGAAAGCTTGGCGAGAGCCTCACCCTGTGCACCTTGACCTTTTGAACCAAAGCTGACGACCAGTCAATTGTAAGGCTTCCGTTGAGCTCCAGTCTAGAAGCTGACATGTGAGCATTAGCTGCAGTGACAGGCCGCTCTAACTTGGCTGTCATCTGGCCCATTTTCTACACAAACCATCAACATAATTCACTCTAAAGGGCTCTCTGAGAGGGCCTAATGCTTTTTCTTTCTTCCCTTGTACAGTGCGGAATTTAGGACAGCTTATTTTAATTTGATGACCTGCACTATGATCTAATAAGGGGCAGCTGTGGCTGCTAAGTCCCCAGGCTATTTATTGCCAATTAGAATGAATCCTAAATAAACTCCCTTCATTCTACACTTGACCCATTCTTGAACAGTAGACAAAAATGACACTTAGAAAATGAATTGTAGGGAAGCGGAAGAAAGAGCCAACGGAATGTAAAAGCTATGAAAGAGAGGACTCTTCAAACAAAATTGGAAGAATGAGCACTGATAATGACATTTTGATGCCAAATGATTGCTATTGAAATGTTGGTATTGTGGAAGATCACCTTGGGGGGAACACAGAGAAATACTGAGTTGTCAAATACTACCAAGTTAGTGCATTTTATGTGAAGAAAATGTCTTTATTCTAATATAGAGGTTAAAATGGTGTAGAGTAGTATATTAAAAACTGCTTTCTGTTATCCATAACAGATAAACATTTTCCAGAAATACTTAAGACACCAGTATACAAATAAGTATATATAAATATTAAACAAATGTCTCTGGACATAATATTTACCTTTCCATGTGTCATGTACTCTTAGTTTGAATTCTGTGTTATTCTCTCTCATATTAAAAATAATGCTAATCACAGCTCATGAAATTGTTTTCACCATCCCACAATAGTCAGAATCCACAGTTAGAAAAACAGTTTTCTAGTATCAAGGAACAAAATAGAAAGAGGAAATATCCAAATAAAACTTTAAGGAACCCAAATACTGATAATCAGAGGGGATTTAACAGCCCAGTGAGGAGACAAATACAGTGTTGGCCCATGCAAAAGTAATTTATCATAACATTGCTCACTGCTTCCCTGAGAGTGAGGGGCACAGTGGAAAGCATGAAGAAGTGAGCATTGTAGTGTATGACTCTTATACTTAAGCATAGCTGTGCATTATTTTCTAAGTACTTAAGTACATAAAATATGAAACGATAATTTCTCAGTGTCCTTGGCAACCACTGTATAAATAAATGCTATGTAAAATCTAGATGCAAAGAAACTTGGGACTTGAGTAGATAAAGCCAGATAATTCTTGCTGATTGAAGGAAATATGAGACTTTTAAAGGGACTCAATTTGCCAGAATTGTTTTCAGATTGCATGACAGTTTTGAAAGTGATTGTAAGGGCAGAACTGACAAGCAGATTTGTTTAAAGGAATCAGCTTTTTGTCAGTCTGTAACCACTTGCTGTGAATATCTTTATTTGTCCCTCAGGCAGACCCAAGAATAAGTTGAGGTTGGACTGCTTTCCCAAGGTGCCTCTGCCTACAGATA
The DNA here is from genome assembly GCF_000327345.1 of Myotis davidii. Taxonomy (NCBI): domain Eukaryota; kingdom Metazoa; phylum Chordata; class Mammalia; order Chiroptera; family Vespertilionidae; genus Myotis; species Myotis davidii. The sequence goes on along the minus strand of NW_006282653.1, from coordinate 129,154 downwards.
AAAGATACCATTGAAGATCATCTCCTTGGGCTTTCTGCAGAGAAATCCATTCACAGTCTGGGGTGCTGGGGGCCTACTATTTTTGTAGTTCTCTCAGCCCAAAGGACCTTCAGTATCCTTATCAATGGGCTAGACCTTAAACTCTGAACACTTTGTCTTTGTTCACATGCATATAAGCTACTATATCAGTTATTTTGCCTTCTTTTACATTAAAAAATAAAAACTGACAAGGAATTAAAAAATGGATCATGACAAAAAAATGAAGCC
>NW_006282653.1:110019-128772 GCF_000327345.1 Myotis davidii | reverse complement strand
TTATTTAGACACTTTTATTAAAGTTTAGGAATGTTATTCTTTTTGATGCAGCTTTAAATAGGATTATTTTCTTAATTTGATTTTTGATAGTTTATTAGTGTATAGAAACACAATTGATTTTGTATATTGACTTTGTATTCTGAAACTTAACTGAAGTTTTTTGTTATAATAATATTTTGCAGTCTTCAGAATTTTTTATATATAAGATAATATCATCTGCAAGACAGTTTTACTAGTTCCTTTATGACTTATATATGTTTTCTTTCCTTCTTTTATTATATTTTTTGTCTAACTATTATGGCTAGGACTTCTAATACTATCTATAATAATAAAAGCATAATATGCTAAGTAGACTGGACAACCTTCCAGATGAAGCCAGGGCTGGGAGGGGCCCAGGCAGGCGGGGCTGCCAGGGCCTACTCTTGCATGAATTTTGTGCATGGGGCCTCTAGTAAAATAATAATATTAATGCTTTATCATGGCCGGTGTGGCTCAATGATTGAGTGTCAACCCATGAACCAAGAGGTCGCTGGTATGATTCCTAGTCAGGGCAGATATCTGGATTGTAGGCTCAACCTGCAGTGGGAGGGCATGCAGGAGGCAGCCAATTGATATTTCTTTCACGTGGATGTTTCTATCTCTTCTTCTCCTCCCTATCTCTCTCAAATACATAAAAACATATATTTTTAAAATTAATGTTTTAATTATGAAAGATGACAATGAGTCAACCTAGACTTTCGAAATAACTGGAAGAAACAAAATATTGCTGGTTATTCTGATTTAGGAAGGCTCAAAAGTAAAGACTAAAGACAAACAAACAGACACACACACACACACACACACACACACACAAATACTTGTGGTAAAATAAGAAGTCAAAACTTAATTTCAAGCATAAATTACTCTCTGCATACCTGTTTTGCTTTGTATATGTTTTCTTCCTTTATAAAAAATAAGGTGAAAATAACCATAACTGTGTCAGAAATAAACATTTTAATATTAAAACCTAGATTAACCCTTATTCAACCATAGGTGAATGGTTTAGAATTACATTTTTTAATGAAATATTATGTAGCCATTCAATTCAATGCTTAAGAAACACACATGACATTTTAAAATATTCATTATATAAAGTTAAGTGGAAATTAAACTAAAAATAACATGGTCTCAACATTGTAAAAAAATACATCAACCTGTTTAAAGCAATCCTTCTGTGTAGTTATATAATGGGAAATTTAACTTCCTTAACAATATTAAAAATATTTTATTTCCAAGTGTTCTGCAATATATACATATTGTCATTCATATGTAAGATGACTGCATAATCAAAGTAATACACATTTAAATTTTAAAGCCCCTAGCACATTTGCATGTAAGGCACATATACAATTTTACTTATCCAGAGAATATAAGACTATTATATGATGCAACCTCACTGATTACCAGACAAGTGTGGCTTAAACAGCACGGTGAGACTCTCTGATGGATAGACTATTAAAGTTGGTGCTTCCAGGTGTGAAAGGAAATGCAGGGATAAAGATGCTGGAAGAAACTCATCTATTGCTAATACAATCAAGTATAATTTGCTAAAATCATTTTGGAAAGATATTTAACAGTATTTGAAAAAGTCAAAGATCCAATAATACCAGTTTTAGATATATATTCTTGAAAAGCAATGACACGTATGCAGAATGAGAAATATATAACTTTTTTCTCTGCAGGAGAATTTGCAATACTGAAAACTTGGAAATTCTATATTGTATCTCTTGAGGGGAGTTAATAAGTAGTATATAATAAGTTTATACTAAGGAAAGCAATTAAAATGAGTTCATTTGATCTTATAGTCAAGTGAAAACTTTGAAAACAATGTTGATTGCAAAAAGAGATATGATAGTATTTATATAACACTTTAAAAAATACTTTATATTTTTATCAATACCAATAACCAATATGGGCAAAGACAAAATCAACTCAAGGATAGAACCTACATCTAGGAAAGGCAGCAGTATATTTGAAGAGAATGAACTGTAAAATATTAACTGCATAAAAACACTGAGATAATTGCCTCACAAATTATGCCATTATTTTATCTAAGCTAGAACTGTGCAAGCATCTGTTATACTATTTTCTGTGCTTTTGTATGTTTGTGATAGTTTCCAATAAAAATATAAATTCATATTATAAAACTTTAAAAGTTTACAGCTAAAATAAATCCAGTATTAAGTTTTAAATATCAGTTTCTGTTTCTCTAATGTTTATGGGGATAGATCCCATATATCACAAGAACATTATATAGGTTAGGTCACATATGAGAAGAGTCCACCTACAGTAAATGCAATATAACCAAAAGCCATTTGCTCAGACTGTAAATTCAATGAAAATGTCTCCTCTTGTTTCCTATTGTTTTCTGTATAGAAATATAATTGGTGTAGGTGTACACAGTTATAGGCCTTGTAGCACAGTCAAAATTGGATCTAAGTATGCAATGGGAAGCTTACCTTTGGCATGCCAAAATATGCCTCTTCTAAAGGGCCTTCTTTACCGTGACTGTCCTCACCTGCTCTTTGACCTTTTGACAACTGGCTTGGAAATAAATCAATCTCCTTCATAGAGGGCAACTCAAACTAGCGTGATGATGATGAAAGAAAAAAAAATCATTTGATGATGATACAACATTTCTCTAAATTACTTCAATTTTTAAAATAAAATAACACTCCACAGACAGCCCAGTAAATGCATTATTCTAAGTGCTAGAATAATTAAACATGGATTGTGTCTTCAGAATTTTATTTGAAATACAGGAATCCATTACGATAACTGCTTTTGAAAGTAGCCTTTCCCAAAATAGTAAGTTACAAAGATCTGAAAGGTAATCATTTTTCAACTCCAATATACAATGGATTTCTTAGAGGAAAAGTGTTTGCTTTGTTTTTGTTACCTAAGCATTATCAGTATTTTTGTTTATGTTACATTGACTTGGAATTTTACTAGTTCCAGGTTGGCACTATCCTCAAAACTACTTGCAAAAATAAGTAAGTTTTATAGAAAAGAGACTTGAAACTTAGAGGAGTTGAACTCTGCCCAAGGATCCTAGAGCTGTAACTGGCACTGTGAACTAGGGTCCAAAGTGGTTTAGCAGGGATAGCTAAGTGCCAGGAGACCAGTGCCAGGTATAGCCTGTACACATCTTCCTTGTCTGTGCTCTGTTCATGGAGAGTCCAAAGGAGATTGACAAACTCTTGGTAGGTTGTAGTTGGATGGACCATCTTGCTCTAATCTCTGTGAGGCTTATCACTAGTTAAAAAAAAAAAATGACCAGTGACCTTGCCAGTCATGATGGATCTGTAAGCCTGCATTTCTTCTTCTAGTTTTGTTATAATGAATAATACAATTTACAATATATCTTCAAACATAGATCTGAAATAACTATTTGATAAGTAGCTAGATAGATGATAGATAGATAGATAGATAGATGCCAATCATATTCATGTATTAACCAGGACCAATAAATAATGTAAATGCATACCTTTTCAGAAACCTAAAATCTAAGGCCACTTTATGAGAGTTGGTAACAGCTTCATTTTAGAAGCAATCATATTTAGGAATATAAATTGTTATTCTTTATGCTTATCCTTTCTATATCAATATATACTACTAGTTTTGCTTTCCAACTTCAAGTCCACCAGTATTTTTTCATTTGTTATCTCTAGCACCACCATTGTTTTGCAAAATGTATGTTAACTGACTATATAAATATCCCCTACAACTGGGAAAGCAGGGACACAAAAGAAGAATTGTGATAAAAGTATTACATTTTAAACGATTAACTTAGAAAAGAAGTATTTTAGCTCACATTGCTATCTTTGTCATGGCATAGTCTGAAGAGCTTATATTTTGAGATAATTAATATACTGTATACAAAAACAGTTTGCTAAAAGTTGTTAACATAGTCTGGCATTTAAAAATCATATTCAAATCATATTCAAATATAAGCAGATGGTGCAGGTTTCCTTACAGAGCATCTATTCTCAAGTGGCTTTTCGCAGGTCTTTCACTACTTAAAACCTAGAAGCTAAGTGCCATTCTAGCCACACTACTGGCATTGCTGGCCATAGATTTAATTGAAAGATTTTGGGGGAGGAACTTCCATTTCCAGATAGAAAGTCCACACCCACTCTATCAGTTACTCAGGGATAGTCCCCGAGATTTGGGAGGAAACAAAAGGATGAGCACAGGATGACAGCAAGAGTCTGGCTCTGGGATGACATTAACTAGCTGCACCTCCCTTGGTCTGCCTTGTTCAGATCTTCTAGTTTGAAGAGACAAATAATCCCAGATATTTTAACTTACTGCTAGTCAGAGAATATATAGCTGGTTGTGGAATACATTCCCAACTGATATACACAAATAACCCTTTGCCAAATCATCAGTGAGTATTCATATTCCCAGTGTTTTCTTCTGACATTTTTATATATAAGAGATATAAGTATTTAGGTTACATCTGTTCATATCTTTACTATACACAACTGAAACATGCATTTTCTTTTTCAGCAGACAGAATGCTAGTATGAGCAAATTAACATCTCCTGCTTCAAACAGATGGGTGGGTCAGGAGCTTGGTGAGAGGTATAAAATTATCTTCAAGCAGACCTTCATGATGGCCGTCATTCTGAGTCTTCTCTCCATATCATTAATTTTAATATCATGTTGATAATAGAAGGATCCATGGTGCTGTTTTAGCAGTGTCTTTTTAAAGATCTTGGTTCTATCCCTATTTATTCATTGCAGCCATACCCAACTGTTGATCATTTTGGTCACAATTTTTTTTTCCAATTCAATGTCCCACAATGCCATAATTTCAATACAGTAAAAAGTAACTTATGCTGTACTAAGAGAAGTAGAGTTAATATAGCTTTCCATCCATTTCTTCCAGACATGTGTTCTCCCTAGTTTTCTTTCTGTCATTACATTTCCTGTGCTATAACTATCTCCCACTTCATTGAGTAAATGGTTTTCTACTTTAAAAGCATATTGATTAAGTTTTATGTAACAATCTCCTTAGCTGTGTCCAGAATGACAAGCATGTTCTGTAATATAATAGTAATACTGTAATTCAAACCCAGTGACTACCTCTTGCACATACACTGCTCTTAATGTGCTATTGTTATTTGTGATGTCAACAGATGCCCTGGATTAAATTGCAGCCCTCTATCAGAATGCTGACCGTGCTCTATGTTCCCTCTCTGTTAATATTTACTTTGCAAATGCTAGAAAGACAAGTCAGCCTCAGCAAACACAGTATCATTTCTCACCTAGCTAATTTGGCTCAGTGGTTGAAGCATCGGCAGATCCGCGGACTGAAGGGTTCAATTTTGTTCAAGGGTGCATATCTTGTTTTTCCATGTATAAGAAGCCCCCATGTATAAGATGCCCCCCACTTTTCCAACCCAAAATTAAGAAATCAATCTTAAACATTTTACTGGTTTTCCTCTTAAGACCTTCTTCCTTTTTGGCATCTCAAGGAGTTGTTCTTTCTGTTTTCTCCACTGTCTGATCATACACTCAGTGGGAGGAGGTCCAAATGGTCTCTCTGCAGCTCTATTTCCATGCTCTTTGGCATAGCTGATTACATTCAGTTTGAATTTTGCAGGGTAAGATGTTCGCTTACTGGTGTTTATCTTTTTACTTTTTGACATCTTATGGGCTCAGAACGCTCTGGTCCCCGTTGCATCTGTGCGCTCTCCACCTCCACCTCCAACTATGGCATCAGCTGACGTCAGTAACAATAAGGCTTGTGATTGGAGGAAGACTGTTTGACAAGGAATGGGCAGCTATGCATCTACACTGAGCCCTCCTGGGCTGACTTCTGTGTATAAGACTCTCCTTGATTTGCTGGTTGGATCCCTGGCCCTGGGGGGCTGGAGCACATGTAGAAGGCAACCAATCAATGTATCTCTCTCAGATCGAAGTTTCTCTCTCTCTCCCTCTCTCTCCCCCTTCCCTTCCACTCTGTCTAAAACTCAATGCAAAAATATTCTCAAGTGAGAATTAACAAAAACAAACAAATAAGCAAAAGATTTACTATGGAATATAATCTATGTATATTTTCATAATAATATTTATATTTCCTTGAAATTTATATTATAGGTCACAGGTAATGGCTGAAAGAAAACTTTTTTATTGAATAACTTCACAATTTACTGTTAAGAGGCTATTATTATTATTCTATTCTATCATAAATTAATCTAAAATGTGTGATATACTTTTATTTACCCATCCCATCTTCCATGAAATTGAATTCCAGAATTTCTTCGTTCTGAATTTGACTCTAAATACTGAGAATTCTTATCAGCAACCTAACTACTGTCCACAAATATATAATCTGAACCACAGACACCTCATGTTGGGCCATCATGGGTGGCCTGCTCTTCCCTTAGAATTTGTACAACATGCTCACACTAAAGATGCACTTTAGACTCTGATTAGTTTACTGATTCCATAAACTAATTTAGATTTCTATAATTTTTATTTCTGTATGACAATTATTGTAAGTTCCCACAGTTGAAGTCAGACTTAATATTATTATTTAGAACGCTATTATTTTTCATTATTGATTGCTACATGCAATAACTCAAATTTCTCAAGTTCATGCTAAATGTAACATTATCTAAATGGAATAAAATTCAGGTCCTATGTTAGGAAATGGAATAGGATACACTCAAATGAAAAATCATCGTTTCATTAAAAATGGCAGGTATGAGACAAGTTTGTTTTCTGATAGATTGACAAGAGAGAGAAAGATAATGGGTAAATGGACATCTTCAAGAGCAAATAGGATGAGTTTGATATGTCATGCTGCTTCATGCCAGATCAAATACATAGTCTGATGAACAGTATTTCTCAAATTAGCAAAGATTAAAGAGATAGACAGGACACACAGCAGGGAAACTGACAACCCTGACACCGGCCCTCTTAGTAGGCCTCCAGACTTTGACATTGACACCTGTATGGTGTCTATTTTTACCGATGCACATTATAGCATGTTGATTAACATGTTGTACTTCTTACTGAAATATAATGAATTAACTGTAATTCACAGAGAAATAAAAAAAAAACCTGTAAAATCGCCATATATAATAACATTAGACTATCATTTTCTTATCCAGAATACAGCCTTAGGAGACCTGGTAATAAGGTTTGTCATTAATAAAAATAATTTGAAAATCCATAAGAAATAACAAAATCTACGCCTCAGGTACCTTCATGATCATCCATGTATGAAATTTTTCCAGCAATAAAAATAATGTTGCCTTGCTTTGTGTTTTAGATATTAGAAAGTATAGGGTCTTTTTTTTGTACTCTTAACCTGCCATACTCCTCCCCCAAAACCCACATGGTCAACTTCCTCATCTCCTTCAAGCCCTAACTCAAGCATTTCATTTTTAATGACAGCTCTACTTTAAATTTGAATATCCTTATACACTGTTTGTGAAGCCTAACCTCCTACTGGTTTTATTTTTCCCGCCCAGAGAACTTATATGTATTTATGAATCAGCCCTATGCTGTCTATCAGAGCGAAATGCCTCAGGCTCAAAAATGTCCCTGTTTTGGGAAAAAGTATATGGTTACCCTTCTTATAATGAATACAACAATAGATTTATAATAGAAATATAAAGAGCTTTTAGGCTAAAGTAAAAAATGAAAATTATTCAACGCATATCGTATGGGAACTAATGTGTGCAAATTACTGAATTTGCATTGAATAACATCACCCCAAAACATGGAATCCTAAGCAGCAATCATGTCTTCCTCTGTCAGCCTTTTACCTGCAATGCATTTAGAGATAATTATAGTACAATTATTCACCTGCATCAAATCTGAGGCTCCCACCTAATGATTACCACAAGACTTCAATGAAGGATATTCAACTTAAAATTGACGGGGTAATAATTATAAAACTTCTCAGTCTTGTTCAAAATAAATAAATGCCCAAACAAACAAACATCAAAAAAAAGTCAGTTTCTGCTCAATATAAGCAAATAGTAAAGTTTTAGAACAAATAATGCACTTTGATTAACAAATGATAATTCTAAAAAGTAGCTTTAAATATTCATAAAATCAGTAAGAATTTATATTTTTATTCTACATGTCCAATGTCCATGAAAAGAAATAAAATCAACCACGAATTTAGCTAATATTTTAGAACTCTCTAATCAAATTTCTGTAGTATTATATATAAAACTCTCCTAAAATTCAAATTTATATATTCCTAATAAGTAATTCATTTCTTACAGAACAAAAATAGATTTGGATGGAAAAACTTTAATAACAATTATAACATAGTCTTAGTTATTTTTCCTCTAATAAGATAGTTTCACATATTTGTCTATGTATACTCAGTCATTCTTATACATATACGCATTGTGGTGTCTGAAAAATTAACTTTGGATTACATTTAAATTTGCAAGAAAAAAATAGCTTCAATTATGTGGCATATAAAATTACTAAAATTTTAATTGGATGTAAAAACTTTATAATATTAAATAACATTATGTAGTGATGGTTTACATGTTTGAATTTTTAATAAAGAAAACACATATAAATGATGCTCTTTAAAAAATAAAATGAAGATTTCATGTCCCTGGTTAATGCTGAGCCAACATATTTTCTCTTATCAGGATATCTCATAAATCTCACTGTGGAAGATTTAGTTACATCAATATATTGTTGATTTTTATATGGTCTTTGGGGCTTAGGATAAAGTATAACAAAATGGTATTGATTTAATTCAAGCTAGATCAATCTTCCATGACCTTGTTGCTCAACCAAGTATAATGTTCACAACTTCAAGATTAATTTATTGTAAAACATATCCACATTTGTTCTTAAAATTTAATGCATGGATAATAAAATTAACTTTATTTTCTAGAGGATGAATTATATATCCTATTTTTATCTCCTATTTATAAGCTCTAATTTATTTATCTGTACTACCACCACTGTATACAAATTTATTCAATATACATTTTAAGGAATTTAAAATTTATCAAGGAATAAGTTGATACAGACGAAACAAGCCATCAATAATGAATATAGAGCTGAGGCAGTAAATAGTAGGTATAGAAATAAGAAAGCAAATATAAAATATATTGAAGAATTTACTTGATAAAGCATGGTGACCAATGTTTGAAGGCATAAAAAATTGGAAGACAGAGTAGGTGAGGATAACAGAAGCTTATATATTTTGTGGGAACATTGGTGATGATTAAATTAGGAGTTGAAAAAGATTTGAAGAAAAAAATAAATTTGGTTTGAGATTGAAAATAAGGTGCACAGCTTGGAGTAGAATTGTGAACTTTTGAAACTACTGTATGGTTGACAATTTCTATTTCTCTGTGTCAAATTCTTAACTCAGCTTCCATATTTAGGATGATTTTCTATCAAGATGGAATACTCATTCATTCATATCAAAGAGCAATGTGAACAGAAATTCATGTATGTGTAAAAGAAAAAATAAGTATGACAATAGTAGTGCTACTCAGTGAAGGTTTGGGCACCTGTATTTTCAGTAAAGGTTGAATATTTTATACAAAAGAACTACAAAACATGAAATATTTAGAGCTAAAATGAAGTCTTTTATTTTTACACTGGTTAACTTTAGCCTAATAAATATACTACATAGATATTTCCAACGTTGGCGAAAAGACCCTTGTGTGCTCTAAGAATGACAACTTATAAAGTGTGTGCTGTAGCAAACAAATACACTATATGAAGGAGAAAATGCCTTTTAGTAACTACCCTCTTTCTGAAGCCAGTGCTTATGTCTAACTAAATGTCTCCTCCTTCTGGAGCTGAAATGATCATTGCTCTTGAATTAGAGTTTCTGATTCCTCATGGGGTGGCTATTTTGTCCGGCCTTCTTTCACCAAAGGTACTGCACTCTGAATTGCTGATAAGGCCTCACTTTTGAATGTTCATTCCTATTCTCACCCAAGATTTCATTAGCTCCTTCTCTATCTGACCCCTCAAGGTAAAATACATGGTGCTTCCTGTAGCTCACCCGCTTAGTCTGTTATTACTCCTAGTTTTTAAGCGTCAGGGAGCTAATAAATATGAAAGCAACTTAGAACTACCAAATAATACACAGACACATACGGCATAAATTAAAGAGATATGCTTGCTATTTTATAGTAAATACAAGATAAAAGACATATTCTAAGAAATTATCTAATCAACTAAATTTCACTAATACTGGTGAATTGTATAATAGTGTATATTTTACTTTGTCGATGATTAATCATAATCTCAACTCATCACATTAAGCTTCTTTAAGTTCCACTATAAATAAATTTAAAAAAAACCCACTCATAATGTTCCCAAATACAATACTACTATTTCTAACTGTTTTACAACTAAAAATTTTTGTGATGCATTTTGATAGCTAATTAGGAATGGTTCAGTAATTATCTCATATTGTACCCTTAGTCCAGTGATGGCGAACCTTTTGAGCTCGGCGTGTCAGCATTTTGAAAAACCCTAACTTAACTCTGGAGCCGTGTCACATATAGAAATTTTTTGATATTTGCAACCATAGTAAAACAAAGACTTATATTTTTGATATTTAGTTTATATATTTAAATGTCATTTAACAAAGAAAAATCAACCAAAAAATGAGTCCGCGTGTCACCTCTGACACGCGTGTCATAGGTTCACCATCACATAGGTTCGCCATCACTAGGGCCTAGTCTCAATATACTAAAAGTGTGCATTAAGCTTTTGAAATCCTGACAGGGAATGACTGCAGCTTTCTTCAGCATTCCTTCCCTCCACTTCCTTCCTAATTGTCCCTCAGTATGGACTCAAGTGTATCTAAATGCTGATCTTTATCTGGTTCACAATTCAAAGTCATTTTAGAGACGGGCTCCAGGTTCTGCTCGAATTCTTTCAACCTGTCATTTAGAAATTTCCTAAGACTCCATTAGAGACCTTTATTTTTGTAAACAGAGTGACTTAAGACAAAGAAGACAGTGCTGAACAAGGCATGCCAATGCTCTCAAAGATTCATGGTTTGATGAAAGCAAAAGACAGGTTAAAGAACCCTATTAAATTGAAAAACATTTTAAATACCCTAAGGAGACAATAGAGTATTCCATTCTCAGGTGAAATATATGGTAGGTGCATAGTTAAGGAAAAAATCAGAGGAAACAATGGCATTAAATGAGTCTTAGATTGTGTAGGGCAGCAGGCATCGTATTTCAGATTTCCATTTGGCTTACCTACTTAGACCCCTAAGAGCTCCTTCTCCTTCCTCTCAATGCTGATATTTCGAACTCTGCTGCTAAACTAGTACATCTGGTCCTAATGTAGACTCCTGAATCCTTGCTGCTTTCCTATTGGGAACCTTACACTTAACCAAGCTGTCAGGATCTATCAGCCATGTATAGCCCAGCAAGACCCTGGTTGATACCTCTCTCAGCTCCTAACCTATGAGATAGAGTAGTTTTATCCTTTAAATAGCAAAGTTTCAATATTCAAAATGTATGGCTTTGATACTCACTATAACTCATATCCTTACTAAACAGATACGAAAGTCCTGAGTTGCAGAATATATTTTCCATATCCTCAACTGCCATGTTCTCAAAACTGAGTTTTCTAATGTTATGTATTCTTCCTTCTTTAATATTTTTACCCTCTTTACTCTGCAGAAATTGCCCCTCATCAAGACCTAATTAAAATATTATCTCTTCTATAAGTCTTCTATCAAGTGTCCTTACCCCTTTTAGCACTGCTGATGTACTCCTTACAGTAGTCTATAGTTGATAATTGCTTTTGACATTGTCCAACTTACTATTACCATATAAGCATATGCCCTTCCTGTATAGTATAGAAGTTTGAGAGCAAAGGTCAGTCCTTGCTTATTAGTCCTTATTCCTCCGTGTGTCCCTGAATACTTATAACTATTCCTTGAATCCATTCTTTCATTTGGTATTGATCAAATATAAATTGTGATGTGTATGTGGTGTGGTGTGTGTGTGTGTGTGTGTGTGTGTGTGTGTGTGTGTGTGTGTGTTGGCTATCTTTGTGTTGAGCTAAATTAGCTTGTAACTTCTTGTATAAAAGGACACAAATTTTGTTTGCTTGTTTGTTTGTTTAGTACATTAATAGAGAAGAGTGTCAAAATCAGAGCTTTCTCCCTTTAAATATATATATATAAATTTCTGGCTCAAAGGGGAGAATCAATGGCTCTATAATAAGTCTTGTCCTTCAATATAATCATAAAAAAATCACAAAACCCTGTGTTTTTTTATACCCCAATGCTTCTTGTTCAAATGTCATTTTAATTCTCAAATTAATTCCATGTGTTAATACAGTGGAATGAAGAGGTCACGTTGCTCAGTCCTTGAGGAATTATGGTCATGTCCCTATTGCTTGAAATTCCAGACTAAAAACTGAAGTGGACCAGAATGCTTAGAGCAAAAAAAAATCTGATGCAGCTGTGTTTTTGATATAAAAAAGGTCTTGTCATCAGTAGTTTATGTTTAAAACATTTTAGAAAGCTTACACATCCCCAGGCTTCAAGTCCCTGAAGAAAATGAAGGCCAAAGGCCAGAACAGCAGCTGGCTAGAGGTGGAAGCGCTCAGGGCACTTGTCTTCCTCAGTTGGGCTAAAGATATCTACTATGTAGCACTTGATCTATGATTGACTACGTGGGACAAGGGGCTAGTGGATAGACATTTCACAGGAAGGTGTTATCTTTCCAGAGTAATGTATAGGGAAAACCATGTCAAAGTTAACCCCACCAGGAAAAGTAAATTGTGAAATAATTGTAAACTTCCTAATGTCTGAGGTAAAGGCATTGAGCTATAAAACAAAGTCAACAAGTGAAAAAGAGTTGAACCATTAAAGAAAGTGTGCTGTTCAGCAGACACAGGTAGAATATGTTGTTCTTTCTTTCTTTTTCATATGTTTCATTGACTTTTTTTAGAGAGAAAGAGAGAGGGAGGGAGAGACAGAGAGAGATATTGATTGGCTGCCTCCTGCATACCCCCTCACAGAGATGCAGCCCAAACCTGGACATGTCCCCTGACCAGAAATCGAACCTGTGACATCTTGGTGCATGGGACAACACTCAACCAATTGAGCCACACTGGCCACGGTGAGCATGCTGTTCTTTCAAGGCAGTGACGCAGTTCCCTATCCACCCAAATTTGGTAAATAATGATATTTCAATGGCTTCCACTGCATAATCATGAACCAGTGTTGATTAATTGTCACTTTCTTAGCTGGTACCCATGACCCTAGTGCAATGGTCAGCAAACTGCAGCTCGCAAGCCACATGCGGCTCTTTGGCCCCTTAAGTGTGGCTCTTCTGCAAAATACCACGTGCGGGCACGCATGTACAGTGCGATTGAAACTTTGTGGCCCATGTGCTGAAGTCGGTATTTTGTGGAAGAGCCACACTCAAGGGGCCAAACAGCTGCATGCGGCTCGTGAGCCACAGTTTGCCGACCACTAGACTGGTTGCAGTTTGCCGACCAGTACGCTAGTGTATATTTTTGAGGAACCTAACTGTAAATTTTGGATTCCAACATTTTGGAGATGTTTTAGGGAGAGTAAACTTATTTGGCTCAAAGAAAAGTTTTCTATCTGTGATGGGAAAGTTCCCTAACATTTATCTCACTCTAAAGCAGCGGTTCTCAACCTGTGGGTCGTTCGGCCCCCAAAGGGCGTCGCCTTCACAGGGGTCGCCTAAGTCCATCCGAAAACACATATATAATTACATATTGTTTTCGTGATTAATCACTATGCTTCAATTATGTTCAATTTGTAACAATGAAAATACATCCTGCATATCAGATATTTACATTACGATTCATAACAGTAGCAAAATTACAGTTATGAAGTAGCAACGAAAATAATTTTATGGTTGGGGGTCACCACAACGTGAGGAACTGTATCAAAGGGTCGTGGCATTAGGAAGGTTGAGAATCACTACTCTAAAGAGAACCTCATGCTTAGAATTTCAGTAGTTTTCCATGATGAACTTTCACCCTATTTTTTTTTCATTTTCAATACTCAGTAACTGTCGCCAGCATAACTTCTTACCACTCCCATTTCAGTCCAGAAGAAATAACAGCAATATTATTAAAGAAAAAAAACCCCTCACTAATAACAATAGAAAAGCAATCAGTCTTTGACTTTTATATAACTGATTAGATGACAATTACATTAATACTTCTCATTTCAGCATAAAACGTTGGTGTCGGGTTACAGGTGTGTTCTGACTTCTGCTTTCTGCTGCCATCTTCAGATCAGATCCCTGCCACCTGGTGGGCAATCTGCTCTCATCTCTACCATTAAACAAAATGGACATTGACAGTGGCTTCAGAAATTGCTGATGCTACCCAAGTTGATGTCACCTACCCCAGTCCTGCTTGCTGAATTGTTTTCTCAACAAAATCATCATGGTGGTAAGAGAAGGATCTCTTGCAATGAATGTCAGAAGTGTGTTAAACAAATGAAAAAAAAAATGATCTCCCAGAGGTTTTTTGTTTGTTTTTGGTACTTTGTTAGTTTGTTTTTTAGTGGCATCTCCAATATTGTGCCCCTTTTGTTATGCCCACCCTACACGTGCTCTCCCACACACCTGGCCCTGGGTAAATCTAATGCTTTGGGTACCTAACATTCATACAATTTTGTTTGTACTATTTGGAGACCATAGTATCTGCAAGCCTGGGTCATGATGCTTTAGAGACTGCATCTGTCCCCCAAGACTACTCTTGTCTTCCTCCTAAACACTGGGTGCCCAGCTAGTTATACTTTAAGCCTCCTGTGGTTTTAGATGTGGTTATGACTCTATGTTCTGGCTAGTGGAATATGAATAGTGACAACTAGGTTAATCTCAAAAGCTACACGTTGAAGAAGGCAGATCTGCCCAGTTTCCTGAAATACTTCCAAGAATAGAGTCCTATCCATTCTGCATTGTTACCACATAAAGAAATTACCTTAGATTTTGTCTGAACTATTGAATGTTGAGTCTTGCTTTTTATAGCTGTTCAGAATTATCCTATTAACACATCATAATTTGTACCAAGTGAACCCACTGTCTTTGACACAACTGAATTGACTGGAGATCAGCACAAGACATTTTTGAAATGAGCAGCCTAAGGAAAAATCCTTATTCCTAATCACATATGGTAAGAAGTACAGAATACAGATTATTTTACAATTTAGAAATACTTATGTATAGGTACAATGATTTGAACAGAGATGTTTTAAGTTTAAGAATGAAAGCTGGGACGTAGGATACAATATCTGCAAACTGTACAGGCTATTGATGTCATCCTATATAAGAAAAGCTTAATATGCTAAGTGTCCAGTCATCCGGTCATCCATTCAACCAATCAAAGCATAATTTGTTAATGTTATGCTAAGGTCGCTCAACTGCTCACTATGACATGCACTGACCACCAAGGGGTAGACGCTCTGAATGGTAGGTTAGCTTGCTACTGGGGTCTGGCTGATGGGGACTGAGCAAGATGGACCAGACACGCTCTGGAGCCCTCCCGCAGTCCCTCCCCAGCTAGCCACCCTCCCATGTCCCTCTTTGGCCCCGATAATACATAGGAGGGGTCCTTCACCCTGGCCTACACCCTCTCACAATCCAAGACCCCTTGGGAGATGTCAGAGAACTGGTTTTGGCCCGATCCCACTGGGAACCCACTGGTGCATGAATTTGTGCACCGGGCCACTAGTTTTTAATATTTTTTTAAAATTTTTGACAGTATTACAAATGTTTTGACAGTATTACAAATGGGCAAATAATTTGGAAATCCTTTAAACTTAGAGGAATTTATGACATTTCAAGAACACATACTTGCATTTATGCTAATAATATTAGAATAAATCCACATGGAGATTTCATTGTGCAACTAGTAATAAGAGCACACACCTGAACTTTGATTTATAAAGAGATAAGTACCAAATGATGTAAGGTAAATGTTCTTTGAAGTCATGAAGCCTAACACTAATGTTGCTACTACTAATGATGATGATGATAAAAATAGTAATGTTACACTTATTGGGTACTCAATGTTTTTTACACAATGTGCTAGGCACTTCATATTGGTTTATTTAACCCTCATCCAAAACAACTTTATAATATGGTGTATTACTATTATCACATTTAACAGATGAGAAAAATGATGCAAAAAGAGGATAAGTGATTTAAGAAGAAGAAGCCTGCCCCACTCATTTTAGGGCCCTGCAGCAATCTGGATCCGGGAATGGAAAGCCACCAATCCAAATCCATGGCTAGAACTGCCAAAGTGAAAATAGCTACCCTGAGGAATGAGAAAAGGGACAGAGGAAGGACCAGCAGACATATTTTCAAGCAGCTTGAGGTCAAACATGTGGAATACAGCCACGAGCATGTTAGCCATTTTCTGCAGCAGGACTTGACACCATAAAAATAGAATGAGAAGAAGAAGCTATTTGAGTAGAAACTACTGAATAAATACTCTCAAAACCACTGTTCTACATATTACAGATTAAAGTTTGCTGATAAGGACATAGATTAGTGTCAGAGTTAGCCAGGGCTACTCACAAATTATGCTTTTTAAAAAGTGAATTCATAATTAAATTCTTTTACAGGATAGAACTGAAAAATGTTACTTATTTTCCAATTTCTGCATTTTTATAATCTCAGAGTGAGAGTTAGACAAAGTGTGAGCACTGTGATCATGACATGCAGATTTCAGTGTGATTTGCTTGTGAAGTCTACACCTCAATATGTCTTAAAGCCCAATTTATGCCAACACTGTTCTTTAAAGAGATTACATTTGACAATGATATGCTATCCGTCTAATTAGAGCATATACGTTTTCTCTAATAATGTGGAAAATTGAATCAGTTTTCCATTTCATTTTGTACATGTAGACTTGTCTTCTTGGCCAAGTAATTAAACACCAATTAAAGCATTTTCTGTTGTGGTATATCTGTTCTTTGCTTGAATAATACCTAATGAGCAAAATGCTTTGCTAAGTGAATTTAAAATATGAAAGCAAATTATGCAAATTAGAAGAACTAATATCTAAATGTTATTAAGATAATTTACTTATCTTTTACCACAGATCAATTACTATGGCAAAGGTTATTTTTATTTAATTTGTAATAATCACTACTAATCTATTTATTGAACAGCCAAAGGCCAAGTCTAATAAGCTATATAAAAGTATGGAGCTTAGCCAGTGTGCTCAGTGGTTGAATGTCAATCTATGAACCAGGAAGACATGGCTCAATTTCAGGTCAGAGCACATGACCAGGTTGCAGGTGTGTGTTGGGTGTGCAGGAGGCAACTGATCAATGATTCTCTCTCATCATTGATGTTTCTGTCTCTTTCTCCCTCTCCCTTCCTCTCTAAAATCAATAAAAATATATTTTAAAAAATAAAAGCATGGAATTATGTATAAAACATGATACTATTTACCTAAGTATTGTGCCAAGAACATGTTGAGGATAAAGATTATGAGTTCAACTTTGGCCTTTGGATATGCCTATAGATGTCAAATGAATATTTAAATATGTATACTTGAAGACCTTTAGAGAGATTTATATTAAAGGTATAGTTTGAGAGTCATCAGTAATTGAAACTATGAGAGCAATCACTACAGGAAAAATATATTAATTAAAAACTAAAGCCCTGGCCAGTATGGCTCAGTTGGTTGAGTGCCGTTTCGATTGACAGTCAGCTCACAAGCCCAACCGCGGGCTCGATCCTCCATAGGGGGTGTGCAGGAGGCAGCCAGTTGATGCTTCTCTCTCACATCAGTCTTTCTCTCCTTCCTTCTCTCTTCCTCTCTCTAAAATCAAATAAAAATATTTTTAATACTACTAACAGAAGGGTAAAGGACATCAAATATATGGTAACAGAGAAGATCTGACTTTGGGTGGTGGGCACACAATAAAACATATGGATGGTGTATAATCTGCACTGGGGATGGGTGGGGGTCCCTTAGCCCGGCCTGTGCCCTCTCACAGTCCGGGACCCCTCCCTCCTTACCACCCACCTGCTTGCTGCTTCCTACCATTGGACTTGCTGCTCCTTAGTGCTGCCAAGGGCGCTCCCGCCACCCGCTGCACTCGCCAGCTGCCCTGGCCCCTGCTGTGGGTCGGAGCTCCTCTGCCACAGCAAAGGTGTGGGTTCCACTCTGTCGCCAGCTGCCCTGGCCCCTGCTGTGGGTCGGAGCTCCTCTGCCACAGCAAAGGCCTGGGTTCCATTCTGCCAGCGCACCTACTTAGGTTTCCGGTTTGATCCCCGTCGGGGCTGACTGCTGCTCAGGAAGTGACTGAGGACCCTGTGCTCTAGTCCTTCGGTGGGGTTGGGGTTCCATTGCCAACCTGGCCCACTCTGATCCCTGCTACCCCCGCTCCTACATCAAGGACGACTTCAATTATGGCAGCTGCACTGAGGACCCTGTGCTCTAGTCCTTCGGTGGGGTTGGGGTTCCATTGCCAACCTGGCCCACTCTGATCCCCGCTACCCCCGCTCCTACATCAAGGACGACTTCAACTATGGCAGCTGCGTGGCCTCCGCCAGCGTACACATCCGCATGGTAGGTCACCCTCTCCACGGCTCGCCAGGCGTGGCTGCTGTGCAGCTTGGAGCAGAGCACCCGTCCTGTGCAGGGCTCGCAAGGTCTGTGTCTCTGATCCTGCCCTCAGCGGCCCCAGCGCCAAGGTGGTGGACCTTA
>NW_006282653.1:98925-109956 GCF_000327345.1 Myotis davidii | reverse complement strand
GGTGGTGGACCTTGGGGCTGCTGGGAGGTGGTGGACCTTGGGGCTGCTGGGAGGTGGTGGACCTTGGGGCTGCTGGGAGGGGGTGGACCTTGGGGCTGCTGGGTGGTGGACCTTGGGGCTGCCTAAATAGCTTAAGGGAAACTTTATTTAGACTCCTTTTAAAAGCAATCTAGTTTAAAAATGAGTTGCTGTTAAGAGAGAACAAAGAACGTGGTACCTAAGAGTGAGATAGACAGACAGAGAGGCTGGGCACTCACTGGTCAGGGGCTTACATGCCAACTGTTCTCCGCCTGGGAAATGATGTAAAATCGGTTTCTTTAGTTTTCTGCTCAATGGTGTTCTCCTGTGAGTGGAGTGGCATCTGCTCGCTTCTCCCTGTGGCCTGGCTTGGTGGTCGCCTTGGGGTCTGGCTGCGCTCCGAGGGGTCTGCACGGGCCTGCCTGCCCCGCCTGGCCCTGTCCACACGGTGCTTCCTCCAAGTCTTCTACTCCTTTTAAAAGCAATCTAGTTTAAAAATGAGTTGCTGTTAAGAGAGAACAAAGAACGTGGTACCTAAGAGTGAGATAGACAGACAGAGAGGCTGGGCACTCACTGGTCAGGGGCTTACATGCCAACTGTTCTCTACCCAGGAAATGATGTAAAATTGGTTTCTTTAGTTTTCTGCTCAATGGTCCTCTCCAGAGAGTGGAGTGGCATCTGCTCGCTTCTCCCTGGGGCCTGGCTTGGTGGTCGCCTTGGGGTCTGGCTGCGCTCCGGGGGGTCTGCACGGGCCTGCCTGCCCCGCCTGGCCCTGTCCCCACGTGGCTTCCTCCAAGTCTTCTTTGGGCGCAGCCCCGGTCCATCACCTCCTCCTGTGTCTCCCACAGCTTCCACAGGCCGGAGAAAGATGCCCACATAGAGTTCAGGTCTGCAAGGAGCTGGTCCTCTGCTTTCAGAACCTTCAGGATCTCCTCTTGCAATTGTTCCCTTCCATGACCTTCCTTCCCTACCTCCGGCATCTTCCTGGAGCACCGCATGCCTGCCCTCCAGCAGCAGGGTGTCTTTGTGTGGCTTTAAGGGCAGCCTTCAGGGCCTGGTGGCCGCACTGCGGCCCTTCAGCATTGGGTGAAGGACCTGAGGCCCACCCGGGAAGGCCGGCGGCTCTCCAGCAAGTCCCACTGCACCAGGCGCACGTACACCCGCCCCTGCCCGTGCCCTCCAGGCATGCTTGGCTCCACGCTGTTCTCAGGGCCTGGGCAGCTCTCCAGGAGCAGGCCTGGAGGTGTTGGGAGTCCTCCCCAGGGCGATCCTTCACCTGGGAGTCCCTGCCACTCCATTCACCCCCTGGCCAGCGAGGAGCATCCTCGGAGGGTCTGCTGCTCTGGGCGCTGGGGAGAAGGAGGCAGTGGAGGGCGAGGCCCTAAAGCAGGAGGAGGCCACAGAAGGCAGGCAAGGAGCCCAGGACTCATGGCGCCCCTGCCGCCACCTCGTGTCCCACTGAGGCCTGCACCCAGGAGTGCCATGGCTGCTGCAGGTCCAGTGGCTGGGCTTGGAGGTGAGTCCTCTGTGCACAGGCCCAGTGGCCTGCCTGGTGTGGGTGGGGGTTTCGGGTCACCTTGAGGGAGGTTCCAGCCTTTCTCTGCTCCTCTCTTGGTGGAGCAGCGGGACTCCTGCACTGTGCTCAGAGGAGCTGCCTCCCAGCCCCCAGGCCATTTCTCAGAGTCAGGAGTCAGAAGTTGCGCTGCCTGCCCTTCCCCGCACACTGCAGGCCCGGATCCCCGCTGGGGCACGTGGCTGTTCAGATCACACTGCCGCTGGCCCGCCCATACTGCCCAAGACACTGCAGGCCCGGATCCCGCGCTGGGGCAGGCGGTGGCTGGGGATCCCTGCCATCCGCCCCGCTCTGCACACAGCAGCTCCAGATCCTGTGCTGGGCTCAGGATCATGCTGCTGCCAACCCCAGGAAGGGTGATGCAGCAAGATCTGCCTGCAATAAGCAAATTAGCCGCCATCTTTGTTGGTGGTTAATTTGCATATCGTGCTGATTAGCCAATGGGAGGCATAGTGAAGGTACGGTCAATTACCCTATTTGTCTATTATTAGAGAGGACTAGAGGCCTGTTGCGTGAACAGATTCGTGCAATAGGCCTTCCCTTCCCCTGGGTACCGGCACCAGTTTTCCTCAGGCACCCGGGACCCAGGCCTTCACTCTGGTCGGAGCCGCCTTCACAGCCCTCGCTGCTCCGGCCAGAGCCGCTTTCAGTCTTCGCTCTGCCACTTTGTGCCTATGTTTGCAAATTAACCACCATCTTTGTTGGCAGTTAATTTGCATATCTCGCTGATTAACCAATGGGAGGTGTAGCAGAGGAATGGTCAATTGCCATATTTGCCTATTATTAGGTAGGATGAGCTTCTTACTAATAGTCACTAAAGAAGAAGAGTGAGATCTTATTGGGAACCTATCAGAGACATGGATTCCTCTGGGCAGAATGCAAGGAGCAAGGATAAATTAGAAAAGATTCAGCAATGAGCTCTCAGAATGTGCATCCTGCCTTCCACAAACACATACCCAAATTGCTTGACAGCAGCTAGATAAGAAAAACCTAGCATGAGGGGTTAAAAACACTAGGTTCAAGTCATACCAATATCGAGAGAAGCAGAATAAGTCACAAAGGCATTTTCACTTTTTTAAAAAATAAATGAATGGATGCTGATATTTGTTTAAAATGCCTTTTTCATATTTCTTTCAATAGTCATATAGTCGTATAAAGTTCTCCTTTATTTGCTCATGTGGTCAACTGCATTGTTGAATCTTTAAATGTTAAATCAAACTTACTTAATTTAACCCTTCTTGGTCATGCTCAGTTACTCTTTTTAACATGGTGCTAAATTCAGTTGGTACTAGTGTGTCAGTTGTTGCTGTGGTTGTTGTTAAATCAATGAGGGGTATTATTCAACAATTTTCTTTTCTTGTAATATCCTTTTGTGGTATTGGGATCAGCGTTATTGTGGCTTCATCATACAAGTTGGGCTATGTTCCCTTATCTTATATTTTCTAAAGATGTTTGTGTGAGTTTTGTATTACTTCTTCCTAAAATGTTTAATAGAATTCATCCGTGAGGCACATACGATGTTTCCTTTGGAGGAAGATATTTTGTGATGTACGCAATTTCTTTAAAAGGCTTAATTTTTTAAGATCTTACTTTTTCTATAATGTCAACTTAAATAACTGCATTAATATAAAATTTAGGAAATTTATTCTTCTAAATTCTCAAATTTATAAGTAGATTATAATAGTACCATAAAATTATTTTAATTTCTGTAGGATTTGGAATGATTTGCCCCTTTTATTCTAGATACAGGCAATTTATATTCTCTTGCTATTCCACTTGATCAGTGTTGCTAAGAGCTTATCAATTTTATTTCTTTTATAAAATCTAATTTCCACTTTTTGATTATTTTTCTTCCTTCATCATCCTTTAACATTTATTTTGATTATTTTCCACTTCATATTTGTTTTAGGTTTATTTCATTCCTTTTTCTCATAATTATTAGTTTGAGATTTTAGATAGTTATTATTGGCTTTCAATTTAATTCCATTATTGTCAGAAAAACCTATGTATTATTTAAAGACATTGAAATTTATTAGACATGTTTTGTGGCCAAGCATGAGTCTATCATGATCAATCTTTGATAGTGATTTTATAATATCCTTATTTGTTTTCTAGTTACTTCATCAGCTACTAAGTGGCATATTGAAATCTCCAACTGTTTGTAGTGGATTTATCTGTTTCTCCATTTACTTCTGATTGATTTTTTTAGTGTATTTTGAAGTTCTAGTAAGAGGTACATACACATTTAGAGTGTTTATGTTCTCCGTTTGAAATAACTATCCTAATTCCTTTTTTTCTAGTAATGACATCACAAACTCTATTTTCTAATATCAATATAACCCATGCCCTTGGTTTCATGCTTAATTTTAATATATAACTGATCACCTTTTATTTAATTTATTTGTATGTTTATATTTACTGTGTATTTCTTTTAAAAAACACATATCTTACTTTTTATACTGTATCTTTTAATTAGACAGTTTCAATCATTAACAATAAATAAATTTTTGATCTTTTATAAAATTTTAAGTTATTTAAACTGTATATATATCTCAGATTCCTTAAAGTAAAATTAAGAGAATAATTTCAAACTCATGGGGATTAAACATGGGTTACATGAGAAAATTCATGTGAAATGCTTGAAATTATGTGAGTGCCTAAGAATTCCACTATGATGATGATGGTTACTTATATCTGTTTAATAAACTCAGGATGAGTACTACTTCACAATAACAGTTCTCTAATTATGTCATTTTAATTTTCATCTCTCTCTCTCTCTCTCTCTCTCTCTCTCTATATATATATATATATACATATATATATATGTATATGTATATATTATTTATTTTAAGTAGAAGCCAAATCTCACACAGATAGTCAACTGCTCAGTCACAAATCAGTCATTAGTGAAGAGGAAGCAGTTATTCTGTTTCAGATTATCCCATTAACCTACATCAAATATATTTATTTAGGGAAATTAATTTCTAGATTTTTTTTAAAAAATATAAGATATATATATATGTCTGAGTATAGAAAAATATTTAAAATAATCAAAACATTTTTGTCAAAATGTACTATAGTTATTAAATCTATTAGTACAATTTAAAATAGAAAACAAGTTCCAGCAGATAATATATATATATTTAAGTATGCATTATTTTCTTTATTAGTTTTCAATCTATCTCTCTCTCTATATATATATGTAATGTAAATAAGATTGCAACTTTACACACAATTATATACTCTATATCTGGTCCCAAAATGAACCCATGAACATATTGTTTTGACTCAGAAATAATGAAAACGCCAACCATAAAAGTTGTGCAGCAACAATTTCATTGCTTCTTTTATCATACAGGGATGAGTGAAAGTAGGTTAAATTACCAGCCATTATTATCTAAAAGATAAGTCATAAGTAAGAATACAAAATAATAGCAATAATAATATGACAAGTAATAAATAAATGAATAATACAAGAATAAACTCTGTGTTTCATGTACTCACAACTGTAAATCTACTTTTGCCAACCCCTATATATTTTTATATTTTTTCTTTTTCTTTTTCTTTCTGTATTCACTGTTTTTATCCCTCTTTCCTCCTTTTTTATTTAAGATAAATAAAATTCATTTTTATCTATGCTGATGCCATGATTTCTTAACTTATATAAATTGTAGAAATGGATAAAAATAATTTGTTATGTAGAAAATAACATCAGTTACACATGGCATTATGCCCAATAACTCAAACAGCCAAGGCATATTCTCACTTTACATCTCTGGCAAATTGGTTTCCATGCTGGTAAATGGAAGAATGATTGATCTGCTGCTGCCTAAATATCTACAGCCATTTTTTGTCCTAAGGGTGACAAGATGTCTCAATAGCACATTTTCATTGCTAGTAAAATAATGCAGGAACTGGAAGAGAAAGAACTCTGATGAGAATGATTTTACTATACAAGAAATCAAACAAATTGCTGTGGAAGAAAGAATCAAAATAACAGATGACTCTTAAAATGCAAATGCATTTTCCATGCAAAATATGTGTAGGGAGGGCCAAGTAGCAGCTGGACCTATACAGTATCAGAAAAGACACTTAAATCTGGAGGTTGCAATATAAGAATGTCTCTGCTGTACTTATCAAATAATGACAGACTTGAATTCTTGGACATGCACAAGTATAGAAATGATATCTGAAAGAGCACAAAAATTGAGAGCACGAAGTCATAGTGCAGAGCAAAGGACTGATTTGATGAGGTCGTCACCTCACAAAAGGTGTACAAATGGTGACACGGTAATGACGATAATATCTTGTTCAGAAGCACCTCATCCTGAGATCTGAGAGCCTGCCGGCATTGTTCGGAGCCAATTCATACAGGCTTCCTCCACCTCCCGCCACTTAAGATGAATGTAGAATTTTTGGAATAGAACTCTTCATAGATACGTATCTTTGGAAGAATTTTTAAAAGCCATTGAGGAAAAACACCACAAGAAGAAAAGAAGTTCTTTATTTCCTGTTGTTCCCCCTCTAGTATATATTTTTAATTATCCTATTTTAACGAAAATAGAAATATAGGGGCATCAGCACCATCAAATTAAATGTAGTCAGTATTTTCTAGTATGATTCTTACCAAGTGAGGACTAAAAGTTGCTCTAAGATTTTCATGCTGCAAATAAGATACGGGAATTACTAGGCAATGTAACAATAAAATTCTACTTATGTGCTCCATTTGTATCCTTTTTCTCTTCTACTATTCCAACAGAGTTCACTTAAATCTAATTTTATTTTTTTAAGAAATTTGACTTTTGAGTATTGCAGTTAATCCCTTAACTTTTTGTGATCACACAAATACACAAAATAAATAAGCATGTCCCTACTAAAATTTGTACAGCTATTGCTCTGTAAATTATGATCATGTTTGGTTTTTTTTGTTGTTTTTTAATATATTTTATTGATTTTTTACAGAGAGGAAGGAAGAGGGATAGAGAGAGTCAGAAACATCAATGAGAGAGAAACATTGATCAGCTGACTCCTGCACACTCCCCACTGGGGATGTGCCTGCAACCAAGGTACATGCCCTTGACCGGAATCAAACCTGGGACCCTTGAGTCCGCAGGCTGACGCTCTATCCACTGAGCCAAACCGGTTAGGGCATGATCATGTTTTGTTATCTAAATCTATTTGAACATTACAAAACATACACAAAAACATAAAAAGAAAAAAGTTTACATAACATTTTAAACTTTTTTTTTACAACTATCTCTATTTTCCTTTTTTGTAAATATATTTTTTATTGATCAGAGAAGAAGGGAGAGGGAGAGAGAAACATCAATGATGAGAGAGAAACATTGATCGGCTGCCTTCTGCATGTCCTGCACTGGGGATGGAGCCCACAACCCCAGCATGTGCCCTTAACTGTAATCGAACCCAAGACCCTTCAATCTGCAGGCCTGCGTTCTATCCATTGAGCCATACCGGCTAGGGCTCTGTCTATTTTTTTGAACCCTGAGTTACGTGCATCACAATTTAAAGGTGCTATCTACTCATTAGCTATGTTTATTAAGGAGCTAAGCAAAGATGAGATAGGAGATGCTGTAAACAATGTGAGCATTTGCTGAACAAGTGTCTATAAAAATAATTAACTCTATGTAACCAGGAAGCGTTCACCTTACATCTACTGATGCTTGGTATTCCCATTCACGCCGCCACTGCCATTCAGCAAGTCAAAATACCTTATTCTCTGTAATAAACTTGTGGACAGAGTGAAGGAATGAAAAATGCTACAAGCCACACAAACTTCCCAGGCTTCCCCCGCTACAGACAGGAACAGGGGGAGCGCAGGCCTTGGGGCTGTCCCTGGAGATAGCCAACCATTGAGATAAGCAGGTTGTAAAAACACCAGGCAGGAGTGAGGAGTGAATTTCACGCCCTATCAAGCCATTTGGAATTTCTCTGTTCTCCTTACTCCCTCCTGCATGCAACCCCTCCCCAACGTGTAATTTTTGCTATAAATATCTGGAAAACTCTCTGCTCGGGGCTCAACTCCTCTTCTCCTGCGTGAGATACGAGCTGAGCCCCAGCGCGCTGGAATAAAGCCTCTTGCTGTTTCCATCAAGTGACGTCTCCTGCGGTTGATTGGGGTCGCCGTCAGTCTGCGGGACAGAGTGAGGGTCCCATTTCGGGGGTCTCACAAGAGAGGAGGTTTAATAATTTCCTATGACATTTAAAGGGTGTGCATGGGAATAATACAGATGATATATACAAAAACCTAACTACCCAATTAGACAATCCCCATTGGACAAACTAGGAAGAAGCTCAAGGTAGACATTATTACCATATTGGAGAGCCAGGACTGATTTTTCTTCCCTGCACTGGTGCCTGGAGTGTTCTTTTAAATGGCAAAAACATTTTCCAGTTGTTATCTCTGCTTCCACTCCTTGGATCTGCTCCCAGTAGCTACTCTGTGCAGAACCACAAAAGGGCTCAGCATTACACAAATACTGACCATTCTCTACACTTCCCAGTTCTCCTCTATTTGTGTATAACCCCAATCCCAGAATTCCCTGAAAATCAAACTCTATTTCTACTTATTTTCATCCTAGCTTAAATAGACTCCCCAGCTATAAACACACAACACTGCACTAGTTTTATTCTCATTTCAGTTCTGTTATAATTTAAATTTGTTTTTTCAGTAAAAAGTTAAATATTGCTTATTTACATTTTTATTTTACTATTTTTGCTTTTTGATGTAACAATTTCTAATTTTTCAGGGAACATCGGTGCCTTTGAGCCAGTTATGACATATAAGATCATAAAATTTTGAAGTTGAGCTCACTATTAGAGACATAGAGTAGGTTTATCACCAGAAACAATTGAAGCACTGATGTGTTCTAAGTGGCTTACAGAAACCATCTACACAGTATTAAAGGCACTCATGTATATAAGGATCTTCCCGAGGGCAAGCATAACTAGTTTATTGAATTCAATATAAAGCAAGTGGCTGGTATTTTAAAGACCAAAAATAAGTACGTATGTAAAAATCAGAGGACTTTAATAGATACAGTCTCTGAAAATAAAATACTGGTAAAATAGAAACAAATTAATTTTTTGTCACCTTCAAATGAAAAGATACTAGAAGATAAATTTAGAGCATAAATCAGAATTCCATAGAGGAATGAAACATTATTTTAGGTTAGAATTTCAAAATATGTTCTGCAAAAAACAAAGAACAGGAGAACAAATGTTTTATTATGAAGAAGTTTTGAACAGTGCTTTGTAGTTATTCCTTTTTTTAAACTTCTGTGAACTGTGCCTATTTTAACCTTCTATTATGTGTTGTATTTTTAAATTTATCTTTATTGTTGACAATATTACAGATATCCTCCCCAATTAACCCCTTCTAGCTGCCCCTCCCCCACCCTTCTTTTTTGCATTTATACTCCACTTGAGTCTTAAAATTTCACCCACTTCCTTTAGTGCACTGGCCTTTTCTGAATGTGGTAGATATCAATCTTAGGTGTGTTTTTTTTTTTTTTCAGTTCAATCAGGCAAAAGCAATTATATGAGAAGGACCATTCAAGATCAAGAAAATGATCAATGATGACTCTTTAAAAGGGTTTTTTTTCAAATTGAGTAGTCATTTCAATTGTAACTTAAGTGCTTTTAAGTAGAAAGATATCCATTTATTTGCCATTAAAGAGGTAGCACATTTATTGCCTTGAAAGATATAAGCAAATCCAATGCTTTCCCCACCACATTCCACTTGTAAAAATATTAACATTTTTGACATTTCATTTATAAAGACAGATTATTTTTAATTTCTTCCTTTATCAGGATGCTGAAGTTATTTCTGTCAGTTAGGCATATACTTATTTGTTTCACTGAGGAACATTGGAAGGCAGAGACACTCTAATTATTGATAATTATTTTAGTAATTCTACTCTCTGCCTGAAAGCCTTCCCTTTTAGCGATCAGTTATTCCAATGGCTGTTTCTGCATCTCCTACAGGACTTCTCAAATGCCATTTTATCACCAATGTTTTTCCTGACAACGCAACCTAAAATAGCAAACTTATATTTTGATGTGTCCTGACAAGATGGCTCTTTTCTGTGAGTTTGTTGAAAAGAAGTCATGATTCCCAAGAAGACACTACACTCCATTGAGCCAAGTCTTGAATCAAATACTTTTTCCAAGTCCTTTACAAAATTAGCTTTAGTTGAGTTCACCACCTCTGTGAACCTTGCCCCACATCGCGATAAACTATGAATAGCTAAGAATTACATGCACTTAACATACTAGTATTTACTAATGATACTGAATTTTTGGACTGGAACCCCGATTCTTTGTCCTCCAGAATAGAAGAATGAGTCCACGGACAGAAAGTGGTATAGCAAGGATGGAGACTTATTGAAGAACAAGTACAGACTCCCACATAGGGAGAGGGAAGAGTCCCACAGAATGAAGTCCTGTGTAGGGAGGGAGAAAGGGTCCCACTGAGTTCTTTTTCCCCATGGCTTATAAAGGCTGCTGTTCCTGTGTCCTGGTATCCCCTCAGATAGGTCAATATTCCCCTTTGAGTTGGTTACTAGAGTAACTCCTGGGTTCAAAGGTTGAACCTCAAATGACACATGTGAGGTTCTCTCCCCTTCTTTCCCATTGTTCCCCTATTCCCTTTGGGCTTTCCTCTTATTCTTCTGAATGAAGGGCTTCCTTCTCTTTATTTTGTAAATATAGACCTTTCTTGGCTACTTCCAGTTCTCTTGTCTTATTTAAATGCAACTGTTGCTGCTCCCTTGTCTTATGGAGATGTCACTGCACCTGGCTTCCTTGTGTTATGGAAATGTACCTTCTCCCAGTCTGTAGCCCCGTGTTTTTCCATGGACCCCAATTCTAAAAAATCCCTAAAACCTGCCCATGTTCCCCCCTAATCCCTGCTTCACTAAGATTTATCAAAGTGAGGTTCTATCCCTTCCCCCCTTAATGAAATAGACCTCTGTTATGCCAATAATGTTGCAAAAGACCCCAGAAAAACCAAGCAATGCTTTGAAGCATTACACCAAGCAATGCTTATGATGTAAATGTAAAAAGTAAACCACGTTTATACATAATTGTCTAGGTTCATGAATGGATAGACACACCAATGTTAATACATAAGTAATTTCATGGTAATTGTGTGTTTTCTTGTCAATATTGAAGGAACACTGTTTTAATTACACCTGCGGACTCCAGGAATAATTTCCAAATCAGAGTACTGAAACATGCAGGGACCTTCATTTTATATCTCCCTGTGGTCTTTGTTCTGTGCTGGGGTCCAACCCAAGCAGGTCCCGGGGTCCCCAAAGGTGTGGACGGAGTCGGCGAAGAAGGAATGGCACGGAGACAGTGTTCAGTTGATCAGCAGCCTTGCCAGGATCTCTAGCCACAATCTCCAGCCAAGTTCTGTG
>NW_006282653.1:88727-98675 GCF_000327345.1 Myotis davidii | reverse complement strand
ACATATTAAGAACAGTATGCCATATATGCCAGGTCCCTTGAAACAGCAAGGATGGACCGGCTCCCGGCAGTCCTGCAAATATGGATTATGCTTCCAGTCCTTTTCACAGGCTTTGCAAGAAGGCCCTCAGGTGTTAGGGGTCTCCAGACCATATCTGATGGCCTGGCCTGGCACCAGCACTAACAACCCTCCCTCCGGGCAGTGCACTGTTCACGGGTTTATGGCCTCTGTAACAGGTTCTGAAAGACCAGTTTCTGGGAAGGAGGTAATGACTTAATTATAGGTTAGCTTGCTGGCATGGATTCCAATTGCTAGCCCCCCAAATATCAGGATTACATTTGAATTAGCCCTTTTTAGCCTTCTCAATATGACACTATGTGGACACATTCTCTGGCCCATCCCAACCCTTCCAATGCTTATGGTGTAAATGTGAAAAGTAAACCACGTTTATACATAATTGTCTAGGAGGTTCATGAATGGATATACACACCCATGTTAATACATAAGTAATTTCATGGTAATTGTGTGTTTTCTTGTCAATATTGATTCATTCACTACTTTTTGTGAGATTTTATATAAATTTAAAAAGAAATTATATTTATTAACAGCAACATTGGATGAAGGAAAGAGGAGTCTCCCTGCCACAACTGTCAGAGAAGCATTCTGCATAAGAAGGATTTTGAACATCATTTTGAAGGAAGTGTGTATTAGAAGGAGAATTTTACTGCTAATCTCAAGTGCTTCCATATTTCATCCTGCGCTTGCCAAGGAGACGATTACATGTATTGACCAATGTGTTTGGAATGTTACCCAGACAGATATCACCTTGCTTTTGGATTCCAGTGACTGAGACTCTATCAAATCTTATATGTCAGCTGTTTCGTTTTGTGATGGGTCTCATGTTTCCTAAAGATTTTATCTTCCATAGATAAACTAGGATGTCTTCAAAAAGAAACAATTTGTGGTCCGCTTTGGTTTTATACACAACAGGAATTCAATAGATGATTTTAAACCATTTTATCTACAGGATATTTAAAGTTACCTATAATCTTTTATGAAGTTCACCATTCCAGGTACCTACTTCTACCCACTTGTGTATATCTATATCTCTGTCAAATGTTATCACATGTATATTATAGTATTATTTGAGTTATTTCCTTGTTTGCATTATTAACTCTGAGCTTTTTGAAGCTTTTGCATCTTAAGATATCCCAAATATTTCTCTTAATTTACTAAACAAATACACCTTGTGGAAGATAAAAAGAATTGTAGAAGGCTGTTTTTGAGTCTAAAACCTTAATTCTACAAGTGCAGTGCTACTCAGAAAACAGAAGCACGGAAAGAATGTGACAATGACATTGAGGAAGTACATTTCTTAAATGGTCTGATAAAAAAGTGAATTCAGACAAAAAGACTACATCAGGGAAGTTTAATACATTTTGCACTGTACTTTAGCTTTGGGCTTCTGTGCGATTTTTCTTTCTTCTAAAGACTAACATTCAGTCTGACAACAGTAAAGTACAGTTTGCAATGAAAAAAAATATTATTGACATGACAACACCATTAAGATTGAAGATTTGATTAATGTAGGTATTTCTAATATCTTTTATTTTACATCTTATATTTTACACAATAAATAAGAATATATTTGGATTAGTTTTGGTAACCTTAGTTTTCCTGGGTTTCTTAAATTGGAATTTAAATAAATGCAGAAAACAAGGGAAAAGACATAAGCTTGGAGTCAATCAAGCAGGAGTGAGGAATTAGAAGCCAAACAGATACTAATTCAAATCCTCCCTCAGATGATAGTTGGTACCAAACTGCTTAACAAATTACTTAACCTCTTTGTGCCAGGACAAGGATAATGAGACCGCTGTACTAGTAGACTCAATAAGGTAGCAAATAATAATAATAATAATAATAATAATAATAATAAATTAAAAAGAGAAAAGTAAAGTAAATTTCTGACCCAATAAGGATGTCCTTATAATAGGCCATGCCCATGAGTGTAGACACGGCTTCTCCAGCAGCCCTTGAAGTTCTGTCCTGGATGGTTACCATTCCTTAAAGACCACCTTGACCACTTAATTTAGGATGAAACCCTGGGAGGGACAATCTAACATCAAGGAGTCCCATCTATGAGTATATTTTTAAACTTGGAGTTTTTATCTTGCACTAACATTTGTTGGTTTGGTAGCTAATTTTCTGAAAAACAGATCTAGTTGATGATTTCCTTTAATATTCTAAACTTGATGGGCCCATAAGAAATGATGGCAATTGCCCTAGCCGGTTTGGTTTAGCCAGTAAGTAGAGCATCAGCCTACAGACTGAAGGATCCCTGGTTCAATTCCAGTCAAGGGCAAATGCCTGGGTTGTGGGCTCCATCCCCAGTAGGGGTCATGCAGAAGGCAGCTGATCAATGATTCCCTCTCATCATCGAAGTTTCTCTCTCTCTTTCCTTCTCCTTTCCTCTCTGAAATCAATAAAAAATTATATTAAAAAAAAGAAATGGTGGCAATGATTCTTTTCTCATAGTGTAAAAGTGAAGGTTCAATGAAGTACTACATATCAAAAGTTTTGTTCATCCCTTATATATCACCAATAAATGCCAGTTATTCTTGTGTTACTATTATTGTAACCAATTCAATAAAATATTATAGTGAAATTGTTTCTATACATTAAAAATTAGCAAGGAAATATGAATCTTTGTTAATATTGTTAATGGTAGATATACTAGCATCATAACATTTATAATCTTCCAAATAATACTTTTAATAGAAATATACAATTATTTTTTTCCCCAAAACTCTTCATTTTCTCTTGGAACTGAAGTAGTAAATATTAAAATGTTTTTGTTCCATTGTTCTGAAAAATAAAAGTGAGAAATATGATTCATTTCTAATAATTGGGAACTTTTTAAAAAAAACTCTTAGTAGCATGTGGTAGCATTTTAGCAATGACAATGCCCTGTAAAAAGCAAGAAAAACATGTTCTGTTATTTTGAGATGACGTTAACAGCTCCAACTTGACTTCTATTGAATTCTTGCTTCTCAATTATTTTTGAGAACATTTACCAAAATCACGGGGCTGAAAATTAATAAAGAGGCATCATTTCAGTGTCAAGCGGGGTGGTATTTTCTCACGCCCCATCCTATTTATAGAGCCTTCAATCATCCTACTCTTGCTTTGCTCGCTCTCTCTCTTTCCTGATCTCAATTGCGCTTAGATTTGAAATTACACTCCCTGGTTGTGCTCCAGTAAATTTAAAATTGGTACTTATACATGTTATGATTTCACATAGTCAGTCCTTGATGGGAAATTAGTTTATCCTCCATTACCTTCAAAGTGAACTTTAGCTAAGAATTCCTAGTACAAAATGCAATGCCATCTTTTCCTGTTAGTTTAAAGAATTGTACTCTCTTACTTTTCTCTTAGCTACTGTTAGTTTAAATGACCTCAATACTATGACTATAAATGCACTGCCATCAAAAGAAAAATAATTTTATTTTATATTTTTTTCGTATGAAAATTGGATTCATTTGAACCACTTTGCAATGGGTTACTGCTATTACCTGTCAATTTTCACTTGATTTTAATGGTTATTGTGTAAAGTAAATTTACTTGATTCAAATTGTTTAAAACATTTTGAATTGGAGTTAGCTAAATTTAACATTAATATGCCTTAAAGTGTTATGAAGATTGTAATGCT
This sequence comes from Myotis davidii, assembly GCF_000327345.1. Lineage (NCBI taxonomy): Eukaryota > Metazoa > Chordata > Mammalia > Chiroptera > Vespertilionidae > Myotis > Myotis davidii. The sequence goes on along the minus strand of NW_006282653.1, from coordinate 94,966 downwards.
TTAATGTCATTTATAAAGTTTACTCTTTCAGTAATGAATTTGGAGTTTGTCTTCAAAATTTATAGATTGAAAAAAAAGTTGTAATAATGTCCTTGATAAATCTTGATTTTGTCAGTGTAATATCTATCTGAAAATAAGGCTTCCTAAAAGCTGAATAAAGAAATTTGTAAGTAACAAGTTATTTAGAAATGATCACAAAAATGGCTTTCCTTATCTGTATTATTTAATTACAATTAACTGCATATAAAAAATAAGCAAAATATGTAAGTTTTTAGAAGATTGTTATCTCTTTTGCATATATAGTTATTTTTATATCATTCAAAGCATAAATTAGGTAAAACATATCAAATAATATCCCCCCATTTTATCAGTTAGAAAACTATAGTAAAGAAAGTTTAAATAGCTCGTACAAGGTCACGATTTGTAGTGGTAGAACCAGAGGCTGGGTTTTAGCCTTGCTATGTACTGTCATGTGCAACTAGTGCTGAATCAAGATGTGCTTTTTACTGATGTGTCCCAGGCTAATGATATTTCCCTAGATCTTGGTTCCTTTCAATTATATTAATCACTCTATGATCTGAAAAATTCTTCACCAATTTAATGGATTATATGAGTAGCCAAATCCATACCATATCTTCTAAATTCTTTACTGAAGTAGTATCATTAATATAAACTTATACACACAATTAAGAATAACTGGTTACCTGTTATACATTGAATGTTTTAGTTAGAGCACTGTATCCTAAAATTCATTGTCATAACCAAAATGCAGGATTCTAGAAAGAGATCCAGGAGCACATTTTGCTCTCGGGCCATATAGACAGTTTCTGACTAAATAATTATTTATTTTTATTTTATTGTAACCATTTGCAGAATATCTCAACCTAAATAAAAAAAATAAAAAATAACTACAACATTTTCAAGGAAAAACTCTTTGTAATTCTATGATGTCTAATCTGGTTCCTTTGAATTTTCAAGTTTATATTAAATCAAGTTATAAAGCTGGCGATGACTGTCAATATTGAGAGGTTACTGTCTGTGTTGAAACTTAAGAGATGCAAGGCTAATTTTTATAAAAATATGCAAATATTAATTCCACTTTTTCCATCCCATTCTCTCCTGTGTACAAGACATTCATGGCATCTGCTATTAGTGACGTAGCTGCCATTGCCTATCTAATGTTATTTCTTTCCATAACTTGTATTCACTGTTCTACTAAAAGATGCATAGTGTCTTTGGTAATACCTAGTAAAAACTCCCTGCCCTCAAATTATTATGAGTCCCTCAAAAAATTAGTTTAACAGGCTGGAATGAGAAGCATGAAGATAGAAGCAAGGTGGTACATAAAAGCACAATTCCAGGCCTCCTATTAATCTTTATGTGTTGGTTAAATTTAGCTTTAAAGTGCTATAGACCTTGGAGAGTAAGCTGGGGCATTTGGAATCATTTGTTATAAAATAGCCCTTAGGGTAACTGTATAGAGACAATTGATTTTAATGAAAAAGAAAACCAAGATTATGTGGATCAAAACTAGTAGACTAACATTTTAAAAAAATTAAATCAATTAGGGTGACAGTAGTTAATAAGATCATTTAGGTTTGAAGTATACATTTCTATGATACATGATCTGTATATTGCTATGAAAGCAATCATTACTGGCAAGAGAAAGATGCATCTGCATTACAGATGCTCAAGATTCTGAGAATAAGATTCCTTTTGTAAACACAAAACCTCAAGGCACCATCACATTTGAGGACCTGCCTGTGGCATCCTATAATAGTCAAGAATAATGATTACCATGCTTGACACTGGGGGAGACCTGGTGGAGGAGAAGAAAAGGGTAGCTAAGGACAGAGAAAGAAAGACTGCAGAAATGGTGTACAGCCAGATGTCCATCCAACTCACCACGTCTGAAATGTGACCTGGTGGGAAAGTAAACTCTGGACCTTAAATGTGTCTATGATTTGCTTCTGGTAAGAACACAGTTTTATTGTTAATGGAAAGTGTTGTCATGCTTCTCCAGCTGTTTCAGGGCCCCACAGCATGTGTATGTAGAACAGTCCGTCCCTTGAACATAGAATGAACTCAATAGATATCTGTTCAATGAGTGAATACACTAATTCTACCTTAAAGCAATACTATGTGGATATCTGGATTTTCAGTATTTCAATAAGTTTGAAGTCCTACAGAAGGCTTAGGTCATGGGTGTCGACCACTGGTTGATTATCTTTCATGGCAGTGTTTCTAGGACCAGATGTGTGCTGTCTTTAAGCCCCCGCCCTGCTCCAGGGTCCTACACAGTAAACTCAGCCTGTTTTATAACTTTCTTGACCGAGATTTATGATCTGAGACAAAATAACCCCTGCAAGTCTCTCTGAATAGCTAGCACCACACAAAAAAATAAATTAACAATGATAATATAATATCATAATACTCACACGGTCACACTACAATGTAATCTTAATTATTATTAATTGCCAGTGGGATGCAATAGCAATATTACATTGGAAGATCCAATTTTGGTCCTGATGTCTCTTGCTTATTTTACTGCTATGTATTAGCATTAGGGTGTCATAATTAATATTAAGTTCAAACAAACCCAGGCGTAATTGCTGACCTACTAACACCCAATAATAATTAAGCTAAACTCGATGCATAAAGGATCATGGTAAAAGCACCCTTCAACTAAAATGACTGTTTCTAAACCATAGATCTTAATCTTTTATGGTCATTTTTTTCTGCTTTGGTCCATTTATCTTCCTCAAAAATGAATCTCCATCAGCCTTCTCCTTAGAGAATTTCCACTGACCCTGGCTTGTTCTTTTCATTCACCATAGATTGGTCTCACATGACCTTAGATAAAAAATACTGTTGATTTTACAAGTTATGAAAATTGAAGGCTTTCATTTCCTGTGTGGGATTGCACCCTCCATCAAACATGCACACTCTAGTGGTTCCCAGAGTCTTCTTGGTTATATTGTCAAAAGAACTGTGTGCACACTAAAAAAGGACTTAGTAAACTAGCATTTATTTCCTTTTTTTACAAGGTGGCTAAATCTAAATTACTATTTGATAAAAGCATTTTAAGTACTTTACCATTGTACCCTAAGGATAATTGATTTATGTTTATTTTTAAATTTCTAAAGTTTTATTAGCAAGAAAAATTAATACCTCAGTGTATTTGCCAATTCTTATATTTCTGAATATCACATAATAAAATGCAATGTTTACTTGGTTGATTTGTCAACATTCTGCATAATTCATTAAAATCCTACGTTAATGCTTAAAGTATATTTAATAAAAATATTTTGGCAAAATTGAATTTAATGTTATACTGTTATAATTGACATCAGTCTGGATATTCATTAGTAGCTTCAAAAGAAAGAAAGTTCATGAATATATATGTAGACATATATACATACACTTGAGTATATTTATATAGATGATTTTACATTTATTCAGCAAAATATGTTTGACACTATTTTAGGATTTATAGTTTATAATAATAAATAATTTGAGACATTGATGGGGTATTAATAATTATAATTCTACAATTACCAATGAATTTATGGTAGAAAATTTTCCTTTTGAGAGGAACATTTTTGTCCATTTGTTCTTTCAAATGTTTGTTATTTTGCCTTTAAACTCTTAGTTTTAAAAGTCCGGATGTCAAGTGCTTTTATGATCAAATTTTATTTTATCATTATAGTTTTATACCAGCCATTTTTACTATTACCTTATCTTCATTCTTAAGAACAAAGAGCAGTGAACTTTTATTATGACATAATTGTAAAAGTCATTAATACTATTATCAAACATCAAAAACAGTTTATTTCATATATTGAAAAAATAATGTAGAGAAGTATTGTAGTTGCCTTTGAATTGCACAACTTAATAAAATATGAGAACTAAGTAATGCCTTCTGAACAAGCTAGCCTTAATAGCTTGTTCAGAAGGAATTATTTATAAAATGTGGTGCAAAAAAGCCTGTGAAATTAATTTGTTATAACTGAACTTTAAAATATATATTTTATTGATTTTTTACAGGGAGGAAGGGAGAGGGACTGAGAGAGAGAAACATTGATGAGAGAGCAACATCTATCAGTTGCCTCCTGCACACACCCTACTAAGGATGTGCCCGCAACCAAGATACATGCCCTTGACAGGAATAGGACCCGGGACCCTTCAGTCCACAAACTGATGCTCTATCCACTGAGCCAAACCAGTTATGGCTATAAGTGAACTTTAAGTGAAGATCTAGTTTATAAAAAGAATTTTAAAATAAGCAACTTTCTATATGAATCATCTCAGTTGTTTGCTCCCATATCTTATTCTTTTAAAATGTTACTGCTAAGCCTCTGCTATACATAAGCAAAGCAGAGAAATAACATTAAAATAAGTCAATCAAAGACAAATATTATATGATTTTACTTATACTCTGGTATGTGGAACTTAAAGGACAAAATAAACAAACAAATAAAATTGAAACAAACTCATAGGTACAGATAGAGAACTGGTGGTTACTAGAGGGCAGGAGAGTTGGGGGACTGGGTGGAATGGTTAAGAGCCCAAGAAGCACACATTTGTAGTTACAAAACAGTTACAGGCAAATAAGTAAAGCATAGGAAGTATAGTCAATAATATTGCAATAACTAGATATGATGGAATATTGAGGGGAACGCTGTGTAAAGTATATGATTGCCTAACCATTAAGCTATATACCAAAAATCAATATAAAATTAAAAACAGAAATAGGTTTAATATTTCACATCACTCATATATAGCTTGTAAAGTCTTCTTTAAATCATGCCTCATTCAGAATTGTGTTACAAAAGACAACATTCCAAGATCAAATATCAAATTGAGTCCTCTTAATAATATAAGAAATTATGATAGTCCATCTGAATTCCACTGTTGGAGTTTTTTTAAAAATGTGCCAGAAAAAATGATGACAGTTGAAAGAAACAGTCAATTAAAATTCTGCTCTATCAACAAAAATATGAAGCATTTACATTAGTAGTATAATATCAAAATATTATTTATGAATAAGACATATGTGTAAACTCTGGTCCATAGCAAATGTCAACAAATTCTTCCAAGAGAATGAATCAATAAATGAAAAATGAGTGAACAAATAAATCAATAAATAAGAAAGGAAATGAATATTGCAATCCTCATCAAATTACATTTTTATAAAGAAAATCTATCTCTTTATGTACTCTTCTTTTTTGCAAGGTTAGTTTTTATGACATTTTTATAGATTGTAAAGTCTTTTGCATTGATCAACTTATCAGATACTGAAAATCTTAAATAGAGCAATTTTATCAACACTACATACAAAGAATTCAATGTGAGAGGTAAAGTAACACCCCCCAAATAAAATATTAAATACATAAGATCAAAGGTTTTCTTCTCTATGACCATTTTGTTTGAATCCTGATAAAAGGAACAAAATATTTATGGAACAGTTATGTGCTAGTATTTCAACTGCCTTCAATGTCTCCTTTCAATGTAAAACTTGCAACAATCTAAGATAGGAATTATTGCCCTCATTTTATTGTTTTATGAAGCGAGATGTATAAGGGGATTGGTTTCTCAGTGTCATCTAGTTAGTGATTAACTAAGATCCCTGTCTCCTACTTCATTAAAATGGACAGCTCAGTCCTACATGGAAAGCCCTTATTCTTTCCATTTCAATAAAGAAGGATGCTGTAGGAGAGGAAATATCATTTCCCCACTACTCTTCAGGTTCTTGGAAGAGACACCCCCTATATTAAAAGACATATTAATAGGAGAAAAACCAATAAAAGTTTAATAACATGTATTCCTCCTCTATACATGGAAGAGACCCAGGAAAACTAAGTAGCTCCCCCAAATGGCCCAAGCCATCATTTTAAATACCATTTTCAGCTAAAGACCAAAGATGTTGGAGGGAAGGGAGAGGTCAGTATGGATGGTTACCAGGGAAGGCACAGTAAACAAGGGTAAGTCTGTTACCCAGTTCAGAGCACACCAATGTTAGGTGTCTAGGGACAGAGCTGACTCACAGTGTTCAAGCAGCGATTGGGAGTGTCTGTGACAGCGGCTGTGGGAGAGACCCCTGTCCAGGGCAAGAGCCCCAGCCCAGTGCTAGATGGTGTGTACAGTTCTTTCCAAAACACATATGGAACATTCTTTTCTATAAGTTGTCTATTGGCTTTACATATTAAAGAAATACAACCATTCTTAAAATAATTCTT
>NW_006282653.1:70914-87371 GCF_000327345.1 Myotis davidii | reverse complement strand
AGCTGTATGGTTGTTTCTTTGAACATAAATATATCTATTTGAAGGTTCCCATAAAACAAATTTATTGGTATTCTATTTATTTTTGTATATTTACTACTTTATAATACTTAAGTAAAGAAATCCCTGGCAGATGTATCTCTCTCTCTCTCTCTCTTCCTCTCTCTCTCTCTCCAGAAAAGTTTATAAAACATAAAAAGAAAGAATGCTTCACATATTGCTTAATATGTATGCTACCAATAAGAGCTGGAAAAGCACTTTACTAAGAAAAATAGATAAGACAGTGAATAAAATTCAGAAACAAGAGATGACAAGAATATTTCAAAGTAGACTGAAAAAAGTAAATACATTTTTTTTTAATTTTTTGAGGTTAGTTTTTATTTTATTGTTTTTTTCTTTATTGTTGAAAGTATTACAGATGTTCCTTTGTGTGTGTGTGTGTGTGTGTGTGTATGTGTTTTCCCATTGACCCCCTCCAACACACACCTGCCCTTCCCAAACCTTCACCACTATATTGTCTGTGTCCATATTCCTATATAACAAACTAGAGGCCCAGTGCACAAAAATTTGTGTACTCGGAGGGCATCCCTCAGCCCAGCCTGCCTCCTCTAACAGTCTGGGAGCCCTCACAGGATGTCCAACTGATGTCCCTGTGGGGAGCGGGCCTAAGCTGCAGTCTGGCCTCCCTCTGTGGAAGGCAACTGGCCGATCAGGTATATAGATACTTTCTGAAGGCAGCACAGACTCCTTTCTTATTTCTTTCCTCTGTGGTTGGAGAATAGGGGACTAAAAGGTGGAGACAAAACTGGGGCTGGGCCTGGGGCTCTTTAAGCAGCAGAAAGAAGGAGAGAGCTGGGGAAAGTCTACACATGGTTTTCTTCAATTGTCCTCCCTTCCTCCGGGCCCCTCGCTCTGTTCTCTCCTTGTTGTAGTGGACGCTTGGGCCTTGGACTGACAGGAGCCCAGCAATGGTGGAGTTCAGCCCCCTCACTTCTCAGCTGAACATACAACTGCCTCACATTCCAAGTGGAGCTGTTTTCAAGTGGCTAAAGTGCTGGCAATTCATGCCTCCCGGCCTTTCCCCTCTCGGGTTTCCTCCTTGGGTCAGTTGCAAACTTCATTGAGACACCAAAGCAATTCTGCCCTGGTAGTTCTGCACCGGCCCCTGCACTCTTCCTTGAGGTCTCTGGGTCCACAGTCTGAGCTCAGGGAAGTCACCCAGAGCCCATTCCCTCAGACAGGTGGGGCAGAGGGGGCTAGCTTCCAGAGCTAGAGGAAGATGGCAGAGTAAGAGTTGGTATGAACCAGCGCCTGCTTAGCCAGACTTCCTAAGCTCCCCACCAGGCCCAGGCTGGGCCCCTTCCCCACACCAGGAGGATCCCAGCTGAGGTCCCCTCCCTGCACCCAGCGCTCTCCTCCCTGTTCTACCACTGCGGGAAGGGAGCAGCTCACCTGCTCTGGACCCTGCCAACCTGGCAGGCTGAGGCACAGGTGGTGCAGCCTAGGGTGCTGGTGGCTGCAAGCCTTCTCCCACTCTCTGAAGCATCAGGCAGGGTTGCAGCAGCTCACAGCTGCCCCTGGGCACAATGCATGGAGACACCGCTCTCCACTGAGCCACCTTCTGCCTGGGACCTGTGGGGGTTGGGATGGCCTCGGGCTCCCACTGGCCCCACTGAAGCCAGACTCAGCTTGGCCGGCCACCCCCGCCACCCACGGGCTGCACATGCCCCACAGGCTTCATCACCCTCATGAATTGCCGTGGTCCTGCTGTCCCATCCGAGGAAGTGGCCATCCCAATTGCCCTGGCTTCCTACCTGGTGCAGTTGGGCCTTCCCAGCAAGCATGTAGGCAGGAGCTGGGCCTCTTTGGGGAAGGAGGAGGGATGCGTGGGCCAGGGCAGAAGAAGGGAACTTGGCGCTGTAAACACAGCCCCCCACCACCTCGTGCCGGCCCCTCGTGCTGCATTCCAGAACCCCTGCGTGCCCATGCCCAGCACTATGCTCTCAGGCCTGGGGTGGGGGTGAGGGACCTGGAGCTGCGGCCTGAAGGCAGCCCTCGCTGGCTTGGCTCTCTCTCTCTCTCTCTCTCTCTCAGAGGGCCTGGTGTCTCTGGCAGGCAGGCGGGGGCTCAGGCGAAGGCAAGAGATGCCAATCACCTTGCCTGAGACCCTGCCCACCAGAGACACGGGGCCCACTACTATGTGAAACCTGGGGGTGGGCGGGCGCTCAGGCGAGGCAATCAGCATCACTTGCCTTTGCCTGAGCCCCCGCCTGCCCCCGAGTCACACACAGGAGTGGGTCCTGTCCCTGGCGGGGGGGCGAGGGCTCGGGTGAAGTGATCAGCGATCACTTTGCCTAAGCCCCCGCCCCCAGGTAACACACAGGGGCCTGGATGGCAGCTTGAGCTGCCCCGCCCTGCCTGCAGTATGCAAATTAGCCACCATCTTTTTTGGTGGTTAATTTGCATATTGCTCTGATCAGCCAATGGCGGGCATAGCGAAGGTACGATCAATTACCATGTTTGTCTATTATTAGTGTAGATCACTATTATGCAAATTGACTGTCACACCCTCACACAAAGATGGCCACCCCCATGTGGTCACAAGGTGGCCGGCAGGGGAGGGCAGTTAGGAGGGACCAGGCCTGCAGGGGATAGCAGTTAGGGGTGACAAGGCTGGCAGGGGAGGGCAGTTGGGGGGGATCAGGAAGTTGGGGGCAACCAGGCCTGCTGGAGAGGGCAGTTAGGGGTGACCAGGCTGGCAGGGGAGAACAGGTGGGGGCAACTGGACTGGCAAGACAGGGCAGTTGGGGGCAACCAGGCTGGCAGGAGAGGGTAGTTGGGGGCGATCGGGCCAACAAGGGAGCAGTTAGGCTTCCATCAGGCTGGGAGGGTAGTGGTTAGGGGGCGATCAGGCTGGCAGGCAGAAGTGGTTAGGGGCAATCAGGCAGGCAGGCAGGTGAGCGGTTGGGAGCCAACAGTCCCGGATTGTGAGAGGGATGTCCGACTGCCCGTTTAGGCCCAATACCAGAGTCAGACATCCCCTAGGGGTCCCAGATTGGAGAGGGTGTAGGCTGGGCTGAGGGACACCACCCCCCACCACCCCCCAGTGCATGAATTTCGTGCACTGGGCCCCTCGTATACATATAAATTCCCTGGTTAATGACTACCCACCCATCCTTGCCTTCCCTCTGAAATTCATCGGTCTGTTCCATGCTTCTGTGTCTCTGGATCTATTTTGCTCATCAGTTTATTTTGTTCATTAGATTTCACATATGAGTGAGGTCATGTGACACTTTTCTCTGACTGACTTTTTTTGCTTAACATAATACTCTCCAGGTTCATCCATGCTTTTGCAAATGGTAAGAGTTCTTTGCTTTTTACAGCTGCATAGTATCCCATTGTGTAAATGTACCACATGGTTTTTTATCCACTCATCTGCTGATGGGCACTTGGGTTGTTTCCAAATCTTAGCTATTGTAAATTGCTCTGCTATGAATATAGGGGTGCACATAGTCTTTCTGATTGGTGTTTCTGGTTTCTTAGGCTATATTCCTAGAAGTGGGATCACTGGGTAAAACAGGAGTTCCACTTTTAACTTTTTGAGGAAATTCCATACTGTTTTCCATAATGGCTGCACCAGTCTGCATTCCCACCAACAGTGTACTGTTTCCCTTTTCTCCACATCCTTGCCCACACTTAGTATTTGTTGATTTGTTGATGATAGCCATTCTGACAGGAGTGAGGTGATACCTGACTCCAGTCTCTGTGTATGTCTTCATATGGCCTCCATGGCAAAACAACAAAACAAATATGAAAGGATACACTATCTTTGCCCTCATTCCTCACCCCACCACCAGGTAAGAAAAATTAATAATCAATAAAAATTGTTACTCAAGAGGAGAGTAGGGAGCTGGGATGAAAGTGTTACTTCTCTGAATATGATATACTTGTATCTTTATCTTTAGAAACAGGCACATGTTTTATATAATTATAAAACAAGCTTCAATGAGGTAAAAATATACTTAAGTATCAAAAGCAAAATAAAATAACTCAATCTAACTTTTCCTTGCACTAGTGACCTAATCAAATCAAATAATTTCAAAACACAGTAATTTAACTATATATATGGTGAGATATGTCCCCTAAACAACAATGAATGCAAAAAAATCTTATACTCTTTCATTAATAGTATTTTATCTCTCAATTATGAAATGACATATAGAAAGATAGAGGATAGTGAAAGCAATTATGTAGCCAAAATTTGCAGTGGAAAAAAGTGATACAAATATAAATTCAAAGTAGTTAAATAAAAAATTCTACAACTTTAACTTAGAATTAGAAATATTAATACAAAAATACTCATACTTCTTTAAACATTTGCAAGTTCTGCCTAGCAAATGCCTTGAACAAGACCACCCAGAAGCAATAATAATCCTAGTGTCTTATCAGTAAAAACACTGGTGATTATACGTGATCAACCCACTATACAGAGTGTCCCCAAAAATGTATACACATTTTGAATAACTATAAATGCAGTGTTTATTAAAATACATTTCATTTTAAAAATATAATAGAATAAGCTGTTAGAGTGTTTATACATTTTGAGGGGTACTGTTTATTGAACTTTACCAACCAAGCAAAGTTAAAATCTCAAGGTTATGTTTCACTCTAATATCATGTAGTACTTATCTTTGGCTTTCAAAAATAAATTGATTGATTGATAAATAGATAGAAGTAAATGAATAAAAAAAGCACTTAGACTGTACTCTAAATCATACATATAGTATCTGAACAAGCATAAGCTCTATTTGCTTTTGAAATAAGCATCGTCACACTAGGAAGCTATAGACTTACTTTAGCATGTTTTTCTTGAATAGAACATTTTTGCAGTTCCCCTCTGGAGTTGATATTGAAGCTAGTACATGAGTCATGGAAAATAGTATCACTGCATTGAACACACACAATATGTTGTTAACTAAAACCCATATATATATATATAATGTTGTTAACTGGAGGTGTCCTGTATTTCTACTTTGAAATAGGAAGGAAAAAAAGTTCATAAAGCATAAAGGGATTAAGGACCTTATTATTACAACTGCTAATATATTTACCTACTTCTCAATTTGTTTTGTGTCATATAAAGACATGCATTCCTAGCTTTCCATGTTGAAATGAAATTACAATGAAATCTTTAAAACATCTCTGTGAGTAGCAAATTGAAACTCTTTATACAAAAATAGACTTCGTTAAGAAACAAATTGAACCACTTTATTTAAAAACAAAACAGATTGAGAGGCAAATTGAAACATTTGATATAAACATACAACAGCTGTGGAAAGGCTACAACCTAAAACTATGCAAGTACTAGTGTGTCAATATTATTTAATGACAAGGAGTGGCCACTGACCTTGAGAAAAGCAGCCCAAATCTGTACCCAACTTCCAACTCCTACCAGCTGTGTCATCTTGCCAAGCAAATTAACTCCTCTGTGCCTTAGTTTCTTCATTTCTAAAAGGGCGCCAACTTATGAAGTATTTTGAAAATTAAATGATTTAATAATAGTATATATAGCACACATAGAGAACCACCTGCCCCACGGCAAATATTAAATAAGTTAGTGTCTCTGTTTTATTTGCTTTCAGTTACCATGTCTTCATTTGCTTGACTATTTTCTCATATTCAGAATATGCTGGAGTGATTGACTTTTCTAATTACAATGCTCTCTAAGGAGAGGTGAAAATCACATGATTAAAGAAGCTTATGTTTCACCTTTTAGTTTTACTCCAAAAGAGTGTCCATGTTTTCCATTCATTTTGTTTCATTCACTTGACTTTGCAGACTAGAAATCTTTTCCTAGAATCGCTGAGTCTTTTGCGCCAGTGAAATGTTGATGGCACCTTCACTGATCATAGTCCTGACTGCTTGCAGCCACTGTAGCTCTGCTCCTTACCTGTCACCACAGAGGGGTGGCAGGCAGCTGGGGTGGAAGACCCCTTTGCAAAGACATGCATGGTTCCTTGACACTCTCCTTCTTCCTGACCTATTTCTGAATATATCCTCGATCTTAAAAAATATTGCAGATAACTGCTTTTCCTTTTTCAGGAATAAAAAATTATACTCAAGTTCGATTTTAAGATCTCGTTTTCACTTATAAGGGGAGTTGATATTTTAATAGAGTGTTTTTGTTGTATTACCTTATATTTAATCTACTCATCCATCTCTACCTGTTATTTCCACTTGAGTGTTTCTTCATATTTCCTCCAAGTTTTTTTTTTCTTTGAATTGAAGCTCTTTTAAGAAGTTATGGTTAAATAAATCTAGCATTGAGGATTAATATTAATATAGTACCAGCTTTACATATTTGATTTTCTAAATTGTATAAGTGGTATGTTGTACTTTATGGACACGTACTAATGATCACATACTTGATCCTATGGATTTTAAGTGCATCATTCTGCACTTAAGTTATTACTGCTAAAACACACCTAACAAGTTTGTAAACTGTTTGAATTAACACAGGATTGATCTATGTCTTCAAATTTCAAGAAATTATATGCTCTTTGAATCCAGTTTCATATTTCTGTGTTATTTTTATAGGCATTTTAATTCCAATCTTGTAAAAAAAATTTCATAATTTTTAAAGGATACCACGAACAAGCAATTATTAGAGAAAAATTACAGTTAGAGTAAAAAGGTTGACAATGAGATGGTTCTTTACAAATATGCTACCGTTCTTCCAGAAAATAGTGACGGTCAGGAAAAAAGGAGTTTAAAATAGCACAAGACGTGTTGGCACAGCCATCGTGTTAATGCTGACGATTACGCCTCTCCTGCATGCCTACAGAAAGGGACAGCTAGTGTGCCAGGCACTGGGAGCAAGGCCACTCCTCTACCTGGTATTTCCTTCTCTGGCCCTAAGGCAGTTTGTTTGGCTTTTAAAACTGGACGCTTGCAAGAGAAGATGTATGCATCTTCTTTGTAATCACAGAATCAGTGAGCCCTGGTCCAAAAACTCAGGCCAAGGACTGAATTTCTAAGATCTTCTGTCTGTTTTCTAGGTGTTGGGGAAGTTCTACTTGAAATGCACTGTTCTAATTATTTTAGATTTCCCTGATATACTGTTTTCCTAGCCGATTGTAGTAAAGTACAAGAAACTTACCTCAATTTTGGAAGCCAGGAGTACAGAATCAAAGGATCGGCAGGGCCATGGTCCCTCAAAACCCTCTTCATGGGACCCTGCCATGTCTCTGGCAGCTTAGGATGGGCTCTGTTTTTGGTTGTTTGCTTGCTTGCTTGTTTTGTTTTGTTATTGCTGGTAGCTGCATGACTCCAATCTCTGTCTATGTCTTCCTATGACCTCCTTCTTATGTGTCTCGTCTCTTCCTGTAAGGATTTCAGACATACTATATTAGGGTCCACTTTAATGATCTCATCTTAACTAATTATATCTGCAAAGTCTCTATTTCCAAATAAGATCTATAGGTCTATGGTTAGGAATCAACCTATCTTTTAGGGGGACATTTTTCAACACATAATACCCACAGTACTGCAATAAAACAAAATTTAAAAAAAATACCCACAGTACTAACTGATAATTTTATCTCTAGCAGGGTTTTGAGCCTTCTACAATCTAAGGATAAGCTGGCTGTACTTTATAATCAGCAATTCGATTTAGATGATAATTTGTTTTATATTAAATTATTATATTTACGAAGTTGGGTAAATTCATTGAATCAGAATATATTTATTGATTTCCTACAGGCAAGTAGCTGGGCTGGGTCCCCAAGGGCATACATGTAAGTTATAAATAGATTTATTTTAAAAGAGCTTATATTTTAGAAGCAGAAAGAAAACAAGCGTAAAATAATATAAACTGAAAATAAAAAATAATAAGTGCTAGAAGAAACAGGAATAAAATGCAAAGAGAAAGATGAGTGTCTTCGTTAAGGACACTCACCGGCTAATAGTCATGGTTCAACAAGGAGGATTTTTCCTCTCCGCTGTGGAATTTTGACTGTGTAAAGATCTTAGCATCTTCAAACACATCAGCATTTGCACTCTTAGTTTATATTTAAAGCAGTTCTCCTCAAGGTGTGGCCTGGATCAGAGCTATTCTGTTAGATCCATGACGAGATACATACAGAAAGTGTGAATAAAAGCTTGAAAGCTTTAAATAACTTTGGTAATATTATGTATAGCTAATGCTCTAATTAAAAACTCTGGGTTTGTGTGTTGTATGCTCTCCCTCTTCTTTCAATTCTAACAATTTTATTGGATTTTATAAAAGCACTAGAGTCCTGGTGCATGAAATTTGTGCTCTCCAGGGGGTGGGGGGGAGGGGGAGGGGAGGTTCCCTCCGACCGGCCTGTGCCCTCTCACAGTTTGGGAGCCCTCAGGGGATGTCAGGCTGATGGCTTAGACCCACTCCCCATGGGCCTAAGCCAGCAGTCGGACATCCTTAGCATTGTCATGGAGGTGGGAGAGGCTCCTACCTCCACTGCTGTGCTCGCCAGCCTTGAGCCTGGCTCAGGGCTTTTGGCTAAATGGCGTTCCTCCTGTGGAAGTGCACTGACACCAGGGGGAAGCTTCCGTGTTGAATGTCTGCCCCCTGGTGGTCAGTGTGCATCACAGCAACCAGTTGTTACACCCTTCAGTTGATTTGCATATTAGCCTTTAATTATATAGGATAGTTATGCTACATTGACATTTTAAAACTACATTAATTTTTTTATCTCAGATATTCTTATAAATATGGAGAAGAGCCACAATTAAATGCACAGCACAATAGGGCCTTTGGCCAAATCTCTTTCTTACCCAACCATCCACAGAGATGTGGCTGAAGAGAGTTGGTGACCAGCAATAAATTTAACTCTGTTTGTTCAGATCCAAACTGGTCCAGATTGTCTCAGGAGGCATTCTCGGTATAAAGATAATTACCTTTATAAAGAAAGATGTTGCCCTCATTATGCCCAGGCCTTACAGTCACACTCATATATTCGCAGCAGTGCAGTGTAATTGAAAGAACACTAAACGAATTGTCAGAGGACTGTTTTCCACTTACAACTCGCTCACTTCCTAGAGGAATGACCTTGGACATGTCTGCACCTAACTGTTGAAAAATTGCCCCCCATCTGCCATAAGAGTTTCTTGCATCAGCAAAATGAGATTTGGCATATGAATTTTTTTTGTGGTATTCAAAGACCCTTATACATAGAAGGAATTATTATTTTATGTCAAGTATGGTGTTTCCTTTTCAAGAATATGCCAATAAGAAAAATGTTCCTGAAGTGAAATATTGAGCAAAAGCAAAGACATTCAATTTTCCTGAGTCTTTCTCTAAGGATTTTTTGGCTAAGACATAATGGATAACCTTTACGAGGTAATTATTTTCAGTGTTTCAATAACCTGACGTTAGGATAGCCCCAGACATATTGTTCAAATACCCATCAGGGATGGACTGTAAAAACATTCAAATATCAGGATACACATAAGGATCTCTTCACCTTATTAAAAGTAAAGAGGAACAGAAAATAAATTTTTTTCCAGAATGCCTTTCAAAATAAACATGAGTCACACAATTATTCAAACAGCACACTTCAGAAAATACTCAGAAAGCCAAGCTCCAAAGCGTTACCAGAGCCCATTCATGGTTCCTCTCAAAACAGGAGTGCTATAGTAAATATTGACTATGGTAGTTTCTTGCATCTATGAATATGTAATTGGGTGTGGATATGTATGCTAGTAGGTAGCTGAGAAAAAGTACCTTAAATAGTTTTATATTTCTCTCTAAAAACATACAGGATACTATTTTAGATCAACTGAAGACCAAGAACTTAAACCAGCATAATTTCTGACTCCTAGTTAAATAATAGTGGCATACTCTATTATGCTTTCTTATGTGAAGATCAAGCAAAAATATATTATGTTTTGCTCCAGTAATTACTTGCTCTTGGAACATAAGACATAAAACAACTAAACTCCTTACTTACCAGATTAAGTTTACTCATTTAAATTTTCTTCAAGATATTCACATTTTGTGCCTGTAAAATCAACACTATTGTACTATAAACTTTGCCTAATTCCAACCAGCTCCACACTTTAGGTACTCACCTTAAAATCACCTGTCCCATGTGAAGTACAGCTTATGGAATACAGTCAATAATGTAGTAACTATGAATTAATTTTTACCTAATAATTATGTAATGCAAAGTGGGTACTAGACTGATGGGGAGATCACTTTGTAAATTATATAAATGTCTAACCCCATGCCATATACCTGAAACTAATAAATTATTGAGTGGCAACTCTAATTGAAAAATAGACTTTAAAAAGAAAAAAGTTTATGCCTAAAAATATATACATAAATAAATAGCACACACAAAAATCATATATACTAGGCTCTAAAACCTCTGTAGATATCTATATATAAAAGGCTAATAGGCAAAGTGTCCCCTTGGGAATTTGACCAGGAGACTGGGAGTCGATTGCTCACTACGATGTGCACTGACCATAAGGGGATGGTGAGGAATGAAAGAAGGCTCCGCCAGCAACCAGCAGCTGGGGAAGGAAGGCCCAGGAAGGCAGCCAGAGGCCCCAACACGCTCTTATCACCGGTCAGGCCTAGAGACCACACTCCTGCACAAATTTCATGCACCAGGCCTCTAGTATTTACATAATTACCTTACTTAAAGAATCTCCTAAGACTATATCTTAGAAGATAATGTAGTTTTCTTCTTCTGTTACATGTCTAATAATCTTAGTTTTCTTACAGGTTTTGTTTTTGTTGTTGTTTTGTTTTTTTGGTCATTTGGAGATAGAATAGTGAACAAGTTTTCAAAACATTTTAATTAACAGAATTTTAGGTCAGTAGATATGATAGTATTTTTCTGCAAGCTATTCTCATTTGCCCCTATTTTCCCTTTGAAATAAATATTATTAGAGATATTGCTAAAACTGTTTTCTTGAACTTGTTAGTTTCACCTACACTGCAAGTAATTTAAGAACCTACTTTTTAAGAAGTGCCAATATAAAGTTATGACAGTTTTAGTGCCATCATATTATGTTGGCAGCTTCCTCTCCTTAATAAAAAAAAACCAAACTGGATAAAAGGGATGTAACATTATGTCAACACTCAGATGTGGACACCTAGGCTTAGGAAGCTGAGCTCAGGCCTGAGTCTCCCATAGCAAAAGCACTTTGAGAGCAGGTGTTGGGACGTCAGATGATGAGCATCTGTGAATTGAATTAACAATATAGGAAGACCCGAACCCTCGAGGTATTTTTATCCAGGATAAAAAAAGCATAAATTTTGAGAATTAAGGGAGCCACTAAATGGCCTGTCTAGTAGGCAATGATTAGGTACATTTATGACCTTAGGGTAATTATAAGCATTAAGAGGTCAGAAGCTAGTAGTCTCAAAGAGCAATGGTTTTACAAATATTTCAAATTCAAGTAATGTTTTTCTAAGGAGAATTTGCTTATGAATCAAGGCACCAAAGACAGTTTTATTATTCACAGAAGAAAAGGTAAGACCAAACGAATTTCCCAACACAAAAACAAAAGCTTATAGTGAAGGAGGTAGCCTTGTGTTAAATCAAATCGCCCAGTGCAGACTAGGCTACAGACATTTAAACAATTTAAGAATCCACGTTAGTCAGCTTTGCATTGCTTCTCATTGCTTTAGGGGGATGACTGGAGATTGTCCATAGACATTACCTTTCACATTTTGAATTTCTAACATCACTGGTCTTAAGTCTTATAACAGAAAGAACTGACGATTGACACAAGGTTCAGCGGTAGGCAAATTATCTAAGGGTCTCCCTAATTCTACCCCTATTTTGTTTGAGATCCAAGGATTTCAAAGTCAGGCATTAAAAGGAAGTATGCTTTTTAAGTATGTGCCATTTTACCTTGTGGAGCCTATGTTTGGGGCAAAAAGGAAAAGCAAAAGACTCACAAAAATTAATTATGAAAGTTACTAAAAGATAAATCTGCATATATTAAAGTCACTAATAATACGATAAAATTCAAATTTTTTACATTTGAAGTAATAAAATTTTAATGTTCTATTTGAATATACATATGTACATATATTTTATTAGAGACATTTTATAGATATGTCTAAACAACACTCTATCAGTTGAGTTATGGTTAACTCATTATTTTAGAGATTCAAGGACCAGCTTTTATAAGGAAGTCAGCCAATTTTTTATTCAAAAAAACAATGTTCAGTTAATTAAAAACATGGTCTAATATATCTGCAACTAAGAGAAGTCATTCACATTTTTTATTAAAAGGAAATTTAAATTCTTGCACAAATGTTTATTATCCTTAATTCAACATATAGTTTTATTAATGTTAATTTATTAGTTTATTCAGGATTCTTTGAAGCTATTATAGATCAAACAGAGTGCTTCATATTCAAAATATATAGGCTCAGAGAGTTGGTCTCTGCTTGTATGGAGTTGTAGATGTAATATATACATGTTCAGTTCATTGATGGAGGTTATTATGGTGAATTTTATATATTAACTTGACTGGGTAGGGTCTCCAGATATTTGGTCAAATATTACTCTGTGAGAGTGTTTTTGTATGAAAGTAACATTTATGTATATAGAGTAAAACAGCTTGTGTTCTCTACTATGAGTGGGCCTCATCCAGTCAGCTGAAAGTCTGACTAGAACAAAAGCTGTCCTTCTTTTGAATAAAAGGGAACTCCTTCTGTCTGAGTGCCTTCAAACTGGGATATCAGTTTTTTTTCCTGCCTTTGAACTTGAGCTAAAACCTTAGCTTTTCTGGGTCTCAAGACTGCCAGCCTTCTCACTAGACTTACACCATCACCTCTCCTGAGTCTCAGGTTTGCAGGCTGCAGGGCTAGGATATATCCACCTCCATAATTACATGAGCCAATTACTAAGAATAAATATATATTATATCCTATTAGTTCCAAGTCTCTGGAGAACTCTAACTGCTAAAGAGGTTTACAGGGAGTATTATGAGATTATGGAGGAAAGATCGTATAATGAACTATAGAATACTTAGAGATGGCTTCTAAATGGATTAAAGCCTATTTGATGCTTATTTTAAATATTTTTAAAATGTATACAAATTGTAGTCTTTATCCAAGAAAAAAATATAGTGCACTTTACTATCTTCAAAATTTTTTAACAACAGAAACTTCTTTCAAATAACATTTAATTAAAAATAAAAACTCCATTAAATAAAACAGGTGCAACTGCAGGAGCTCTGAAAGATGTGGAAATGTGACTAAGCACCCAGTCATATGTGTACAATCCACAGAGTCTTCTACACAGACCCCAAAATCTTGAACAGTGATTCATAAGTTAAAAAATAATGTCTGACTTCCTTAGAGAAAGAAGGTTGGAAGAGGCTTACACAATTATATTTGGTTAAAATATCATCATACAATTTAAGCAATCTTCCTTTACAACAATAATTTATAAGATAAAAAAATTTATGAGGAGTAAGTGCTTTTAGATACAGTTACTCCATTTGTATTTATTGCTCTATCTATTCCATCTTTCATAAAAGAATTCTATAAAGCAATTAATCATACCTGTTTTTCTCTAGGTTGGTGAGGAAAGAATGAAAAGTATTTTGCCCATAACAGGGGAGATAAGCAGGGATTTATGTCTAGAAGCCAGATTTTTCCTTGTCTTGATGAAAAGTCAAGAGATACTGTTTTTGAAAGACTTGGGATCATGGAAGCAAAGACATAGTTGCCCAAAAGGTAGGTTTAAAGGTTTGAGGAGAATGGAGTATTCCTGTATTCAGAAAAAAATAAAGATAAATTTTCAAATCAATGAAAAAGATGCATTTTTCAACAATTGGAAAAACTGAGTAATCATATGAAAAACAATAATCATTTGAAATTTTACTTCACATAATCCTTTAAAATAAATCCAGAGGGATCAATGATTGAAACAACTGGTAAAAATTGTGAAAGTACAAAAAAAAAAAAAGCATGAGAAGGACATTTGGTTTTAAAATGATATGGCAGACATTGCATTTCTAAGTACAAAACAAAACAAAAAAATACAACAAATAAAGCAGTAATACATTTCAATGCATACACATTTTAAGGTTTTTTTGAAGAAAATTTCATAATGTCAAAGAATAATGTTATTTGGAAAAAAATTTTTAATTTACAATTCATACAGCAGGAAATTTTTCTAGTACTATAAATACTTTTGAAAATCAAAAGAAACAAGAAAACACCACCAAAAAGATCACAGTATATATATATATATATTTCTTGAAAAAAATATATATTTCTTGAAAATATACACTGCTGATGGGAATGTACATTTTATAACCCCTATGGAAGGTAATTTGACAATAATTATTAAAATGCACTGCACATACTCTGTGACTCAGCCATTCCTTTTTTTCTGGGCATTTATCCTACATATTTCTAAAGTACTGCATGCATAAGGACATTCATTATGCCATTGTGTATTATAGTTAAACTACCTATGCGTCTGCCAATATGGGACAAGTTAAATAGATTATGCGGCATTTATACAACAAAGTGCCTTACACTTTTATACTGAATATGTACAGTTAAAATAAAAATCAAATCCTGTAGCATGTCTCTATTTGTGTAGAAAAGTAGAATACTTATATAATGCTTGAAAAGCAGAGAAATAACAGGAATAAAACCCAAGAATGGTGAATGCATCCAAGAAGGGTTTGGGGCTAGCTGGGCAGGAAGAAAGAGGACAAATATTTACATTACCTCTTGTACTTAAAAAATTATCTAGTGCATGTATAATTCTTTGGTAATCAATCTATAAAATATTTCAACCTCCCAAATGTTGAGAAACACACACCACCAAAACCATTTTTTCATCATGCGTAGGTCAAAGAATAGTGTCCTAATGAAAATCACAAAATACTTAGAATCAAATGATAGCAAAAACAATATATATAAAATGTGGTCAAATAAAATGTTAGCTGTACTTAAGTAAAAATGATAGCCTTAAATGCTTTTTTATATAGGATAAGATATATTGAAAAAAATTAAATTGATGCTTACCTTGAATAATAAGAAAAAATTACAGTAAATTCAAGTAAAATGGAGGAAAAATATGTTCAATACATGAAATAAAAAAATGAATGTAAGTAAAATATTTATCAGGAACAATAAAAAATGAAGTCTTATTTTTAAAAAAATGCAGTAAAATAGACAAAGAAGGGGAAAAAATAGTAAAAATAAAAGGAGAATATTATTGCCTGAGGGAAAAAATGGCTAAAATCCTATGAGGGACATTTTTATTCTAATTCATGTTTGCATCTAAAGTCTAAGTTAAATGGACAAGTGACTAGAAAAGTTCGTATACTACAGTAAAGTTTCTCTAAACACACACACACACACACACACGCAGCTTACTAGTCCAATACGTAGTAAAACACTCCCTTATAAATAATTTAACTCTCTCCAGAAAATATAGACATTAAAGGCACAGCATTTCAGGCATATGCTTTCTAAATTTCAAGAAATAGCAACTGCAATCTTAAGCAAACTCTTCATCAATATTATTCATTTTCTTCTTGAAAATAAAATAAATGTAATAAGATCCTAACTTATTTCACAAAGATTCTGAAATCAAAAAGAGTAAAAGTTTCAACTAAAAATATAACTATATTTAATTTAGCAGTACTTTTAAAAATATATCCTCAACAAGTAGTCATATTCTAGAAGTACAAGATTGTTTTATTCTAGAATATTAAATAATATAATGTATGTCATTAGTATATAAAATTTTAAAAGTGATCATTTTAATATATGCAAAATATATTTTACAAAATTAAAACATTAAAATAAATAAAAACCTAGCAGACTGGGTTTAGACATGATAGTTATTAACCTAACAAATGGTATTAGATTAAAAGAAATTTTAATTGTGAAACTGTGCATTCCATTACCTTCAGAGGTGAAAAACAAGCATATCTGTTAAAATCACTACCATTGAGCATTATAATAGACTAGAGGCCTGGTGCACAAAATTCAGGCACGGGTAAGGTCTCTAGGCCTGACTGGCGATCAGGGCTGATCAGGGACTTCTGGCTGCCGGCCAGAACCTTTCTTCCAGCTGTCAGCTGACAGCAGGCCTCCCTTTCTTGGCAGCTGGCTGCTGATCAGGCATCTCTTCCTTGGCTGCTGGCCGAGCCTTTCCTTCATTCCACTCTGCTCCCTGGAGGTCAGTGCACATCATAGTGAGCAATCAAACTCCAGATCTCCTGGTGAAACTCCTAAGGGGACAATTGCATATTAAGCTATTATATCCTATACTAGAGGCCCGGTGCGCAAAAATTTGTGCACTCGGTGGGGAGGAGGGGTCCCTCAACCTGGCCTGTGCCCTCTTGCAGTCTGGGACCGCTCGGGAGATAACAACCTGCTGGCTTAGGCCAGATCCCGGGTGGCAGAGGGCCGGCCC
>NW_006282653.1:68332-69132 GCF_000327345.1 Myotis davidii | reverse complement strand
CATTATAATAGACTAGAGGCCTGGTGCACAAAATTCAGGCACGGGTAAGGTCTCTAGGCCTGACTGGCGATCAGGGCTGATCAGGGACTTCTGGCTGCCGGCCAGAACCTTTCTTCCAGCTGTCAGCTGACAGCAGGCCTCCCTTTCTTGGCAGCTGGCTGCTGATCAGGCATCTCTTCCTTGGCTGCTGGCCGAGCCTTTCCTTCATTCCACTCTGCTCCCTGGAGGTCAGTGCACATCATAGTGAGCAATCAAACTCCAGATCTCCTGGTGAAACTCCTAAGGGGACAATTGCATATTAAGCTATTATATCCTATACTAGAGGCCCGGTGCGCAAAAATTTGTGCACTCGGTGGGGAGGAGGGGTCCCTCAACCCCCGGCCTGTGCCTTCTCGCAGTCTGGGACCCCTCGGGAGATAACGACCTGCTGGCTTAGGCTTGCTCCCGGGTGGCAGAGGGCAGGCCCAATCCCTAGGTGCAGCCCCTGGTCGGGCTCAGAGCAGGGCTGATTGGGGAGTTGGGGCGCCGCCCACTGTCATGCACAGAGCAGGGCGGATTGGGAGGTTGCGGTGCCCTCCTCAGTCACGCTCAGGGTAGGGCCGATTGGGGAGTTGGGGCACCGCCCCCTGTCACACTCAAGGCAGGGTTGATGGGGAGGTTGCGGTGCCACCCCCTGTCACGCACAGAGCAGGACAGAGCAGGGGGTTGGAGCGCCACCACTCTCCACACTCAGGGCAGGGCCGATGGGGAGGTTATGGCTCTACCCCATCACACACAAAGCAGGGCCGGTTGTGAGGGGC
>NW_006282653.1:4204-68091 GCF_000327345.1 Myotis davidii | reverse complement strand
AAGCGACCCCGGGACCTTACAGCCCGCAGGCCGACGCTCTATCCACTGAGCCAAACCGGTTTCGGCAGTTACATAGTTTCTTAAACTGCAGGCTCAGAGGCCTGCAGCCTCAGGCGGGAACGCTGGTTTCCTCCGTCACTGAGGCAAGCAAGCCTCATGTTAGTTTCAAGCTGCCTGGCTGCCAGCCACCATCTTGGCTGTCAGTTAATTTGCATATCTCGCTGATTAGCCAATGAGAAGGGTAGCGGTCGTATGTCAATTACCATGTTTCTCTTTTATTAGTGTAGATAATAAAAAGGTAATATGCAAATTTACCCTCACACCCACACAAGATGGCTGCTTACAACCAGGCCAGCAGGGTAATTAGTGAGGGATGACCAATGACTAAGCAGCAGGCTGCGTTGGCAGCCAGGCTGGCAGGAAGGGCAGTAAGAGGCAACCAGGGCAGCAGAGGAGTAGTTAGGGACAAACAGGTCAGCAGGGGAGGGGGACAGTTGGGGGTGTTAGGCCGCCATGCAGAGGCAGTGAGGGTTGATCATGCTGGTGGGGGGGGGAGGCAGTTGGGGGCAACCAGGCAGGCAGGCAGGTGAGCGATTAGGAGCCAGTGGTCCAGGATGGTAAGAGGGATGTCCGACTGCCAGTTTAAGCCCACTATCAGCAGTTGGACATCCCCCAAGGGGTCCCGGATTGGAGATGTTGCAGGCTGGCTGGGCTGAGGGGACCCCACTCCCCCAATGCATGAATTTTGTGCATGGGGCCCCTAGTATATAGATATTCTAGAAGACATGATTGTGAACATTAAACACTCAAGAGAACTGGTTAAGTAAAATTGATCAGGTTTATAAGACTACAGCTACATTTTAAGATATTAGAAACTTTCAACAATAATAACTATATAAAAATAAAATAAAAATAGAAAATCCACCCAAAAGAGAAATAGAAACTATAAAGTTACCTAGACAAATAAACCTACTCAAATGTATTTAAAATTCAAAAATTTTGGTGAAAATTCACAAAATTTTACTAAAAGACATTAAAAAGATAAATGTAAATAAGTATAAAGTCTGAAATGTCTGAGAGAAAACTCAATGGAAAAATATGCATAATTTAAAATATATATTTGAAATTCAAATTTTCTACAAGAAATAGTGACAAAGGAGTTCATTTTGACAGTTCAGGGAATATGACTACAACCCCTCCAATCTGAAGATTTATGACCTGACTTCAAGTGGAACATGTGAAGTCAGTAAAACTATTCTCTCCCCTTTGACCATAGTGTGAGGATGGGAGAACCCCCAAATCTATACCAAGAAAGATTAGAGTGAAGGTCATTGCTACTAATCACCCCTAAGTGTATCCTCCAAAATCATGTGTCCTGTGGAAGAGCTTCCATTTTCTAAATGCAGTTCTCTGATTCTTGGTACCAGAACTTTCCCATAAACTAGAAAGGACACATTATCAATATAAATAAAGATGACTCCTAAATATTGTTGTGTAGAACAACTAAAACAGGAAAATCTCATTGTGTGAGTGCTTAGATACCCTGATGGTGGAACATGCATGCTGCCACCCACCAGTGAGAGGCTGTGAACTCTAATGACAGCTTTCATTGCCCTTGTTACTTGAAGCTGCTTTGAAGGTAACTGGGTCTGTACAGAGTTGATGCAGTATAGTAAATAGCTTCTCCAAATTATGCCCTTCAGACTCATTATATTTATGCTGCTTTAAATATAAAATTGGCAGGTTCGTACCTGCAGCTTACACTCAATAGCTAATTGATATATTGGGCACTTGAATTAAAGATTCTGTTTTAAAATTTTCTTTTAAATATACATATTTACTATAATAAAAAGAATCTCAAAGCTTATACTCGCTGATCTTCGGGACCCTGCTCTTTGCTTATTAAATAGAAAAATCACTAGCATGATCGTTCATGATCGATAGCAGACAATCCTAGTCATGTAATTGCTCATATCTTTATTATATTCTTCTTTGAAGCGCACACAACAGTAGCCTATATATTTCATTCCAGAATTATCCCAGGGTTTTATTTTCATGTATTTAATATTTAAAAAAACCTTTAGAAAATAGTGTATAAATAAATAGAATGCATTATTAAGTAAGGGAATAGTGTGTGTGTGTGTGTGTGTGTGTGTGTGTGTGTGTGTGTGAGCGCGCGCGTGCCTATCAGAGACTTGACCAGGTACACCTCTAATATTACTATCCCATAATATCCTGACCAGGTGGTTTCCAAAGGCTGCCATTTATTCATGCAATCTCCTATTTCAATTTTCAGATGAAAATTACATCAGTCCTATAAATTTAAATATATAAGGATTCTCTTTTTTCTTCACAAAGGTTTTCTTGTACTTCCTTTATAACCAGTTGAAAGATTGAGAACTCCATACTCATTTAAATTCCTCTTCTCCCCATGGCCCTTCCTACTAGTTCTAGTTATTTGTGCTGACAGCTTGGAAGTTGAAACTTGTTTTACGTAATACTCCAACGGTCATATTTTCTCCAGGCTGAGTCTTCTCCATTCTTTATTCATTCTCTGGCTGCATCCGAAATTTGAATTTTGTCATTCTGCCTTACAAAGCACTGGATTGGGAGAATTCAGGCATGTTGGATAATGGAACACAGCCAGCTAATCTTTGATAAAATACTATTAATCCTGTATAACACGATGTCACCCTGATTTTCTTATTCCTTCATTTTTAATCTCATGAAGAATGGCTCAGTACACTTAACAGATCATAGCATATAAATGTTCATTTGAAATCATATACCTTGGGTAATAAATACCATAACTCAACATGAGGCAATGAAGTACATTTTTCCTTCTTTCCTATAATTTTGTTCATTCTGTTAGTCACACGATCTGTCTTTTTTCTGTTGATAGAGAGAGTAGTGATCATTCAGGTATGTATCTGATGAAGGTGGTGTGGCACTGAAAACCGAATGTTGGTGCTCTTCACCTTCTTTCAAAACCTGAACATTTGAATACAAGTATTTAAAAAGTGTGCTCCAATTTTAAAAAGAGAAAATAAACCCTTAGTCATGACTCTTAGTAAAGCACAGAATCTACAATCTGTAATCTAAATCTACAAACATCATTATCTTGCTAAATGTTCAAGTTAGTGGCTATTATTTAGAAGATGTTTTTTAATCACTAAAAGGAGATGCATTTGCCCCGAAGCCTACCTGGTTTCATATCCTGGTTTGTAAACCCAGATTATGCATAACTGTAGTGCTTGCCTTTCCCAGTGGAGGCAAAAAGAACAGAGTATGGAAAGTCTTGGGTAGGATATGCTATTTTTTCACTAGCAATGATCTTACCGTATTTCTACCCTGCACATGGCAAAGCACTGCACAGTCTAGGATAAAGTCTAGTTTCACTTTTCCACACTAGCTACATGAGTTTTAAGAGAGGTGTCACACAAAGAAAATAATATTGTTCCTATTATGATCTATATTTAATAATTTATCCCATACACAAAAAGATCAGATGCCTTGCTCTGTTGCTTCTCTGTGGAATAGAACACTCCACTTTGCCCTTGACCTCTGGCAGAACATTTCCTCCCTTGAGGTAGAACGGGCAATGGAATAGAGAGTCATTTTAACAATTTATAAAATAGAGATTCTCAAGTGTGACTCATGGCCTTCAGAGAGTAGTGGATCCAGTTGTTGGTTCTAACTTATTTATTTATTTTCCCACTGTAAAGTAAGAGTATACAGGATAAGTGAGCTGTAGGCTTGTGTTGACTACATTAAGTAGGTATGGGGCCACTGTAGTTAGGGTGACATGTGTGATAAACATACCTAAATATGTTCCTTCTTTCCTTTCAAAGTTTTTAAAACTTGAACCCAATTAAGTAGGATCCTTGCGCTCTCCGTGTAGAAAAAGCCTCATTCTAGAAGAATTCTTCTTGCCCCCTCGGAACTCTTTCTAAATAATGTATGTTACTCCTTCATAGCAATGGTCAAAACAGTAGGTGTATAAGCTTCTATGGCCTTTTATTAATGGTGAATTGTTATCCCCAAGCTATATATCATCCTGGCTACTATGTGAAGAACTAATGATCAGGTAAGAAAATAGAAGCAAGGAGGTTAAGTTGATGTGATGCAAACATCTAGATGAGAATCTATTGTTGGATGGTGATGGTTTGGATTAAGGTAGTAGCAATAAAAATGACAAGAGGTGGGCGGATTCCTGTTTTATTGTGGAGTAGCTTTGGCAGTATTTACAAATTAATGAGATTTTAGCTTTAAGAAAGGAACACATGAAGGATATGTCCTGGGATTCTGGCCTAAGCACCTCAGTAGATGACAACATCGTTTGCTGAAATGCAGAGGCTGGAGAAGAACAACTCTTAGTGGTTACATGGCATGCATGTGGTGATATTGAATAGGCAGTTGGACACATGACCTCAGAGTGTCCATAGGTAAGGGGTGAAGCTATAACATTAGGAATCACCAGAAAAGAAATTGGACTTTAGGTCATCAATTAGGAATCTGCTCCTGAAAGAAAGTGTGTGGACAAATAAAATGTAACATAAGGACTTCCCTCTCCCCAAGTCCATTTTTATTCCCCTTGAGAAATCTGGACTGCTAAAAGAATAGAAGTCCACTTCCATGTTCTCACATATCAACATAGAGCAATTTGAGTACTAACATATAAAAATATATATATCAGTCAAGTATATGAATGGAATTTCAAAAATTTCTTCAATATCTGAGGCCTGATATATCTTTCCACTGAAAATATTTCAGCACCTCAAAAAATTGCTCTCACTATCAACATCTTGCTATCGTTTCAGGGAAGAGTGAGAACACCCAAGAATACCATTGCATCACCCTCACATCCAAACAATGTAGAAACAACCCAAATATCAATTAAATATGACAAACAGCAGTTTATAATCTAAGTTCCAATGAGACTATTACAAACTTTTGCTGCAAAACATGTGTGCCAAAATCAAGTATACATTGTGAAGTCTACACTTGAATTTTTATGACCAGCTGCAAAGAATTATTGTTTTTTAAGGGGAAAGGAGATATAAGAAGAGTAAAACAAAAAGATTTCCAGATTTCAGAGTCTTTAGGGCAGTATTTCATCTGTGCCAGTGAGCTTTTCATTGCCAACCTGTGTAGTTAAAACCAGTTACTTTGAGATTTTGCAAGGCGAAACTAAAAATGTAATGGTTAAAGAGTGAATTCCATAGCAAGAATGCCAGTGTTCAAATCTCAGCTTTGCCAAATAATTGAAGTATGTTTTCAGACAGATTACCCAACTTCTCCCTTTTTCAAATTGATCACCTCTAAAGTACTTATGAGAATATTGCCTACATCATATCTCTATGTAGAAGTTGCACATGGAACTGTGGCTGCTCTAAGCCCATCTGTGAGTGTATATTCAGTGTTGTCTATCTGAAACATGCCGTCATTTCTCTAAGATATAAATTATTTTGCCTCCCAAGAAATCAGAAACACCAGTCAGAAAGGATATATGCACCCCTATGTTCATAGCAGCATAATTTACCATAGTTAAGATTTGGAAACAGCCTAAGTGCCCATCAGCAGATGAGTGGATTAAAAGATTGTGGTATATTTCCACAATGGAATACTACACTACTGTAAAAAAGAAAGAACTCTTACCATTTGCAGCAGCATGGATGGACCTGGAGTAAAGGGGAAAACTGTGCTTAGACAAACTTGTATTTTATACAGATCTTTCTCCATGTTATTTATCTTTATATGTAAGACTATAGCTTATGTAGCATTTATTGGGTGCCAGATATTAGTCTAAGTGCTTTGTAAACTTTATCTCATGTGGTTTTTATAGCTACCCCATGAGATTGGTAGTATTTTCAATCCTATTTTACAGACATGAAAACGAGAGAGAGAGAGAGAGAGAGAGAGAGAGAGAGAGAGAGAGAGAGGAGTTGAATTATGGCTAAAAGATAGATTAAATTATTGGTGAAGATATCACAGCTAGAAAGTGGTGAGGCTGAGATTTAAACCCAGGCAGTCTTGCTCGAGGGTCTGAGTACTTAAGCAGTCAGCTGTGCCATCTTCAATTGCAAACAAAGGACATTGTACATTCATTTGGTAAAAATAAGATGGTAGACTGTCAGGGCTGACATCTCCTCCCACTGAGATACATTTTGTGAAATCATACTGCACCTATCACAATGTTAATTAGCACCTTAGTAATTTCAAGATAACCTATCCAATTAAAAATTAGAATTTTCCAAACTGTCAAGATTTTGTTTTTAATGTGAATATTTTTCAAATTAACATATTGACTAGTGTCATAAGGATCTGATTTTGTGAAATGCTCATTCAGATTACTTCCAGGACAGGTAGACACTCTATTCTTTTGTAGAAATATTATGAGAAGGGACGTTTGCATTTTATAGGCATCAATAAATGAATTTATGGGGAAGTAAGAGGGAAGATTTTTGGGATGTCTTCATTTGTAGAAGGAGACTTAGGTATCCCTGAGCAGTGTGGTCTATATTCCTTTTACACATTCTACCTATTTCCCCCACCAAAAAAGAGGGGAATCTTATAATAAAGTGCTCTCTCTCTCTCTTTCTCTCTCTCTCTCTCGCTCTCTCTCTCACTCTCACACACACACACACACACACACACACATGAGTAATTATCCCATGTCTCTCACCCTTTTCCCTGCACCACCTCCCAGCGATTATAAGATGAAGCCTTTATAATGAAGATATATCTCACTATAGTGTATAGTGATTGTGCTATAAACATTTACTGAGTACCTACAAAGTAGGAGCACACAGCGTGTACTCTGAACCAATAATTCACCCAGTCATGAAGTGACTTTTTTTTATAACAGGTATATTAATTTGATGGCTCACTACAATTACTTGGACTAAGAATTACTATCCTAATTTTGTATATGAGAATAAAGAGGCCCAGAACTGAAATTCAAAAGAATCTAAATAATAGCCAGATGCAATGATTCGGTGCTTGGTCTTCTGCATCCAGTGTGCCCTCTCTTAGAGAGCCCTACAGCAACTCTCTCTCTCCTATAGCATCTGTTTTCTGCAGGATTCTATGGTTTTCAAACAGCCTTGCATTTCTGTGTCCTGGACAACTCTGTCAAAGAAATTTCCTATATCCCTTAAAGTTTACTAAAACATTGTTTGTTAAAAGAGGTCATAACTGACTTTATCACACAACCCTAGTTATAGCTACCATTGCATCAATGGAGTTAGTGGGACGCTATCAACTCTGTCTAGCTGGACTCTGTTTCTGGGAAAATTGCTGTGTCTATTTAAGCTGATGATAGAACTAAAAGCACAGAACTGACATATCTTATTGTCAGTGGCACACTGTACCCATCAGGGCAAAAATTCTCAATTAAAAGGCTGTGGGTGAACTTTTTGGGTGTATTGGTTCTCCAAAATAAAAGCCAACGTTGCTGTTGGATAGCAGGAGAACATTTTTTCTGGGGATAAGTTATATTAAAATGTTTAAAGCATTTCCTGACCCCAAAAGTATTGTCCACTGATGAAGAATAAGCACCTTAGATACTCCCTACCTCAGCCACAACACCTGTTCTGGTCCTGAGCATTCGATTGATGTGTGCGTGTCAAATGCAAGGGCACACGGTTATTATCAGACCAAGCTGCTAAGGGAAAGGGTCTGTGCGGGGGGACAGAGAAAGCAGCGGCCCTTGTCGATGTCAGTGCTGTTATTCCTTTCTTGTGAGTTATCTTCCTATCTCTTTTTTTTTTTCTGTGCAGCTTGCATGGAAAGATTGGCCATGTTCAGTCTACCATTTGAGAGAAACCTCCTGCTATGGAAAAGAATCCCAGGTTAGGCTGCTAGGATAATTCTGCTTTGGAAAAATGGAAATTCGCCTGCACTCTGATGAGGTTGCCCTGGGATTAATCTCTCTCTTGCTAGGATTAGAATGTGAAACTAAGAAAAAAGGTCAAGTTGTTATCATTGGGAACTCTTCTTCGCCACTGGGTACTAGGGAAAGTGGGTTTCTTGGGGTACCACTGGAATAAGAATTTCTGGAGGTCCCCATGGAAGGATGAGATGTTGTAGAAAGTTTTATTTCTGTGGAATCCCATCTCTGAGTTTCCAAGGTTTCATTTCCCTTTGTCCCACCAAGAAAAAAGTCCCATGTTATTTTCAGCAGGGCTAAGATCAAAGCCAGTGTCCAGAGTTTCTGCTTCATGTTCGGAGCAAAGGTCCAGTCCAGCATCATTAGCTTGTGTTCCCCACTGCAGTCCATCAGTCTATTGCAAGTGGGGTCTACAGAGTCACATGACTATGGGGAGGACATGGGCAGGAGAAAAGAAGCAGGAACAAGAGACCCTCATGAGCCAAGAGCCAAGAGAGCCAAGAGAAGGAGCTCCTTTGTCTAGGGCCATGGTCTGCAAACTACAGCTTGCGAGCCAAATGTGGCTCTTTGGCCCCTTGAGTGTGGCTCTTCCTAAGCCTTAGGAGTACCCTAATTAAGTTAATAACAATGTACCTACCTATATAGTTTAAGTTTAAAACATTTGGCTCTCAAAAGAAATTTCAATCGTTGTACTGTTGATATTTGGCTCTGTTGACTAATGAGTTTGCCTAGACTCTAGGGGATTATGTAGTCCCATATTTTCATGGGCCTGACACTCTGACCAGTGGCCTCTGTTCCCTGGTTTTACTGACAGGCAAGTACCTTCCCTATGTCATCCCAACTCACTGCACTCACTGAACACACACCCATCTTTCCCTTTGTCCAGACCTTTCCCCCAATAATCTGCAGGGAATGGACAGGTGGTTCCCTGGGGAGTGTGATATTGCAGCTTCCTAGTGAAGCTGCCCAAATGATATGCCTATAGTATCTGGCCTTCTCTTTGCTCATTTTCTATTTTTAATAATTAGTTAATTACAATGGTACCAAAGTTAAGGGCAAATAAAGACTTTATTTCCTTTATCTCTTTCAGCCCCATGTGCTAAGGTCAGAGTTTGAGACAAGTCCTCTAGTGTTAAAGAGAGTGTGTATTTAATTGGAAGGGTCCCATCTGTATATCTCCCTTTGAATGTATGACAGCTTTACCACCTGGAAAAGAACACGTGATCTCAGAAGTCTAGTCACCTCTGCCATCTTTCCACCAATGACATAGGAATAGCAATGATGACCGTTAAACTGCTTATGTGTGGAGAGGGCTGAGTAGCTGGTGCTGTCGTATGAGAAGTGTTGAGCTTGATGCTGACCATCTGGGAGGAAGGTGTGGTGAGTATTAAAAACAGGTTTTCCTTGGAAGTCAGGAACCCAATATGAGAAGAGGACTAGTTTAAGACATAGCCATTTAGGGGTTAATTTTTAAAAGTCTTAGAAGTCTCTAGGGAAAATCAATGGGGAATTAATTTTATGTCCTTTGGAAATAATTGATTTTCAGTAGGCCACAGCATTGATACTTGTTAAAACTGCATGGTTGGAGGTCTCTTTTCATGGGTGGCATTCATTGTTAGACCCTGGTAGAAGCAAAGCAGCGAAGTCAAATTAGGATCAGTTGCATTGATGGAAGAAGAATCAAGGCCAGAGGCCATAGTGTCAGTCAAGTAGAAAAACAAAATCTGCAACAAGTTTAATTAAAATAATAAAATCGGTTATCCATTTCAAAATATACAGCAGCAGCTAAATGGTCTTCTGGGATGGTTAGAGAAACTTTACTGTGGGCCCTCTGGAATCAGTGAGCTGACGCACACAGTGAGGGCCCTTCTCACTCACACATTATCACAGGGGGGAAGCCAACTCAGGCTAGAACATAGACGATACTGGGAGGGGGCAAGAGGATTTGTTGAGCTAATGAAAAAAGCAAAGAAGGAACTAAGAATGGCTGTAGGCTAATGACTTTGTGATTAAAAACCGAGCCATTGATTTCCTCAGTGGCTTTAATCACTTGGGAAAGTATTGCTTACACACACAGGCTCAAAATGAGCAGTTGTTTACATATGGGTTGGAAATGGAAGGTTAAGCAGGTAAATTCCATGCATAAAAGCAATCTATTTATTATAAAGTCTTGTATAAGTAGCATCGTTGGACTAATCTTTATTCAATTGAAATAATTTGAGATAATGAATAGAAGAGGTTTAATATCATATGCTTAATGTAAGTGAATATTTAGAGCACAATTGCTAAGTTTAATATTTTATATGCAATTAGAAGTTGGAGAATGGTTCTTTCGACCTTGTGGTTTTGAGTTTACGAACAAAGGGCACATGATCCTACTAACTCAAAACCACAGGAGGTGAAGAGAAATTATCAATTGACTGAGGAGAAATGGGAGCCATCAAACAAAGTGGGGCTGTCAGAAGGTCCCACAGTCACTTTCCAGGTGTGCCTCTTGCTATGTGTTTGACCTGAACTCAGTGCTTAGAGTTTTTAAGCTTATACTTCTCTCTCTCTAATTGAAGATGATTATAATTATTTCTATTTCATAGGGTTGTTGTGAAGAGTACATGAGGTAATGTATAAAGAATGCTCAGCACAGAACCTGGTACATAGTAAGTGCTTCTTAAATGTCAGCTGCTGTGGCAAAAGCTGCCAGTTGCCTAGCCAATACATATATTCTCTTTTATTTGTATTAACAAATCACAGTATTTCGGGGAGTTGATTATGCCCACTAAAAAGTGTGTTTTCAAATCTATTCTACAAATAAAGGTGACCACATAAAACAGATATGACCAAGGAGGTGCAATGAAATTTGTGAGTGTGGCATCAGGGAAACAATTTTGTTTGTATCCTTTCTTTCTACCTGGAATTGTAACCAAGAGTTAACCTGGAAGATGAAAGTCATGTGCTAAATATGATGAAGCACAAATATTGAAAACTTTTAGGCCCCTGATGACAGCATGAAGCTACCAAAACAATTCTTGGTTGCCCACCAATGATAGTTAATTTTATGTGTCAAATTGGCTAGTCTATAGTACCTAGATATTTGGTCAAATATTATCCTAGATGTTTCTGTGAAGATATTTTAAGATGAGATTAACACTTAAGTCAGTAGACTTTGAATAAAGCAGGTTGTCCTCCATAATGTGGGTAGGCCTTACCAGATTAAATTAAATCCTTACTGGAAAAAGAGCTCTCCAAAGAAGAGGGAATTCTGCCAGTAGACTGCTTTCAGACTCCAATCCCATCTCTTCTCTTTCCTGGACTTAAGCCTGCTGTCCTATACAAACTCATTTCAATTATTTAAAACTAGAGGCCTGGTGCACGAATTTGTGCATAGGTGGGCTGCCTCAGCCTGGCAGGTGATCAGGCCAATCAGAGCTGGCTGGCCAAGGGTTCGGGGGTGGGGAGGTGGGGAAAGGACCATGGGAGATTGGCTGTGGGAGCGCACTAACCACCAGGGGGCAGCTCCTGCATTGAGCGTCTGGCCCCTGGTGGTAAGTGCTCATCATAGCGACCAGTCATTTGGTCTTTCTGTTGCTTCGGCTTACACACACACACACACACACACACACACACACACACACACAGACTATTGGTCCTGTTTCTCTGGAAAAGCCTGACTAATACACTCATTAAATACAATTAAATCCTATTTTATTTAAAAACAAATGTTCCAGGTTTCTGCTAGTCACTGTTGAGCACATTTTTTGCTCTATGTTAAGCATTTTTATTAATTGTGATAGTGCAATTATGATCATCATTCTGTGTCAAAAAGCACAGTATATTTTCATGTTTAAATTGTGCTGAGGATAAATTTGTCTTCAAACTTCAAATTGGCCACAGAAGAAGGAGGAATAAATAATAAAACAGAGCAAAAGGTATTGAAAGCCACATTGAATTTCCAAAAAGCAGCCATAACCACTGAGTTATTTACTTACGTCCACTATTGTTCTGAAAGCATGGTCTTAAGACCCAGGGTAACACTTGTGTGGCAACAGATACTAGACACTGAGGAAGAGACCTTATTTTCACTGTGAGCAGCCAAGTGCTCTCATTTATGTAAGTAGGTGAGCAATGGTGAAGCACAACTAAGATGTTCATAGAAATTGTTGCATTCCATGTCTACCCAACACAGCTCAAGTACAATGCTGCTGAACATGTTTCATATTCTGATCATTTAATATAATATCAAAGAGTGCTACCCAAACATTTATAAACCTCAGGTTCCTTTATTTAAGTGTTATTTTACAGATTTACACAGTATAATTTATATTTTAAAAATAATTTTGTTTTGTAGCATCTCTGGTGCCACAAGCTCAGCCGATATGGCCCCCTGGTCTTCCTCAAGATCATCGAGAAATTCCTGTGGGACCCCTGGAGTTCTGCATAGTAAATATTTAAAAAAGAATATCTGCTCTATAAGTTTCATTGCAGGTCTATGCCCTAATTCTTTCTCTGAGAATTTTGAAGATTTAAGCCCATGTCTTTCTTTCTTGTCTCAAATCAGTATCATGTCTACCATGTGCCCCACTCCTTATTTATTATCATATCTAGATTCTATGCACAGTTGTGCTATGCCTTCAAAATCTTTTTTTCTGCTTGCCACTTTTATATATTCGTTTATTTATTTGTTATTTTTAACAATAATTTGGAGGAGCAGAGTTTGCCACCCCAAAATATGCCATTTTGGTGATCTAGATTGTTTTACACTGGTTATTTTTAAGAAACAAAAGACTAAGGAAGAATCTTTGACCTTCCTCTGATTACCTAAAAGAATTTAGACATAAGAACTGCTCCAGGAAGGGAGCTATCATCATAGATAACTATAGTTCTCATGTGATAGACAAGGAGGACCCTAGCAAGGACTGTTTGATCAATGTCCTTGCTGTGTCCTATTGTTCAAGATGGTCCAGCAAACATTTATGGTCAAACATTTGCTTTTCATTCTCCATGTGAATTGCCTTTCTGCCCTTTGAAGTCTAAAGCCATTATCCCCACAACATGCCTTCTTATCTCAAAATGCCATATAAGCCTCAACTGCCCCATTTGCCCTCAGCCCCATATTATTATGGAACACCCATTTGTACACACATAATTAAATATGGTTATTTTTCCTATTAATCTCTCATATCAATTAAAATATAAAAAACAATCAGAAAAACTAAGAGGAAAAAGGGGGTTAATGTTCCCTCTCCACAATAGCAGCAATGTTCACCACATGAAATGATTCACATCATACAAGTCATTTTAAGTAATATTTGTTGAAAATGTATGCTAATTGTTACGTGGGAAAAATTAAGCATAATTAAGATCTAAGCATGCATTGTGAGCTACATCTATGAAAGACAAGTTAACCAGAAATATGATAATAATGGATACTGGTTACTTGTTTAGCCTTTTCAATCAATTTTATCTTTTTGCTTTTAAAAGATAGTGTCAAAGGTGGCTGGCTCATTTGAAACCTTGTGATTTCTTTTTCTGGTTTATCATATATTGAAAATAATAAATTGCATGCCTGAATATTTTAATGACCATATCAAAATACCTGGCCCATTGTCATATCACATTGCAAGGGTGTCATCTTTGAAGGTTACCAGAGCATTCACATCACTATGTTATTTTGTGATAACATATGGGGTAAACATATAAAGATAGTAAAATGATAATCACATAGATTCATTCACCCAGACAGATTTCTTATAAAAATTCTCCATGCAATTAATTGTAAGGTATAGTGCTAAACCTTATTCTTAGACTGTTCTAAAATAGAGGAACCTAAATTACTCGGTAAATGTAATTAAAGAATTAGAATGAGTTGTTTCTAATTTTAACATGAAGGTAAAATTTGATTTTCTGTTATCTCATCTTGGAGGTCATTGAAAAAAAAATTGCAAGTAAAAAAAAGAAAAATCCATTTTCTGTGAAATGAGACAGCTGGGAAGCCAGACACCAAAACAGATGGAGTGGCTACCAGGAAGGCTGTAGGTGAAGGTGGCACACAGGGAAAAGTGGAGCTAAGACATCCGTAGAGAAGGTTCAGTTCTGATGGACGCCACACAAAGAGAAAGCACAGCTCTCAGTAGCTGAGAAATACACTCTTATTTGCAAAGATACTAGGCTATCATTGAGGAGGCTGCTTCTAAGAAACCAAGAAGGCAGACTTAAGTGAGGGTTTGGGTTGGGGGGTGGAGTCATTTTTACAGAATGTATACTGTCTCGATGAGAGTAGACGAGAAGGATTTTTTGCATTTGGTTTTTCACAGTGAGCTATTTATCTTGTTTAAGTAGGAAGAAGAGAAGCATTATCAAATTCAGACAAAGAAAGGTGGATTTAAGAAAACAAATGAACAAGAACACTCACAATTCCAATTAGCTTGGAACAGGTCCAAGCAACTCCCAAAACAAACCATTTGGAAGTAGCTGCTGGGGTTGAGGGGATGGTAAGACCATCTCTTTTCAGTGATATATAATGACAAAGGGAATCAACAAAGCCTCTATGCAAATATAATACATAAAAACAATGATGGCATTAAGTGTTTCCAACACGCAGTCTTGCCACAGAAAGATAAGAACAATAACCAAAAACATTTCCAGGAGTGTATTCTTTTTTAATTGGAGAAAGAGTAAAAAGCAGAATGGCAACGACTCTGAAGAGATAACATGACAGTCAAGTAAATAAAAATGGAGGTAACAGAATTAAAGGAAAAAAGTAGGAATATAAACAAAAGTTTATACAGAATCATGTTTTTTTGTACATGAATAAAATATTTGGAAAGAGATCACAAGGAATTGCCAATGCTAATTATTTACTGGAGGTGACACAGTAGCTATACAGAATATAAATGGATACTTAAAATAGCACAAAACAAAAAATGCTTACTTACACTTTCTGAAATGTGAGATACATGAATGTAATGTGCAATCAAAACCCAAAGAAATTTCTTTGAAATCTCATAAGCACTTAGTAGGTAGCTTGCCTATAAGAAATTTCTGGACTCCAAAGCATTGAAAATACCTTTAACCTTGCTTTGCTTACAACTTTTAACACCTCTTTCTGTGGGATGTGTGGGTTTCTGTGTTCAACCAATAAGAAGTCTCTGAAAATCAAGGCCCTAGTCATGAGCTTATTACCCTACTTTTTGTATCTTCCCTTCGCCTATATTGATAGTTCCACTCTGAATTCCTAGGCTCCCAATTCTGCATCTCTATTCCATGCATCTCTATTCATACCACACATAATTCACTTTTGATTAATTTTCACTTAATTTTCACATATTTTCTTATATTTTTTCCTGTCTTTGCCAGAGTAATGTTAAAAAAAAATCATACTATAAGGAATGACCTGTTTTCTCAGATAAGATAATTAAGCATAGAAATATGGCACATCTTGTCCTACGATAAAGAAAAGAAGTAAAAAAGACAAGCCATGCAAACTAGATGTCTCGAATCTCACTTTCAATGTTCATTATGTCACCTCTTTTTTTCTTAAGTTTTAAGAGCTACTTTTTACATGGGAGAAATTATTGTTATTAAGGTAAAACTTTAATTTCTGTTAACGTAATGACAATTGAAATCAATGTCAATAATATAATCAAACATTTTTCTGCTTCTGATCATTTAGGAAACATATTTTTCTGCTATGTATTAAATTTTAAAGTTTCAAATATTACTTTTTCTTTCGGGGTGGGGGGAGATCCAGAAAACACCTCTGCACTCACACTTCACTCAGACTTTTTACCAACACAGCAAGCACTTTGATAAAAACCACATGCCTGTTTGTTGATTTTGTATCTTGAAACTTCGCTGAATTCATTTATTAGTTTTAACAGGTTTTTTTTGGTGGAGACACTAGGGTTTTGTATGTACAAGATCATGTCATCTGCGAACAGAAGCAATTTGAATGTCTTTATTTCTTTTTCTTAATTGCTTTAGCTAGGACTTTCTATACTGTGTTGAATAGAAGCGGTGAGATAGACATTCTTGTCTCATTTCTAATCCTAAAGGAAAAGCTTTTAACTTTTTACCATTAAGTATTACAATAGCTGTGGATTTGAAAATATGTTGAAACATGTTGTAGTACATTTCTTCTATAGTTAATTTATTAACCATTTTCTATTAGGAAAGTATGGAATTTTGGCAATTGCCCTATTTTTTCTTCTTCTTCTTCTTCTTTTTTTTTTTTGCAATTGAGAAGACTACATATTTTTGTCTTTCATCCTTGCATCCCAGGGATAAATCCCACTTGATCATTACGTATGATCATTTTAATGTACTGTTGAATTCAGTTTCCTAGAATTTTGTTGAGGATATTTTCAACAGAAATATTGGCTAGTAGATTGCTTGTCTTGTAGTGTCTTTGTCTGGCTTAGGTATCAGGGTAATTCTGGCCTTATATAATACTAGAGGCCCAGTACACAAAATTCATGCACTGGCGGGGGGTGTCCCTCAGCTGGGCCTGCATCCTCTCACATTCCGGGACCTCTTGGGGAATGTTGGACTGCCGGGTTAGGACAATCTCCTCAAGGATTGGGCCTAAACCAGCAGTCGGACATCCCCTGAAGGATGTAGCAGTGCACCAAGCTGCAGGCGGCTAAAGAGGAGCCAGAACCAGGGGCGGGTGCTGCAGTGCTCACGCTCATCCTGGCCCACTGCGCTCACCAACCTTGATCTCAGCTTCTGGGTGAGTGGCGCTCCCCCTGTGGGAGCACACTGACCACCAGGAGGCAAGTCCTGCCTTGAGCGTCTGCCCCCTGGTAGACAGTGTGCATCATAGCGACAGGTCGACTGGTTGTTTCGGTCATTCCAGTCATTCCGTCTTAATGGTTGCTTAGGCTTTTATATATATAGAAGTTTAGAAGTACACCATTTTTCAATTCTGTAGAACAGTTTGAAAAGGTTGGCATTAATTCTTCTATAAGTGTTTGGTAACATTAAACAATGAAGCCATGTGGTCCTGGACTTTCCTAGGTTGAGGGATTTTTGATTATTGATTTGATTTTCTTACTAATTAAAGGTCTATTCAAGTTTTCTATTTCTTCATGATTCAGTATTGGTAGGTTGTATATTCTTGTAAATTTTTCCATTTCATCCATGTTATCCAATGTATTGGTCCATAAATGTTCATAATATTCCCATACTTATTCATATTTTTGTGACACAAGTTATAAAATCTCCTCTTTCATTTTTAATTTTATTCCTTCATTAATCTATCTCTGTTTTCTTAGTTAATCTACTTAAAGAATTGTCAATTTTGCTGCTCTTTCCACAAAACTTACTTTGATCTTTACTATTGCTTTTCTAGTCTCTATTTGAATTATGTGTGCTCTAATCATTATTATTTTCTTCCTTCACTAACTATTGGCTTGGTTTAGTCTTCATTTTCTAGCTTGTTAAGGTGTAAAGTAGGTTGATTATTTGAATTTTTCTACTTTCTTACTTTAAGTGTTTATTGCCATAAATCTTCCTTCTAGTACCACTTTTGCTGCATCACATAAGTTTTGGGATGCTGTATTTTCATTTTTTTTAAATATATTTTTTATTGATTTCATAGAGGAAAGAAGAGGGGGAGAGAGATAGAGACATCAATAATGAGAGAGAATCGTTGATCAGCTGTCTCCTGCATGCCCCACACTGGGGATGGAGCCTGCAACCCAGGCATGTGACCTGACCAGGAATTGAATGATGACCTCCTGGTTCATAGGAGGACACTCAACCAGTGAGCCACGCTGGCTGGGCAATTATAAAAACATTTAATTTAGAAACTTGAAGGGAATATATACCAACCAATTATTTAATTAGTTTTATGGACCAATATATTTGATAGTTGAAGCATTCTTTTAGTTTATTCAGAGAATTCAGCCACCACTTATATTACAGAGTTCTGCACGCACACACACACACACACACACACACACACACACACCAAAACAAACAAACAAACAAAAAACAAAAACCAAAACAGTGAAGGTAAATACTAAAATCTATTTTTAGCTTGAAACATATCAGATCAAGTCAGCCTTACTTATTCTCTATATTTTGACCCATACAAAATGTATTTCTGAGTTCTTTCTCAAGTACCACCATTTCATCTCAGTTTATTACTAGAGTAGCTTCCATCCTTCAATGAAAAAACATGGGTTATGTTTCTCCCAACAGGTGACTGCTGACACTTGGAAAGACAACACTATTTTAGTCATATTTTTTAGATCCACCATAATTCCAAATTTTATTTTTATTTTTTATTGCAAGCCTCACTCCCAATAAACCCTTCAAAGAAATACCAAATTTAAATCATAATCTGTGTACATTAAACTTCCATTTGCTATCTAGAAATAGCACAGAAACTATTACTTATGTAAGGGCTTGGTTAATGTATTCATAATTAAACATATGTTTTCCCTAAAACCCCTGATGTAAGCGTTGTTGGGGCAGGGGGATGTCTGTTGTCTCTTCCTACTGGCAAAACATAGATTATTTTTAGACCTAACTTCATTTAATATGCCTTCTTGAAAAATAAAATTAAATAATAAAAACATGGAATTAAAAATGTATTATATAGAACTTAGTTCAATGGTTTTGCACTCATTTTAGGATCCTCTTGTCTAACTCATTCTATAAGACCATTGGAAGGATGTGCTATGTAAATAAAAAAAAGGGGG
Organism: Myotis davidii; assembly: GCF_000327345.1. Lineage (NCBI taxonomy): Eukaryota > Metazoa > Chordata > Mammalia > Chiroptera > Vespertilionidae > Myotis > Myotis davidii. Next base: position 49,497 of record NW_006282653.1, on the reverse strand, counting down.
ACTGAGAGAAGAGGATATGGAATACTAGAGATTAAGTCTGTGACATGTGAAACTATAGTAAAAATGAGCAAGGGTCCTGAGAGTTAGGCTTCAGATCAAAAGTAGGTTTGAGGTAAGGATACTGAGGAAGCTTCATGCAATAGCAAGAGCTTTCAATTTCCTATTTCAAATATTTGATTCCAAGGCTTATTTTATCACTTACTAATTGCATAAGTTTGGGTAATTTACTTCATTTGTTTTTCTATACAATTGAATTATCACTGACTATTATTGGCAGACCGTGGGAGTAAAATGAGATTGTTTTTAAGCAGCTTTATTAAAGCTTAATACTTACAATAAAATTTACCAATTTTAAGTATATAGTTAAGGAGTATTAATAAATACATCCCAGCATGTAATACTGATACAACAATAAAGAACATTTCCATCATTCCAAAATTTCCCTCTTGCCCTTGTGCTGTGGATCACCTGTCCCCAAGCCCAGCTCCAGGCAACTACTGATCTGCTTTCCATCACTCCGGTTGTGTCTGTTCTAAAATTTCATTTAAATGGAGTCATCGTATATAATGTATGGTGTCTGGCATTTGTCATTTTGTTTTTGATATCATTGTTGTATATATCCTATTGGTTTGGGGTTCTTATGTTGGTTTGATTGATTGATTGCTTGCTTTTGTATTGCTGAGCATTATATTGTATGGATATACAACAGTTTATTGATTGATTCTTAATAGCTGAAGACTGTTTCCCATTTGAAGGTATTTATAAAGAAGCTGCAGTTGGCCTCAGTTATAAGTCTTCCTATGGACATGTTTTAATTTCTCTTGGTTAAATAACAAGTGGGAATGCTGGTTTTCATAAGTGTATTTCACCTTTATAAGTAACTGCCAAGCTATTTTTCCAAAGTAAATATATAATTCTGAGTTTCTACTAGAAATATCAGAGCCTTTCAGTTGTTCAATCCTCAACAGTTGGTTAAAAAATAGATAATTTGGGGGAATCAGAATATTCAATTGTGGTTATCATTTACATTTCATTAGAGGTGTTGAAAATGTTTTCATGTGCTTATTTGCCATTTGTGTATCTTTAGCAAAGAGTCTGTTTAAAAAACTTGAACATTTACTTATCAGATAGTTTGCCTTATTACTAAGAGGAATCATTCCTCATATATGTGGGATATATATATTTTATGGTATGTGAGCTTTAGCAAATATTTTCTTAATATTTAAGAATCTAGCACATGCCTGTCACGCTCATAATTAGCCTGTCACCCTCACAGCTATTACTATTAATAATAGAAAGAGAGCAATGGGGAGGCCAGATATTAGAAGCATGGCTGTCCGTGCAACTTCATCAGGAAGCCACAGTTTCACATGCCCCAGGGAACACTGGTCCATTCCCTGAAGGTCACTGGGGGAAGGAATCAAATGAAGAGGGAGATGGGTGAATACACAGTGAAGCCTGGTTGACAAATGGAAGGTGCTTTCCTGTATGTCCAGGCTGGGATTGGCTAGAGGGGCTGGATCCCATTACAAGCCTGTGAAATTTTGGGGAGCTGACTAGTTATTTTTAATAAGCTTCTGTTTCCTCCGAAGTCTGAGAATACATAATCCCAGATGAATAAAGTAGCTCTTACTTGCTCGCTGGCTCACCCTTGCACTCTCTTTCACCATAGCCTGCACCTGCCTGTGCGTTTGCCTGATCTTTCTCCATAGCCATGTGGCCATGCAAACCCCACACATAATGGACTGAAGGTGAGAACACAAGCTAAGCTAGCCAGATGCTAGACCTGATTGTACTTTAATATGAAACAGAAATTCTGGGCAGTGGCCTTAATTCTGGCCCTGCTGCAGGCAAGATTCAACTTCTTCCCTGGTAGGATGGGCAGAGACTGGACTTTTAGGGGAACCCCTTAATTTTACATCATCAATAAAGCTTTCCACAAAACCCCTTCCTTCTGAGGGCCTCAGGAAGTTACTTTCCTCTCAGCACTCCCAAGAACTTCATTTCCATGATAACACCTGTTCATAATAAATATTCAATAAAAATCAGGAGGATCTGATTTTGAAGGAGTCTAAATCTGATAATATCTGACTCCAAAAGAATCTCAACACTTGACAAGAAATATTTATAAATATATGGTTGCAGTTACTTTAAAGTTGTTTAATGAACCTACTTATAAAACAATTCACTATTGTTGAATCAAATTTTGAATTAAGGTAGTTTTATTTTGACCAAAATTTTAAAAGAAAACCTAGAGGAATATTTTTAGTATTATTCATTATCATAGAGGGTATAGCAGTGTCAAATCCAACAATTGCAAAAGTTGCTTCTTGCTCCTTATTTAAACCATGTAACATTGGACAAAAATGAGAAGTGAATATTAGAGCATTTTACAGCCCAGACCCTGGAGAAAGACTGAGTTTTGATTAGTCCTGGCACCACCATTAGTAGATTTGTGACAATATAATTAATTGTGAAGAAATAATGCTTCTTACTTCATAGGGTCATTGTAAAAATAAAATAGACAACACATGTAAAACATTCTGGATAATAGCTGGCACACACCAAGTGCAAAAAACAGTTTAGCTGATTATTTAGATAACTAGAGGCCCGATGTACAAAATTCATACAAGAAGCTTGGCCCTTGCAGGCCCTCACAGCCCCTCACAGCCCCTCACAGCCCCTTCAGCTTCGGCTGGCCCTCACAGCCCTGGCTTTGTCCAGAAGGTCATCTGGACGGTCGTCCGGAAGGTTGTCTGGATGGCTGTTCTGCTGTTCGGTCTAATTAGCATGTTAGCTCTTTATTATAAGGATTATTATTAGGCTCCACAAAAATGTGAAACTTAAATGCTAGCACAAATTATTTGCAAACCTGAGCAAGCAAGTACTGAGATATACAGCCAGATCATCATTTATGTGGCAATATTAATTTTACAAATATGTCTGAGATTTTATTTTTTCATGACACTTAAATTATTTCAACCCTTTTCTCTCATATCTCAAATGACCTGTGGTGCCACTTCTTGGTATATGAAGTCAGTGGCTCGAATAACTCATCTAAACTCATCTTCCTCTTTCTTTTTCGTACAGTGCACATCAATACCTTTTGTTTGGTATTCCAAAAAGGAAGAAAAGAAAAGAAAAAAGATTAGAGCTAATGTGATTTTCTAAATTTCCCGGGGTTTTTTGGGTTGTTGTTTTGTTTCATTTTAGATTTTATTTAATTTAGTTGTAAAGTGAGTTGTTTCTTCGGGATTGTTATTGGCACCTACACAGAGCAAAAGAGTTAGGTGGGCTCTGAATTTCATACAGGAACACAAAGAGCAGACTTCAATGTCAATGTCAGTCACCCTGGGCAGCTTCTAAGGAGCTAGGTTTACCTGAGTTATGCATTTTTGGACAAGTTCTTTACTCTGGATTTTTAAAACAATAAAATAATTTATGGAAAATATTAAAATCTTTAAGGACACATTTATATGTAAAATGTAGGAAATATATATATATATTAGAGGCCCAGTGCATGATTTCATGCACAGGTGGGGTCCCTTGGCCTGGCGATCGGGGCTGATCAGGGCCAGCCAGCCAGGGGTAGGGAATGTGGGAGGTTGGCCAGCCACGGGAGGTTGGCTATGGGAGTGCACTGGCCAGTTGGGGGAAGCTCCTGCATTGAATGTCTTCCCCCTGATTGTCAGTGTACATCATAGCAACCAGTTGACTGGTAGTAATGGTCGGTTAGGCTTTTATAAAAATAGATATACCTAAGTACATGTACATCATTTTTAACAATTACATTGCAACTTTATGTGCCTAATATTAAATATCAATCCCAACACACTAGAATATCGTAATGTCTCTAGCCAAGTGTGGTAAGGAATTTGGGCCCAGGCCAGTCTTCTCCTATTTTGACCTTCTTGTTTTGGGCCACTCTGATCTGCTTCTATACTCCTCATTGATTTAATCTCCTCCCTTAGTGTCTTCCCCAGCTCACATACATTATTACACGGTTTCATGGGCTCAATAGTTAAAATACTCCCAAGTTAAATTTGAGCACACATAGTTCATCAGTGTTTGCAATGTGCAAGGACATTTACTTCTCTTTTCTTTAGTTTGCATGAGTATTTTTAAATGTGACCACTGCTGGGGATGTTTTCTAAATGCCCTCCAGAAAAATGTCTGGCTCAAAATTTCCATGAGTTCCTGTCTGCAGCTGAAGTGGCAGAACTTTTAGAGCTCTGTGGCTTTAGATAAGCAAAGAAAAACTGCCAAACTAGTGTTCTCTTTGAAAGCTCTATCCAAGTAAGCAAAAGCACTTTTTTCATGATTGTGTCCTTATTAATCTTTTTTCTTCCACCCACCCAAAGTACTGCAAGTATTTAAGAATTTCATGTCCAATTGCTCATGGCTCATTCAAGCAAGGGTTCTGCTTCTTTCATTCAGAATTGTCAGGGACAACTTGGTCCCCCCCACCCACCCCCACACACATTTTAAAATTTTGGTAAGAACATTTAGCATGGGATCCACCTTCATAACCAAAATTTAAGTGAACAGTACAGTATTGTCAGCTATAGGAACAAAGCTGTACAGTGATCTCTAGACTTCATTCGCCTTCCATAACTAAAATTCTATACTCATTGCACAACACCCCCCATTGCACCCTTCCCCCAACCCCTGGCAACAATCATTCTACTCTGCTTCTATGAGGTTAACCATTAGGAAATATCATGTAAGTGGAATCATGCAATACTTGTGCTTCTACAACGGCCTTATTTAATTTAGCAAAATGTACTCCAGGTTCACCTGGCTTTTTGTTGTGTTTTGTTTTCCATCCTATGGAAGAAAAGGAAAGTTTTGTAGCTATGGGTCTTAACGTTTGCCTACAAATGACTGACCTTGCTAAACATTTCTATTTGCCCATACTTTATGCAGGTCTCCTACTGGGCACTTCCTTGGGTTAAATGCTCACCTATTCCTCCCTAAGTTATTTCCAAAAACTGAATTATTGCTTGGGGCAAAGGGCTAAGATGGGAAAGGTTAAAACCAAACAAACAAACCTGGGTATGCCCCAGTATAAATGACAACTTGAAATAAATCACAAACCAAGGATGACTAGAATTTAAATATTTTATTTTCTCTAGCTGCTTATTTCATTAAGTGTGTAAGACAACAAACATTCCAATAAATGTCATTCAGTTAAAATGTCATTGGATTTTCACCAGTAAAACAAGAGCATTTTACCCTTACATTTAAATCTATAATAAATTGTGAAAATGTATAGTTGAAAATTCTGATCAAGCAAAACCTCAACCAAGACAACTTCTCTCATGATTGGTGTTTACCCTGTTGGTTGAGTCCCCACTGTGAAGTCTACCAAGAATAACAGGACCATTGATTTAATCCCTTTCTGGCAGGCCTTTCACTGAAATTTAATTATGTTGCTTTTTGTCTGCAACCTTTCCCTAAGGTTTCTGTGATATTAGAATACCTCCTTTAAGTGTTATGAAAAGCGCATTAGAGGGTTTTTCCTCTGATTATTTCATAACATAACATAGCCATTCCCTCTGCTAGCAAGCCCACACAACTGTTTCCAATAAATGAAACCGTTTTCTTTTCTTTCTTTTTTTTTTACATTTTATAAAGTGTAGATTAAACATTAATTAGTTGTAGGTGAGTTGCAACATTTTCCCTTTAGAGTGAATTTCTTACAGCCAGTTCTCAAACAGCACAAATAAGATCCTATAATGTGTGAACAATGGCATGGTTTGGGGCTCCAGAAAGGGCAAGGATGCTTGGTTAAGTCAATCTTAAACTGTTTTGCAATGATTTCATGCTGAGCAATTATTTCTATATTCCTTAAATGATGGGAGTTTCAAAGGCATGAGGGAGTGTGTATTTTTATAGTTAGAAAAATCTTATTAAATGGGCATGACTTTCTGGATTTCTTTCCTTCCTCTTCTTCAAACTCGTAAAATTGATAGAGGCCAACCCAAATGTGTACTAACCACAGTAGCTTCTACGTCTTACCGTCATCAGTGTCAAGTCTTGTCATTTTTGTTTACTATTACTGGCTTGTCACAGGCTCAATATCTCCAAAAATAATTGAAAATGAAAACAAACTTTTGTATATGTCCTTTTCCTCCATAGTCATGTGTCAGCCTGGGAAAACGCGCTTTTTGAAAAGAAAACGGAGCTGACATATAATTGTTGCCTTTACCCCAGCTGCTCCTGACATTACACGCTGAACCTTCCTTGGAGACTGAAAACCAATTTTGATGTGACACTCTGAAAAGTCACCGCTGGTCCTTTACAAATGGTTCAAGGTCACAAAAATCTCGCCTGAGACGCTCTCAGGTAAACCTCTGGAGTTCTTTTCTTTCTTGAGGAAAGCTGTGTTTGTATTGATTTTGCAAATTGTAGACTTAAAGTCTAACAAAGGATAAAATATCGAGAGAGAGAAAAAAAGACTAAGTACAAAATCAATGCTTTTGCGTTGAATTTTTAAAAAGCAATTCCATGCAAGTAGTATGGTGAAAAGAGAAGGTGAAAATTTCGTGTTTAGCTTTTGAGACTATACATAAGGATAAACAAACTTAAAATGATATCTTATTAATGGAACATTTGATAAATGATTTACCTTTTAACACTTAAGTATAATTTGATTTTTTTTATTTTAAAACGCCTAGTCAATTAGAATATCCTACCCATTACACAGGTATTTGAATTTGAACTTTATTGTTTCTATATCATAAGTTTCATCAGCAATGTTCTAATCAAAGCCACTTTTTTACGGTCATCAGCTCAATACGTAGTCCTGTGAGAATTTCATTTCTGGTTAGTAATTTCTGGGATAAACTAAACTATTCACATTGCTTTTTTGCCTTTGAATCCTTTTATCCAAGCTGAAATATCTTTTTAGTTACTAAAACTTTGTCAGCCAATTCTCTAAGGAACCTTAATGTTATTAATATAACAAAGGATCAAGACCTCATGGTCATATTTTGTTTGTAAGCTTGCTGACTGACCATCTAAGCTACACTGGCTAATAACCAAAATGATTAGCCTGCACTCAAAAACTGAACTAAACTAGCCTCGTGCTCATGCTATATTCCTGTTAATGCTGTTCCTTTTTTCTCTCATTTCAATACACTAGGAAATTTACACTTATTCACATGGGTTGAGTTGGTAAAATCAATTTCTGAGCAAAATGACACTAGGAAAAAACAAACATTTGGGAAATAATGGACTCTTATCTATGTTCTTTTTTATAGCCATCTTTTAATAACATTCTCATTGTTAGAGCTTTAGGGCAAGAAGCAACACATTTAATTTGTGGTTTAACATTCACATTACTGCTATTTCAGAGAGAGAGCCATTTTTTATATGTCCAGTTGCTTTGCTTTATCCTAAATTAAACTAGACAGATGAGTAGATAGATAGGTAGATAGATGATAGATGATAGATAGATGATAGATAGATAGATAGATAGATAAGGTTTCCCCCAACTACTCCAAGGAACAAGCTTCATAACTAATATTTATTATGACTGGAACCATAAAGGAGTAATAACAAATACTATTCAATTTCAAGTGTTTATTGAAGGCAGAATATAAAAAGCATTATATTTGCATTGCTATAATAAAGAAATGATAAAAAGTTATTTAACTTACACACATTTAACATCTTTGTAATTATAATGATCGTTTATTACTTCCTATCTGCAATCTGGAAACGTTTTATAATTCCAATTAATACAAATGAAGAAACTGACCACTTAAAAATGAGATGATTTGCCCAAGTTCTTATGGGGCAGGTAGTAAGTGAAAGATCTGGAATTTGCACCATGGTCTATTGGACCTATAAATCCATAGTTGGTACATTAGACCAAACTAATGCATAAAAGAAAATGATAATTATACAAATCACTTTATTAATGAGCAAGATGTGATCATTTTCATTTGAGATATTAATAGTACTACATACATTCCCAACTGTATCATTTGCATCAGAGAAGCATTTAAGAGAAAATACTAGCTTTATTACAAACTTTAAGTCAAGATAAGGGGCATGAAACATGAACTTGAGGCAAAATAAAATCCAGGTGAATACAACAATGGAAGACACATGATCTTGCTGACCATTCTTTTTTAAAAAATGTATAGAGAGAATGCTTAAAGAGTTTGAGTGACATCCTTGTGCAGGGGCCATGTCAATCTTCTCTGTATGGTTCTAATTTTAGTATATGGGCTCCCATATATGTGAGCACCATTCATCATTTTTGATCTTAACTTACCATCCTATTAGTTTAGAGTACAGTATAAAATGTCATATTTGGTTAAATTATATATATGTAAATTAATTAGGTTGGCATGATTGCTTTTTATTAGTTGTTTATTAGAAGATTAAATTGTTTTTGAATGAGGGGTCCTTATATTATCATTTAAGATCGGAAACAAAGTGAGTGATAAGGTTAATCTTAGAATTGAAGAGTAAAGAGTTTTGAGGAAGGAAAATTAAGAAGTGGTTGTAATGGCTCAGGCAATATGTAAAATGGGTCTGACCAAAAAAGTTTGGTTGTGGCAAGTAAAATAAATGACAAGTTTAGGGTTCAAGGTATTTAATAGATATAATGTTGTGTGTTAAGGATATTGATGGTGATAATAATGAATGGAGAATTCACATGTGTGGATGATTTTTTTGAATTGGAGGATTCAGTTATTCTTTTGTTTGTTTCTTTTTGTTTTTGTTAGCCTTTCCATTGTCTTTTGAGGGAAAGTGGAAGTGAGAAGGAAAGACAGAGAGAAACATTGATGTGAGATACACACATCAATTGGTTCCTTCCTGCATGCACCCCAGCCAGGGCCCGTGCTGGGAAGGAGCCTGTAACCAAGGTACATGCCCTTGATGGGAATCGAACCCGGGACCCTTTGGTCTACTGGGCAATGCTCTATCCACTGAGCCAAATGAACTAGGACAAGTTATTTTTCTATATTGCTCATGATATTCAGAATATTGCTTGTCCTTCATATGCATTTCAAAATATCATTGATTCTATTATATAATTACTAGAGATCCGATGCACAAAATTCGTACAAGGGGCTCAGCCCCCGTCACCATGGCTTCATCTGGAAGGTCGTCCAGTCTAATTGGCATATTACGCTTTTATTATTATATATTATAAATAGTCATTCATGTAAGAACACCATAAATAAAGTAATAAAGTAGAAAAACAAGAAATCTGGTCAATTATAAATTTTAATCTCAAGTCTAGGTAAAAAAGTTGGAGAAATTTACCCTAATAAAAGTATAATCAGTTTACGTAGAAAAAAAGGAGCTAATGTAACAATATATGTCTATTATGAGAGTTAAAAGAGATAACAAAGATAAAAAATATAGGATGATGCCTGATAGAAAAAGTTGCTTAACAAATATTTAATTTCTTCCTCCCCTTCATGTACTGTGAAGGTCATATTTTTATTTATGTATATTAGGGGTTTCACAAACTTCCTGTAAAGGCTCAGTGTCCCTAAGAGTTAGTTCAGGTTGTTATAATAGAATACCACAGACCAGAGAGTTCGTAAACAACAGTAATTTGTTTCTTAGAGTTCTGGAATCTGAAAGTTTGTGATCAGGGTACCAGCATGGTAGGGTTTCTATGAGGAACCTGTTCTGGGTTACAGATTACTGAAAAGAGGGAAAAAATTTCTGGGGTCCCTTTTATAAGGGCACTGATCCCATTCATGAGGGCTCTAGCCTCAGAGCCTAATCACCTCCTAAAGGCCCCACTTCTTTATAGCATCAGGGTGGATGTTAGGATTTCAATAAAAGAATTTTGATGCACACAATATTCAGTCCATTGCACTCAGACAATAAATATGTTGTAGCACAAAATCATCTATACATAATGCATAATACATAAACAAATTTGGCTGTATTCTAATACAATTTTGTGTTAAACAAGAAGCATGTTGGATTTGGCTTATGGGTAGAATTTTGCCAACTCCTGACCTATAGTTGGATTTCATGGACAAGTGAAGCTATCTGTATGTAATTCATTCATAGGGAATGGAAAGATGATGCATGTGTCAAGTAATAGCATCTTACAATTTAGAAAATCTATTTTATCATCAAGTTTTTGCTCTATATTAAATATTAATAATTGAATTTATGTCATAGAACTTAAATTCTAGATGAAAAACTTAAAATAATTAAATATTTTTACATGGACTGTGACTCCTCTGAATAAAGCAACTGCGTTGACCTGGGAGACTTGAGAGGATTCTCAGAAAAGTTAAAACCTGACTTATGTTTTTGTTTCATTTTGTTTATTTGTTTTCAGTACTTTTATTGATTTTTAGAGAGAGAGGGTGGGAGAGGGAGAAAAAGATAGAATCATGGACAAGAGAGAAGTATTGATTAGCTGCCTCCTGCACATCCCCTTCTGGGAATCGAGCCCGCAATCCCGGCATGTGCCCTGACTGTAATCAACCCCTGGGTGCATAGGTAACCATTCAACCACTGAGCTACACCAGCCGAGCATAACCTGACTTATGTTTTAAAGAATAATTCTGAGACCAGGAAGGAGAAGAAGAAAAGAAGAAAATTTCAGGCATAAAAAAACAGTTTGTGAAAAATCATGAAGACATTTAATGCTTCAGTATGTTGAGAGGACAATGGGAATTTTAACAGGGATGCACAACGGGTGTGAGAGGTTTGATGGAGATGTAAATGTACGTTTAAAGAGATTATAAACACGTTTTTGGACAATAGGATTTTGTATATATTCCTGTGATTCAACAGGGAGGAAGCCGAAATTGCAGAGGTCATCTGCTTGCTCACCTAATATTTCTGCTTTTCCTTTTGGGAAGAGGATAATATTGCAAGTCCCCACCACCTTGAACTTAGATGTGGCCACATGACTTGCTTGACCAAATCATAAGCAAAAATGGCATTAGTCACTTCTGGGTAGACTTTCCAGATCCAGGTTGTAAATTCCGAGATCTTTCTTCTTCCAGGGCCATCATGGAATCACAGGAGGGAGATGGAGCCTGCGTCCTTGGATGAGGATGTGTAAGGCAGGGCACCTCACCAACCTGTCACAGTTGTCTAGTGGGAGAGAGAAATGAGCCTTTATTTTTTTCAGGCCACTGGGATATTTTAAGCCTGATTGTTCTCTTTTCTTATCATAGACTCTCCTCTTCTTAGATCAATATCTTTAAACAATGAAGTAAAATAACTGCCCAAGTCATTTAATGCCCATATGACTTGTGATTTAGTATATCTGTATTAAAATTTGCATAACATAGTTTGTTAACATTTAAAAAATTATTTTATACTAAAAAATAAAAAGAAAGAAAAATTCCAAAATATTGGCAATCTGAAGCTTCTATCCTAGGTAATTCATCAAATTTGCTGAATTTGGCCAAAGTGGGGTAATGAACTATGTATGGTGTTGCATGTGACTATAAATGTAAACAAACAAAGAGTACTTATTAGGAAGTTATCAAATGGATACTGAACTAAAATTGAAAACTATTTATACATGTTTTTTTTCTTTGTTCATTTTTAAAAATCCTTATATGCCAGAGTGATATAACAAAAACTAAAACTGTCATTTTTGCAGATATACCCAATTTTATAAATTTTTAAAAAGGCGTATTTTTGGTACAAGTAACGTGGTCAATCTCTTCTTTGCTATGTGAGTGAAATGTTCAAGCTTGGCCATGTGTGTCATAGCTTAGAGAGACATGCTAAGCAATGGGTGACATAAAAATTGGCTTCTTTAATTTATTCACTCATATTATGAAAACAATAGTACACCAAACATTTTATACATTGTAAATCTAACCCCATAGTGTTTTCAAAAGTTCAGCAACTGAGGAAAATAAGTCCAGTTATATTGGACTTATTTTAAGTTAAGTTATATTGATTCTGATTGGCATGAGCAGATGCAATTCCATTCTTTCTTTCCACCAATGGTACTAAAGGCCATATCTCAGAGGAAAATGGAATTCTCTGCACCTCAAACTGACACATTCTATTTGGTTCCTGAAAATGATTTACCTAAGCAGTTATGAGTATGACACAGTTAATTTAGCAGACACAATGGTTTATTCAATAACATTAGTCTTGTATGAAAATATCTCCACCTGTTTTCTAAAGAAAATATTGTAAGATGTAGGTATAATTAAAATCTTAGACAGTGTTTGATTCTGAAATGGCAAAAAAAATCCATACAATAAAAGTATATATATATATATATATATATATATACACATAATATACTGGTATATGTTAAAGACATAATGAGTAAAGAGTAAGAAAAGGGTGTCCGTGTTTTTTGAAAAATATTTGCTTTATATTATGCAGAAATAGACCTTGACAGTCAAAGGCCAGTTGGACATTATCCTTAGCTTTAGGAAGATAATGTCTTCCTAAAATATTCGAACAAGATTGAAACACCTTAACATGGCCTACACAATTCTACATAAGCTCATCACTTTCTGAACTAATTTCATGCCATTTTCTCTTCATTTATTTTTATTAAATTGCCCGGGCTTTCTTTCTGTGCCCATTAGAAACTAACTCTCTGTCCCACCTGTGAGCCTTTGCATTTGCTATTGTCTATAATATTTTGTTAATTGACACATTCTTGCTATTTTATTCTCAGCTCCAATTTGACATTGAATGGATTGTCTTTGATCACTCAGAAGTAACTCCCTCCTTCGCCCTTTCACTTTTATATTAGGCTACTCTATTTTCTTCATATTTGTTATTCTACATAATAGTATCATGTTTATTTATTTAAAAGCTTATTATTTGTTTTACCCAACTAAAAAAAAAACATTAATGTTAAGAAAGCAAGAATCTTCTGTTAACTATTCTATCTTTGCATTCCACTTATATTTGTTGAATGAAAAATAATTTAAAAAACACCTTCTCTTTTCCTGGCTGGCGTGGCTCAGTAGATAGAGTGTCGGCCTGCAGACTGAAGGGTCCCGGGTTCAATTCCAGCCAAGGGCACATGCCTGGGTTGTGGGATCGATCCCCAGTGGGGGGTGTGCAGGAGGCAGCCTATCAATGATTCTCTCTCATCATTGATGTTCTATCTCTCTTTTCTTCTGCCTTCCTCTCTGAAATCAATAAAGAAATATATTTAAAAAAACCCTTCTCTTTCCTATATATTTCCATCTATTCATTTTATTGATGAGTTTTAAATATACTATACTTTCTTGCCTTGTATCTTGAAACCACTCCTATCAAACTTTTATCACTTTTTTTAAATGAAAGTGTTTACGTATATTTTCAGAAAATCATATGGCACGTACATAATACAGGCAGGTACATACTGGAATGTGATTCGAAGTTGTGCCCTTAGTGCCTTAGTGGTGACTAGCTGCAAGGTAGCTAAGATAATTATATTTTATTCTTTATCAGTAAAAACATGAAATAATTTTATGAGGAGGTTGTCTTTATATTATTTAGAGCAAGCCAATCAACTGTATAGACCTACCATATTTTTGTAGTGACCATATATATTTATATGTGTTTACTATCTTTATGATCAACATTTCCATTTTAACACTTTTGTTAAAGAGAGTACCAAAAGGCTGAGTATACCATGTCTAAGTGTATGTTTTCAATGAATTTTAACTAATTTTTAATATTTAACCAATATCAATAAGATATCTTTTGTCATAATAACTTAGACTCTTCTGAAGGATGCTAACTAGGCACAATCAAATTCTATTGCATGTTCATTATACATAAATAGCAAAATCTGACATATACTGAGAATTAAGATACTAATATTTTTAATAATTCCCCACTTTTGAAACATAACAAGTAGCACCTTCATATGAATTATTCTACTATTTTTCTGAGATATTAAAACTGTAGGATTAGAAAGCAGAGAAATAAAATCTTTAGAAAGTGAGTGATTTCCCTTACTCCCATAGTTAAATACCTGGTAAAGTTTCCTTTTGGAATTAGATTTGGATAAGGTTTTGATATATTGGAGGGGGGAAAGCAAATCCTATGGAAGAAACGTTATAGCTAGATGTGTAGAATTACTATGGAAACATGAGAAATGCAGTTTATTTAAAATATAGGTTGTATGTAAAGATGTTAATATAATTAAAATATTTTTAAACAATTGGGTTTGTATTTTATTTTGCAGAAAAATTGAGAAACAATGAAGGCCTTTGAAAAAGAGAATATACAATATGTTTAGTCTATATTAATAACAGTATATTTAATTGATATATGAATCTATATGTAGAATGGGCAAAAGTAAGTTAATAATAAATGATACAATAATTAAAAATAATAATACAATAATAAACTCTATTTTGTGTGCTCACAATTGTAAACCTACTTTTGCTCACCCATGTATGTTGGATTGATGAACTGATAAATTAATATAGAAAATAATAATCCCTATAAATGCATAGTCCTCATTCTTGGGGAAAGCAATCTAATATACATACAAGAAAATTAGAAGAGTAACTATAAGTAATAAATATTAGTAAAGACCTATTGCTATTGGAGAGATAGAAAAGGACTTGAATTAGGATAGTAGCAGTATTTATGTTTGGACTATGGCAGTGTTTGGCAAACCGTGGCTCGCGAGCCACATGTGGCTCTTTAGCCCCTTGAGGGTGGCTCTTCCACAAAATTCCACGTGCGGGCACACACGTACAGTGCGATTGAAACTTCGTGGCCCATGCGCAGAAGTCAGTTTTCGGCCTGGGTGAGTATATTTTGAAGAAGTGGCGTTAGAAGAAGTGGGGGGTGTTGGTCGGTGGGGCGACAGGAGATGCGGTGTAGGCGGGCTGCGGGATACGCAGTGCGGGGAGGCGCACGAGATTCATGCACGAGTTGAGTGAGCCAGGCAGCCAGCAGTCTCATGTGCAGTGGTTAGTGCTAGTCACGTCCGCAAATCGCGCGCTGGTGACAAAGCACTGGTGACAAAAGTACCTACTCGAAGCATAAAGTTACCTGTATTTTTCCAACCAGCTGCAAATCCTACAGGTATTTTTGTCATCAATTTAAGAATTGTAATTCTTTTGTACTGGTGGCTTTATTATTATAAAATGAAACATTTTTTTAGGTGCCCTGTTTGTGATGGCTACAAAGAAGAAGCAAAGAAAAACGGAAGATGAAAACCGTGAATTTAAAGTTGAATTTAAAATTGAATGTACCTACCTATACAGTTTCAGTTTAAAAAATTTGGCTCTCAAAAGAAATTTCAATCGTTGTACTGTTGGTATTTGGCTCTGTTGACCGATGAGTTTGCCAACCACTGGACTATGGGATTACAGCAGTTGGGACAATGGGAAGGGAAAGTATCTAAAGCCTGCCTTGGGTTATATGTCACTAAGGTAAGGTGGGAAAAAAGGAAATAAGCAAGTTATAAAGGCAAGTTATAAATACAAAATAGTATTTAAAATGCATCAATCTCAGGCACAACTTGAAGCTCCATTGGTACTGAGTGGTATAATAACAGCATTGGGAAAGCATATTTTTTTACTATTAAAATCAGAAGCCTATTGAAGGGTAGCCCTGCCAAAGACATTGTCCAACTACAGCAGGACTTTGGCTGGAGAATGGGGATAGATAAGGAGTGGATCCCATACTATGGGAATTGAATAGAGAAGTGCCCCAGACTGAAGCTGTGGTTTAGTGTGAGATCCTGTAGGGGAATGTTCTTCCTGGTTGGCAATCTGGGGAGACAGTAGAGAGATGTTAACTAAGTCTGAAACCAAATCTGGAGGATTGAGCCAGGTCCAAGAGACAAAGAGAGTTCTGAATTTTGTAGCTTTGTGGGTTCTTGGGACGTGTCTGCTTGCTAGAAAAAAGGAAAATATGTTAATGCAAAACTGAGCCCAGAAATATAGGCTAGCTGCCAACCTTAAAAATCATGGACTTCATGACTTATAGTCAAGCCCTGTCAAATTGTGAGGCTGAAGTTATTGAAACATATCTTAAATCAGTCTGGATTGCTTTAAGAACTAGGATTGAATGATGAATATGTGTGAAAAATAAAGTAAAAAAAAAAGGTGGAAGCTGACAACAGAGGCAGTGAGAATATAAAATAGAGGATAAATGCACAACTAACTTTGAGGACATGAACTTGGAACTAGTCATTCGGATGCATGTTTGCAATGAGGAGGACAAAGAAGACGAGATTGGCTCCCTGAGGTTTTAAGCTTAGTAATGGAAAGAGTAACAAGAGATAAACAGTCAGGAGTAGAAATGGGTTGGCAGTGAGAAGTAACGAGTTGAATAATAGATAAGATGAATGAAAGTGTGGCTTTGGTTTCTAATGTAGTATTGTAACTATAAAGGCATGTGTAAAGAAACAGCTTTGTGGCATGTATGAAATTACAAATAATGAGAACATAAATATAGGGAAAAGATCTTTCAAAAAAAACTTTTAGAGTGACATCATTTAAGATCTAAAAAGAGAAGGAGGAGCAAACAATGGTAACAAAAGCCATATTTTAAAAGTCACTTGGACAAAATAAACTGAGGAACAAAATAGGTCCAGAGGTAGGGATGCATGAAACAGATTAGCATATCTCAGTGGGAGGTGGGAGGTGGGAGGGGGCAGGGAGAGATTAACCAAAGAAAATATATGTGCATATGTATAACCCATGGACACAAATAATAGCATGGGGAAAACCTGATTGCGGTGGGGGTTGGGTGGAGGGCAGCAAAATGGGAGAAAATGGGAGACATATATAATATTGTCAACAATAAAAATTATCTATAATAAAAAAGGGTAATATGCTAATTAGACCGGATGTCTGCCGGACATCACTTCGGATATCCTTCCTAATGAAGCCAGGGCTGGAGGGAAGCCAGCCTGATGATAGGTGCCGGCAGGTGGCCTAGGGGAAGTCAGCCCAGGTCTTGGGTGCCTGCCAGTGGCTGGAAGAGGGAAGCCTGGGTTCCGGGTGCCAGAAGAAAGCAGGTGCCAGCAGATGGGTGAAGGAAGGCCTATTCTTGCACAAATTTTCGTGCATCGGGCCTCTAGCTATTATATAAAAAATAAAAAGGTTCATGGAAAAATTGGTGATATAGTATAAAAAAAGAGAATTCAATTCATAATTGAGTGATCAAAACTGATAAATTGGGGGAGTAAATAAGAATAAAACTGAGAAAATTATATTTTATGATATTTGTAGGGCTATTATCAGCATAAAGATATAGTTTCTTTTGATCAATAGAGATCAGAATTTAAAAGGTTTTCAAATCAGTCCAAGGTATCATGTATACATATGACATCTTGGACTTATTTGATAAAACAAATGCAATCCTCATTACAAGATTGGGTATAGCAGGGGAAAAGCTAGAAACACAGGCCATCTGGAAAATGTGAATTTGATACAGAATATTGGAGCATGTTTGTGAGCAGGAAGGGAGAGAGCACAGGCAGAGACTAAGGAACAAATAGAGAGGATTAAGTTTAGAAGAAGGTGGATGCCTGAGATTGAATTAGAATGGTACGTGTATAAGAACTAGTCTTAGAGAGGAACAGATAGTACATACCTATTAGATGAGAAGAAAAAGCAGAGCTAAAAAGTCATTCTCTGGTGAGAAAAAGAAATTTAAGAAGTTTTCTCCAGATGGCATTTACTTTCTTATTTAAAAACTAGAGGCCCAGTGCACGAATTCATGCATTGGTGGGGTCCCTCAGCCTGGCTGGTGATCAGGGCTGATCGGGGCCATCTCACCAAGTCCAGGGGGAGGGACCGCAGGAGGTTGGCTGTGGGAGCACACTGACCACCCTGCCAACCAGGGGAAGGGACCATGGGAGGTTGGCCAGTCTTGGGAGGTTGACTGTAGAAGTGCACTGACCACCGGGGGGCAGCTCCTGTGTTGAGTGCCTGCCCCCTGGGGGTTAGTTTATGTCATAGCTACTAGCCGGTCCTTTGGTCATCCGGTCATAATGGTCGCTTAGGCTTTTATATATAGAGATATAAAGATTTCTTTATATATAAAGAGTTCTCTTAGAAGTTGAGAATCAAAATGTGGAAAGTTGAGATTAAATCACTGATCTTTAGAAAAAACACTTTGGGGAATTTGATAGGGAATTAACAAATGGTAAAGAATTGCAGAAAAATCTAGAGGCCTGGTGCATGAATTTGTATACTGG
This sequence comes from Myotis davidii, assembly GCF_000327345.1. Taxonomy (NCBI): domain Eukaryota; kingdom Metazoa; phylum Chordata; class Mammalia; order Chiroptera; family Vespertilionidae; genus Myotis; species Myotis davidii. Next base: position 31,340 of record NW_006282653.1, on the reverse strand, counting down.
TGGGGTCCCTCAGCCTGGCCTGTGACCTCTCACAATTCAGGACCCCTCAAGGGATGTTGGAGAGCCAGTTTCAGCTGATCGCCGCAGGCCGGGCTGAGGGACCTCACAGGTGCACAGTTGGGGCCAAAGAGAGACCACATGAGGTCTCCAGGTCATGTCCGGCCTGTCTCGCCCAGTCCTGATTGGCCAGACCCCAGAAACAAGCTAACCTACCAGTAGAAGCATCTGCCCAGGGTTGAGTGGTGGAACCATCAGACACTTAGTATATTAGGCTTTTATCATACAGGATGAGACAAAGAGTTCTCTTAGAAGTTGAGAATCAAAATGTGGTAAATTGAGGTTAAATAACTGATCTTTGGGGAATTTGATAGGGAATTAACAAATGATAAAGAATTGCAAAATAGCACTTCTAAATTTATTATGTTTTCCATTCTTTAGTACTTTTGCTATTCTGTACATACATGAAATTTTTGTTTTCAAATTGCTTTACAATTTGACTAAAGAAAACATAGGCACACACAGTTTTAAATAATCTAATAGCACAAATTATCTTTTTTTTAATATATTTTATTGATTTTTTTTTTTTTACAGAGAGGAAGGGAGAGAGACAGAGAGCTAGAAACATTGATGAGAGAGAAACATCAATCAGCTGCCTCCTGCACATCTCCCACTGGGGATGTGCCCGCAACCCTGGCACATGCCCCTGACGGGAATCAAACCCGGGACCTTTCAGTCTGCAGGCCAACGCTCCATCCATTGAGCCAAACCAGTTTCGGCAGCACAAATTATCTTAATAAAAAAGATGAGTTCCAATTTACCCTGCTTCACACCCAGTTCCAACCCTCAAAAGCAAATATTTTAATTTTGAAAAGTTCAAAGACCACTTTCTGTTAATATAAGCAGATTTACAACACTACCCTTCTCTTACCTCTCCTCTTTCAACCTTAGTTATATCAAACTTCTTAGTTCAGCTGCTACTCAACTATGGAAGTTTGAAAATCATACTTAATTTTCTACTTCTTGTTTCTCTAAGAGATAAAGAACATTCCAAATGCTCACTTTAAAAGATAAGGACTCTGGCTCTCCCTTATACCTCTCTTCCTTTCCTTCTTCCTCCAATCTCTGTAAATTGTACATGTCCATGGTAAGGCTTCTAACGTTTACTTCATGTTCTTTAACCTTACTTAAATAGTTTCTAATGTGTTCATTGTGATTCCAAGATACAATAAATAGTAAACATTTTTCAGGAAATTAAACTATACAAATATTGGACACTGTAAATCCAAGTGGATTTATACCATGAGATGCTATGATTATAATGCTTTTAATATCACTTCTGCTATGCCACTTACATGATCAAGATAAATTGAGTCTCATAATGACATTCAATGAGTTGCTCAAAATATAGCTATATTTTAGTGTGCTTTAAATTTCTATGCTAACATTTTGGGAGCTGTTTGTTTATTCCTGAAGTTTATAGTTTAAATTTATTTATTTGATGTTATTTATGTTTAATTAAATAATTTTCTGTTTTAATTTTATGGGATGTTTCATATGAATTTTAGATTTATACAGAAAGTTTTCCCTTTATTATTACCTTGTTCTGGAGAATCCAGGCCTGCTACTCGAAGCTACACTGTGAGATGATGTTTGTGGACTTGCCTTCAATAATTTCCTGAGTCATCTGACTCTCTTGTTGCCTGTATCTTCTCGTTTTGTGAAAGTATTACTTTAGATTACTCTCTAAGAAAGAATTAAAAGGACAGGACACTAATTTTATGTATCTTTGAATGTCTAGAAACACCTATATTCTTCTACCACTCTTGATTAATGATTTGTATATAAGACTTTTTTATAGAAATGTTTTTTTCATTACTTGTAAGGCATTATCATCATATACTTTTTTGTCATATCTAATCAAATTCTACATAAAGCAGAGAAAATGGAGATCTTTACAAATATCTGCAATTAGAGGTAGTCTTATGTAACTCAAATAAAGACTGATTTATTTATATTTTTTGCTAAAATATTCCATTTGATTCTTTTTTCTTCTCTTTCCTGAATGCAGGTAACTTCATCTTGATAACTGGGTAATGGCGTGAATATTTTGTTTTATGCCATTTTGTGTTGGCAAGTGATATAGTCTTAAGAGTCTTGTGTCACTGGTTTCATAACTATTAAGAATTACAAGTTGCCCTGCCCATGTGGCTTGGTGGTTGAGCATCAACCTATGAACCAGGAGGTAATGTTTGATTCCCAGTCAGGGCACACGCCAGGGTTGCAGGCTTGATCCGCAGCAGTGGGGGAGGGATGCAGGAAGTAGCCTATCAATGATTCTCTCTCATCATTGATATTTCTCTCCCTCTTGCTTTCTCTCTGAAATCAATAAAAATACATATATTTTTAAAAAGAATTACAAGTCACTTCCTTGCATAATGTGAATTTTGTTTAAAGTAGAATATGCATGCAAAAATATTCCATATAAATTTAAATTTTATTTTGTGACAAACTGATGTTTTATATTTGCAGTTTATTTGATATGACTTGAGATACGTTGAAACTAAGACACAACTTTATGATATATATATATCAGACATTAATTAGGCTCAAACTAGTAAGTAAAAGAACTTACCCAAATATACCCTGGAATAACTAGTATGTACAAGAATTTTATTTAGCATATATTCAATATTATCCAGTTTATATATTTTAGGAGAGGGAAGAAACAATCGCTATATATTTTTTAATACTTTATTCAGTACTATTTTTATTTTTCTCAGTGATAGAATTTTAGGCAAAAATAAATATGCATGCCAATTAGTTTCTGGCCTATATATTGATAATAGCATTGCTGTTGTAACTTAGAAAATTTTTGAATGGGATTCAAAAGGAAGCGTTTTCTCTGCCAGGCTTAAGATAAATTATGGATGCACCGATTTCGATATGAACTGAGCTACCAGACTGGAGACATTTGACAAGACACAAAAGGGAAGCCACAAAGAGCAAAGGTTCAGGGATTTGTTTAAAAATTAATTTATTTTTGGCATCATGCCATCTTTGAATATATTTCCCCAGGCAATAAATATTAGAAATTTTATTATCATTGCCCCAGTCTTCAGCTTCTCTGGGAATCAGATAACTTGTCTCATTGAAGCCTAGGGCAGCCTTAATGGCTTCCTCTAGGAAAAGTGACCCTGGTTTGCAATAAAAGTCATGAGGTTAATCTGGTACTTGGCATACTTTTCCCTAGAGGTCGTAATTCTTACATTAAATTGTGTGGTTTTTCGTTATCCATATTCCTCATTAGAATTCTTTTCATTAAAACCTTTCAAATGATAGCACATTCTGTCCCATCCTTCCTGAGTGATTCTCGGCCTTTATGTTGGCATTCTCTGCTAGAGATCCTTTGGTAGTTTAATCAAAATAAGCTCCATTTTCCATTTCACTAGGATCCCTTAGTGATGAGATCTGCTGCAGGTCAGTCAGATAGCAGGACTGTCCTGTACATATTTTATACTATTTTGTGAATGAGGAAGTTTGATAATTTTAATCAACAAGTTCTTAACAAGTCTATCATTATAGAAGCATGCCTACTCTCAAAGCACTTTTCAAAAGAACATTGCAAAAAATAAACAATAGTGAATCTACACTCTATTTTACTCACAAAAAACCTCCTTCCTTATATTTAAGTTTGTAATCATAAAACCTGGTATAACTACACTATATAAATTATACAACTTTGTATTCAAAATTTATTTTTCCCATTGCTTAACCATGTTTTAAAAAGACAATGCAAATAAAAAAATGCATGGTAATCCAAAGGATAAATTATTATCCCCAGAAAAAAAGAAAGAGGAAAGAAAAAAAAAAACTAACAGTTGTATAGCATTTCGTCTTATCTAATAGAAACTTTATGGGCATTATGGCTTTTGAGCACATATCAGTCAAAATAACACTGGCAAATTCAAAATTACTCTAGGTGTCTTTTATTTATTTGTTTGTTTTTTTTTTTTGTTAGAAACAGATCCTATATAATTAAACCCTAATAGGCAAATTGACTGAACTGAGGAACGACCGGTCACTACAATGCACACTGACCATCAGGGGGCAGATGCTCAATGCAGGAGCTGCCCCCTGGTGGTCAGTGCGCTCCCACAGGGAAAGTGCCACTCAGTCAAAAGCTGGGCTAATGGCTTGAGAGTGCAGCAGCAATGGCGGGAGCCTCTCCCAACTCTGCAGCAGTGCTAAAGACCCCTCAGGGGATGTCTACCACCCTGGGAGTGGGCCTAAGCTGGCAGGTGGACATCCCTCGAGGAGTCCCAGACTGCAAGAGGGTACAGGCTGGACTGAGGGACCCGCACCCCCTAGTGCGTGAATGTTATGCACTGGGCCTCTAGTTTAATTTAAGTAACCAAAGATTTACAGTTGGGAGAGTTGAGGGAGGGAAGGACAGCTACTGCTTTCAGGATATCAGATATTCCAAAGAGCTGCATCTGATAATCCAAAGTAACCGCATCACCAAAGTAGTTCAGGAGAAATTGCAAAGTCAAAAGAAAGTCACCACTGATGATCTAAGCCAGTGATGGCGAACCTTTTGAGCTCAGCATGTCAGCATTTTGAAAAACTCTAACTAACTCTGGTGCCATGTCACATATAGAAAATTTTTTATATTTGCAACCATAGTAAAACAAAGACTTCTATTTTTGATATTTATTTTATATATTTAAATGCCATTTAACAAAGAAAAATCAACCAAAAAAATGAGTTTGCGTGTCATCTCTGACACGCGTGTCATAGGTTCGCCATCACTGATCTAAGCTACGTGACCAGAGAGTTCTTCAGTGCCTCTCATTGTTGGTATTTAAGAGCCTAGGAATTTTAGGGTGATGTAATTCCAGGCCTCCCCTTGTGCTGTAAAGCCAAAAGCTAAAGGGCATGGCAGCAATGCTGAGTTGACAAGATACAACCAGCCAGTGATAAAAGCTCAGCAATATTAATCAATCCTATTTTAAATATGGGTAATTACAGTTCATAAAGACAATGACTTTGAGTGGCAAATCATACTGTATATAATATATGGTATGTTTTATATAAATATATGTGTATATATAGAAAACTTTGTGAGAGGTTTTGTGCAATATAATGGATATGTTTTATCTCATTTAATCATTACCACAATTCTCATATTACAAAAGAAGTAACTGAAATTCAGAGTAGAAAATTTGTCTCTGGTTACATAGATAATAAATGCTATGCTGGGATTCTATATGAGTTCTTTTTTTATTCTAAAGTGTGTATTTTTAACCAGTGATATCTACAGATGAGTACATTTCAAGGAGTGTTCAGGATGATCGATTGGATTGAAGAAAACAAATATTATCGTTATTATTTTTATCCTTAAATATTAGGAGAAATGCCTTATTTATATGTAATATACAGGTTTCCATGAATGCTTAGACTTGTACAATATAATAATATCTTCGTGTCATTCAAGATATCGAAGGCAAGAGAAGTTCTAAAACTCTCTGACATTGACAGTTGTGCCCACTTTCTTCTACTATTGCTGTGGCTGTATCTGCTGAGAGTTATTGTAGATAAGACTGTTTCTGTAAAAAGGAGAGGTTTAAAGACTAGAACCTTTATATACTTTGGAATCAAATGTGCTAACTTTATAAATATTACCTAGTTACAAAGTCCATTGGATAACTTCTGGTAAAATAATTTAGACTTTGAATTTAGGAATGAATTTAATGAACTTTGGGAGTTGGCTAAGCTAGAGTAAGTCCAGGATACTTCAAATGTTGGGTAAATAGAAAAAGAAACTAGAAAAATTGAGGCAATTGAGAGTGAAGACAAAACTTGCAGAAGCTACTCCTGTTGAGTGATCGCCAGGGTTTTTCATTTGCTTTTTTCTACTTCCTCTCCTGACTGTGACCTGAGGGTAAGACCCCAGCAGGATTACATGAGCAGCAAAATCTTGTAGGAGCCTTGAATTCCTGGACATAGACATAGAAATAGGGGCCAGGTTAAGTAAGAGAATGTCAACATGCCACTTGGCTATCCTTGTTCTGGTTCAAGGGCAGTTACAGTCACAGAGTTGCAGCAGCCAGGTTTCTGTGGAATCACGCTATTTAACCTGAGCCTTATTGGCAGGAAAATGGGAAAGAAGATGGTTCATGAAAACAATCTATATATATATATATAAAAGGTTAAGTGACTGACCATACCTCCATCCCACCATCTGACTGACTGACCAGCCAGTAGATATGATGTGCACTGGCAATCCTGTATAATAAAGAGGTAATATGCAAATTGACCGCCATGCCCTCGCACAAGATGGCTGCCCCCATGTGGTTAAAGAAGGCCACCACAAGATGGCCGGTAGGGGAGGGCGGTTGTGAGTGATCAGGCCTGCAGGGGAGGGCAGTTGGGGGTAATCGGGCTGGCAGGGGAGCAGTTAGGCATCGATCAGGCTGGCAGGGGAGTGGTTAGGGGTTGATCAGGATGGCAGTCAGAAGCAGTTAGGGGCAATCAGGCACGTGCACCAGGCCTCTAGTTTAAAAATAAATGTTGACACATTTTGAGTGATGATTCTATCAATTCAATGGATGATGCCAAAAAGGAAAATTTTCCCATAGAATTTCTTAATAGTATTACTCCTTTGGGAATGCCATGTCATAAATTAAAATTGAAAGTATGTGCACTCATCATGCTGAGAAATCTTAATAGTAAATGAGATCTTTGTAATGGTACTAGATTTATTATCATAAGATTGTGACCTAACATAATCAAAGCTGAAGTATTAACAGGATCTGCAGAAGAAGAGGTTGTTCTCATTCCAAGAATTGATTTGTCCTCATCTTACACTGGCATCCCATTTAAATTAATTCGAAGACAGTTTCCATGATGCCAGCATTTGTGATAACTATTAATAAAACACAAGGACAATCTCTAGACAAAGTAGAAATATTCCTACCTGAACCCATTTTCGGATGTAGTCAGTTATATGTTGATTTCTCTTGAGTTCGAAGAGTGTATGACGTTAAAGTTAATGTTGTAAATACTTCATCACAAGGGAAATTAGCCAAGCACTCTAAAAGTGTTTTTATTCTTAATGTGGTATGCAGGAATATAATAGAATGAGTTTAATCAATTTATCAGTCACTGTTTTTATCAATGATGTTTTTATAGCATGAGCTGGGACCTGATCTCTGCAGGCCACCCCTAGGGACCCCACCCGTGCACAAATCTGTGCACCAGGCCACTAGTTAAATAAATAATTATACAGTATTACTAAAGGAAAGCCAACATGGCTGAATTTTAGTGATAAAAAGAATGGTATACAACTAGATGAAAAAGAAAAGCAGAGGCTAAATTAGGCCAGACTTAGAAGGTCAAATCAAGGACAATAGCTAGTTGTCTTGCTTGACCAGTTAGCTGAATAGATGTGGCTTTTACTGAAGATGAGAAACACTAGTCTAGTCACAAGCTATCTTATGACATGTCACATAAAAGATAACTATGACATGTCCATGTAATGTTTAAATAAGTCATTATATAAGCATTCATTCCAGAAAACACAAGAGGGCTGAGGTTGTAAGTTTATGTGTCAGAAATATTGATGGCATTTAAATAAACAAGAATGAATTTGATGACTTAGAGGGAAGAGGCAGAAAGAGAACTTTTAAGAAGTCAAAAGTCAAGCCCCTACTAACTCCAACATTTAGAAGACGGTAGGGGAAGTATTTCTGGCCATAGAATATCTCATTTTTCTTCTTTCTATGAACAGTTTTCCCACTCATTCCCTGATATTTAATTCAGTAATGTGATGTTCTTAGGGAATTTCTGTAAATCAGTCCAAAGAACAATGGTCATGGTTGATCAATGTTCCTTAAAAGATAAATAAAACATTTAAGCAACCAGTGAGTAATATCCCCCTAGAATACCTCTCTGAGTCCATTCCTCCATGACCTTGGCTTTCTACAAAAGAGTCTGTTCCCTCCCAAAAGAGTTACAACCCAAACATTGTTAAATCAAGGGAAGAGCTCTAGCTGGCAGTTGTGTTTACATGTACTTTGTTGTGGAAATGCTGGGTTCTTTTAGTCTTTAATCTTAGTCTGCCAGCCTGACAGCTTTGAAATTGCTGCAGAAAAGTTCACTGAAAGAGATAAATCAGTATATCATCTGCATAAAGAAGACAATGCATCATCATGGTAAATAAGATAACCAAATGAAGCATAGATACTGGGAAAAAGCATTCCTGGGTCAGATCAATAAGACTAGAGAATACAGGAAAGCTAAAAAAACAAAAGCTATATGATTATAAAGTAATATAAAATCTCATCACAGAAGTCTCACATGCACACAATTATGTGCTTCAACCAATTCCTTGAAAGTGGAAAGACACCTTGAGCATAAAATTACAGTTAAGGGATAAGCAAATATACAGTGAAAAGGTCAACATAATAAGCATAATAACCTTTTTCAGTTAATAAATCTTTTAGGAACAAATTAAACTTGCCATTTAAATCATAATTTAATATATCTGATCCCAAAGTCTCGATGAATTTAATTTAAGGAATAAAAATACGACACATAAATTGGAACTATCATACCATAATATGTAGTAATATCTTTGTTTAAAACAGGTTGGGTTTGAAAAAGAGCAGGAATCTGATTAATTTTCTGAAGACAAGAAGACTCTTGCATTATTGAAAGCATAAGTAACAGCCACAATTGCTACCTACTGATAAAGTGGTAATGTGAATGCTCTAAAAGGCTGCGGGATCTCTTAGGAGTTATCACAGAAGCCACTGGAAGTACAGTTTAATAGTGGTTTTGTGCTGCTACTCCTGTACTCTTTTGGAAATGAAAGGCACTATAGACATTTCAGTATATGCTGTATAGGCTGAAACAGGCAGGTCAGAATCAATGGATGATTCAATGTCAGAAGAAAAGAGGACAGCGGTCAGAGGTGACCGTGCTAATATTCACAATTTTTTTTTCCAGAAAATAAATTCAACTGGTCAAACTTCGGCTCAGTGCATTCTGAGAGATGAATTCACACTGTAACTATTTTTTCATCATCTTTTACTTCATTTTTAAAGAAATATTATATATGTTTTATAAACAGCAAATATTTGTTTAGGGAATATCACATTGCAACAATAGCTGGTGAATAGAGCTACAAAACAAGAACAAAATCAAGAGTGCTTCTGGGCAAAGGATGTCTACAATAATGTAAAAGAAGTTTAAAACCATGTTTTCAACTGTATAAGGAACACGAATAAGTCTTAAAACTACCGACAAATGCTACTCTTAGACAATGCTAATATTTTGACATCTCAATAACATTGTAGGGAAGTAAACTGAATTTGGAGAAAACAGCCAGCATGTCTTTTAGGAAGCTGATTGAATGTAATATTTTATGGCATCAAATTTCAGGAAAACATGATATTCTAGAAAACAGTAGCCAGAATCTTCAGCTAACTATGAGGTACATAACATTAATTTATTTGATCTCCCTACACATACCTTTTTTTTCCTACATTTCCTTTTTTTTCACTACATTTGATACAGGTGTCAACACTCCATCATGACACAAATAATCCATGCCTCATATCTTTCTATCTCATTTTAATCCTCCCTCCCACCCACCAGAACATATATAAAAGCTTGTCCCCCTCTGATGCATTCCCTTTCAGCTCACTTTTTTCATAGTGTGAATGCATAATTACAAGTTTGTCTGTTTTACACAAGTGTTAGAACCTAAAGTTTAGATTCAATTCTCAGCTCTGTTATGTAGTAGAAATAAACTCTGAGCCAAGTCACAAAGCCTCTCTACATTTATTTCCTATTCTGTTAAGTGAAAGTAATAACACTAACACCAAAAATCTGTAGTAAAGATGAAATGAGAAAGTGGATTTTAAAAAGTTTTCTGTATGTGAATGTCATTATTAGTAACATGATACCACACTCAGCTATTGATACAGATTAGGAATGATTCTAAGTTGAAATTTTCAGGCATAGTGTTTATTTAATAAATGGAATTGTTGTGAAAGCCCAGAACCTACGTGCAAGATTTTGGAAAATTTCTCAGTGCTAGGAGAGATCCACTAAACCTTCAATGTGATGGCAGAAAACAAGAAGAGATGGTGGATGTCATTTACTTCCCCTACCCAGTACTTTTTGAACATCTTTGCTACATTTGATTAATTTCCAGATTTATGAGTTGCCTCTCCAAGGCAGAATCCAGAAAACTCCTCAAGAACTTGAATTAAAAAATGAAAAACTTTAGGAAGTAAGCCCATCCAAATTTCATTTTGTTCCCAAGGGTAGTAGTGGCTGAGTCATAAAAGTACAAGGGCAGCAGTGATAAAAAGTTCCTGGCACGGGCCCACCGTCAATCAGGCAATGGCAGTCATGAAGCCTTCCAATATTGCTCTAAGGGGTGGTTGCCTCATCAGGTGAACTTCTAAGGAAAGCTTTTGGTGTTATTCTTGGAAACTTAGCCTGACACTTGGGTCTCTCATGCCAAAAATTTGTGAGCTACCCAATATTCTTTTAATAGACATTATTCCTTCTTAATCAGCCAGATTAAGGTCTTGTTTCTGGCAACCAAAAACTCTGACTAATACATCCTTTCATGCCAGTTTGCAGCCATTAAAATAAAATTCCAAGTAGGTGCAATAAGCTTCAAAGAATAGAGGCACAATGAGTAAAGGTAAAACTATAGAGAAGCAACCAGTAACTTATTTCAACTGGACAAAATATCCCAGAGAAAAGAGACAAATGTATGACTCTCTCTCTCTCTCTCCAAAGACTGACAGGCTTGTCTAGCCAGCATGGCTTAGTAGTTGAATGTCAACCTATGAGGTCACAGTTCAATTCCCAATCAGGGTACATGTCCAGGTTGTGGGCTCGATCCCCTGTTTGGGGCATGCAGGAGGCATCAATGATTCTCTCTCATCATTGAGGTTTCTATCACTCTCTTCCTCTCCATTCCTCTCTGACCCTGGTGCAGCCCCTGTGGAAAACAGTAAGGAGTTTTTTCAAAAAATTAAAAATGGAATTCCCATTTGACCCAGTAATCTCATTTCTAGGATTATATCTTGAAAAATCAGAAACACCAATCAGAAAGGACATATGCACCCTATGCTCATAGCAGCACAATTTACAATAGCTAAGATTTGGAAACAGCCAAAGTACAAATCAGCAGATGAGTGGATTAAAAAACTGTGGTACATCTACACAATGCAATACTACGCTGCTGTAAAAATGAAAGAATTCTTACCATTCACAACAGCATGGATGGACCTGGAGAGCATTATGCTAAGCAAAATAAGCCAATTGGAGAAAGATAAATATCACATGATCTCACTCATTTGTGGAATATAATGAACACCATAAACTGATGACCAAAAATAGATCCAGAGACAGAGAAGCATGGAACAGACCCTCAAACCTCAGAGGGAAGGCAGGGGTTGGGGTAGGGTTAAGACATCAACCAAAGGGCTTGTAAGCATAACCAATGGACACAGACAATAGTGGGGTGGAGGCAAGGCATGTGGGCAGTGCTGGGGGATGAGAGCTGGAGGGGAGAGGTCAATGGGGGAAAAGGGAGATTTATGTAATACTTTCAACAATAAAGAATTTAAATTAAAAAAAAAAGACTGACAGGCTTCATTACATAAGTTAAATAAAAAGACCTTGAGAGAGACATAGGAGAAAGAAAGGGCACAGATAAGCAAATATAGAAATTACATCTAGAAAGAATCAATGGTGTGTGCATTGTTATTAGGAGCTGAACTGGAAGGTAATCTGGAAGAAGTTGACTTCGTTCTGAGAGTGTTTTACTGTCAAAACCACAAATTCCAAGCCTAAAAGAGATGGTGACCCTTTGAGACATAAAATAACACTTGGCTCCCCAGCTGGTTTACAATCAGGGAGCAGACTGAGAAAGCTGCTCATCTTCAAGCAGGGCATGTTCTCCATTTCAGATGTAGTCCAGCAGGATAATGGAAGAGGAAGAGCCTTGAGAAACAATGGACCCTCAAAGAGCAACTAAAGCTTAAAGAATGTTCCCCATCCTTGGGGTAGGGGAACTACACAATGCTGGCTTAGGGAGCCTCCAGGATGCTATAGTCCAGCAACTGGTATTTGTTTCCCACCGCTCCCCCTTTCTGATTGAGAACACTTATTGTGGACATCATGCCTATCCCATCACTGTGCATTGGGTGAATGGAGAGAAGATTACAGACAGATTCCGTGTCTCCTTAGTTCACAAGTCTCAGGATCTGTGAACTGGGCATGAGCAAAAGGTCTGGGCTTTGAGTTGGACCCAGTGACTGGAGTAGACTTTTTGCAGTCCCACTAAGTGCGTTCTGCATTTAGAAAGGAGAGTGAACTTAACCCCTTCCCTGGCAGAAACGTGTATACACGTTTTCACAAAATTTTCTTTTTTCAGTCGTCAACGAGTATACTCGTCTAAAACTTTACCTTCAAAAACCAGCTACATACGTACCATTCTAAATAATTTCATCTAGAAACTTTCTGAGGAAATACTATTCTTAACCACAAAAATGGGAAGAAAAAATAATTACAAACTGTTTTCATAACCAGCATCAAAAATACTATATAGAACCAAAATAAAAAAATTAGTCTGAAAAAGAAACGTTTTTAACAAAAAAAATTGTTGGGGAAGGGGTTAAGATTTTATGACCTAAAGGGTAGATGGTGATAGTCAAATATTGTGTTGGTGTTGCCCACAAATACTAACTTCCCAGGGCAGTTAAATAATCATGCTCTCTGCACCCTGGAAGTAAGGAGGGGCCAGTTAACTTCCTTGGCCATTGAACTATAAGTGGAAATGTAAGAATTACCCTTGGTAGAATAAAGAGCCAGTGTGAAATTCACCAGTCTCTCTCTCTCTCTGCCACACAGTTCCAGGTAGTGGCTATCCCATTAGCACAGGACCCAGAGTGGTGGTGATACAGAAGAGAATCCCCAGTGACCCCTGCTATACACAGTGAGAACAAGAATAAAATATGTGTTGCTTTAAGCCACTGAGATTGGGAAATTATTGTTTTTACCCTAGTATAACTGAGACCACCCTGAAGCTCACTTTCTTATCATGTTCTACCAAACCATGGATATGCTAGAAAGGGAGAATAAGAAGGAGGAAAAGAGACTGATATGACACAAAGAAATGAGAAATATGCTTTCTTATAACTAAGATTTTGGATAAAATATAAGAGCCAGAGCTACATAACAACAGAATCTCACTGCAAATATACAATGAGAAACCTAAATGAAACATTAACATGAGTTTGGAGGTTAAATAATGACATTGGTTATAATGTAGGTTTTAATTCTATTGGCATGCATCCTGAAATCATAAGAGTAAGAACCACAATACATGGTTCATTTACTCTTCTACTCTCTAAGTCCATGTACTTAAAATCTATATTCATATACAGAAAACCAAGCAATACATATTGAGAGAAGGTCCTTCTCAATTGGAAAAGTGTTGACAATATTAAAACTTTTTAATTGTAATTAGGTTTATCATGTTAACTTTATCAACTCTATCAAAATATTAATTTTAACAATTCTATGAAAATAGAGATGATAAACAGGAAACCCTCTCAGACAAGTTGAAACCTAGGTCCACAGATAATATAAACTTTTAAGTCTTTTACCTACTCATTCACATAAATAAACCAGTCCTTCTGTAATCTCTACAAGCACACTCCTTAGAAAGTAAATATTCCCAATTTATTCTAATTTAAATTATTATCAGTTCTCAGGTTTTCAATGATAATACAAAAGCAAATTTGTATCTATCTTTTCAGAATTTTCCAATTTTTATTTCTTCAAGCAGGTGAAAAAGGTGAAGAATCTAACTTAATTTTTCTAAATAGATAAGTTTCTCAGCTAACATTTTTTTAAAAAAATAAATAAGCATACCAAAGAAGGAAGATAAAAGAACATGTACTTTAATTAAAAAAAGAGTGAAATAAACATGATCTCAGGAATTAGGAAATAAAGAAAGTATATATTGTTTTGATTAAGGAAATGTCCTAGATAAAGGAAACAAAGAAAAGAACAAATACACACATCTTTGAATATTAAAAAAACTCAAACAAAATCTTATTTATCATTCTGATATAATACATGCTTCAAAAGGAGACCAGTGGAAAAGTTCCAAGCTAGTGAATTGCACTGTTCCCTTTGAAACACTTATTTTTGTCTGTTTAAATTTCATATTAAAAGCCTAACCTGTATAAAGACATTTACCCACAATTATGGGATTTATTTTCTAGTTTAAATAGAGTAGAAAACTACTAAAGCCCACACTAATGATGAAGGTACCTATTTATGTGCTTAATCTGGGAAAACAGCTCTTTTACATTGAATGATATCAATCTACTCTGTAGTCATACAGCGAATCAAGTTCAATATAAAAGTCAACAGAAAAGAGGATATTAATCAAAAAAAAAAAGAGAGAGGTTGGGACTGAAGTTATTTGCAGAACAAGCACAAGAGAGCAAGCATCCAATTTAGTTGGTAAAACAAAAATGGTTTTTGAGACTAGGTCAGTCATGGAATTTAAATAGCAAGAATTGTTACAACCAAAATGGTAAGGATTAAAAAATTCAGTTTGGGGCATATCCGGTATGATTATTAGAATAACAATCTGACTAAAAAAGTTCTTTTTGAAGGCTCAGGACTTTGCTCTCACATGGAGGCCCTTTGAATCTTAAAGTCATTCAATGTTCAAACCACTGCTTTAACACCTGATAAAAGAAATATGCAATAAGTTAAATAAGTTACCACTGGTAATGGTAGAAAATAGAGATTTTGAAAGGTGTAAATTTAAGGAAAATGGAAGATATAATGTCACATTTTAGATAAATAGAATCTTAAAATTATTTCTAGTGGGAAGGCTTCAAAGCTAAAGTCAGGAGCTGTAAAAAAAAAGTAGAATTTACTATAGATCATTGATTCCCAACCAAGGTCAGTTTGACACCTCCCACTTCCCAATCCTCCAGATTTTTGGCAATGTCTGAAAGCATTTGTGCATGGCACAACTGAATAGAGTCCAAGGTGCTATTAACATCTTACAATGCAAAGAATGACCCCTCAAAACAAATATTATCCAACACATAATGTCAGTACGAGATTGAGCAATCTCTTATGAATAGTTGCAGAATTCCAGAATTATACATTTCACTATAATTACAAATCCAAAAAGAAAAAAAATCCTATATTATGGGTATGTTCAGGGGGAAAAAAAGTTTATAGAAATATAAAAGAAAGATACTTTTCTTCTCAAGAACACTCACATAGTATTCTCAATCAAAACACCTCTAATGAGTATGAGTGCTTTGGTTTCAGCCACACCTCATTTAAAAATTTGTTTTTTCTAATTATAAGCTTATTGCTTTGGCAGATGCACAAAACTCTCTAATTCTAGTTTTCATTTCTGAAAATGGACATTGTGATACTTCAGTTTCAGCAATGCTATAAAGAGTAAATGTCAATAATTAGAAGGATCACACAGAGCAAATAATAGTAATTGGTATTATTATTGTTGTTATCACTATTTTATATGGAAAAAGTCACTCTAGTCCTATACAATTAACATTGGAAAAAAAGTATAACAAATGTCAATCATTTTCTAGTGGAAGATACCAAGAAGAAAAGAATGATCAAAAAGCATTGTTGTTCTCAAGCCTCAAAAATTTCCAGCTGAGTTGATTTCTTTCAGAAAGTGCCTTTGATATAGCAGCAAGGCAAACTAACTGTCTAAAGCCAACTTGTATCCCATATGAAACACAGGAAAATGCTGATTTAATAGGCACTTGACATATTTTAAATTAATAGAAATACTTGGTCCAGTGGGGGAGTTTCATGTCATGTACAAACCCTAGAGTGAATCCCAATAAATCCCACTTCTATAATTCCTTCCTGCTTGAATGGAGGTCAAAATGTGACTTACATTTAATCAGTAGAGTATGGCTAAGGTCACATGTCACTCCCATGGCTATATCACATTATGGAAGGCTCCATTTTAACAGTCTGGATAGAAAGATTCTCTTTCTGGCTATGAAGAAACAGAAACCCATGTTGTGACCTGCCTATGGAGAGGGACGCGTGACAACTATGCAACTTCTAGAACCTTAGGGACTTCCAGCCAGCTGCCAGTCCGAAACTGAGAGCCTTGGTTATACAGCTAAAAGGAAATGAATTCTGCCAACACTTGGAATAATTTTGAATTGGATTCTTCCCCAGTTAAACCTCTAAATGACCACACAGCCTAAGCAACACCTTGACTTGAGTTAAGCCTTGCCTGGACTTCTGACCAATGGAAATAATAAATGTATGTTGTATTAACACTATGTTTGTGGTTATTTGGTATGTATCAATAGTAAACTAATATAGAAGGACTGGCCAATAACATAAATAATGTCCTTAAAGTGGAAGTAAAAGCTTGGTGATCCTATATAATAAAAGTCGAATATGCAAATCGACCGAACGGCTAAACGACCAATCACTATGACATGTACTGACCACCAGGAAGCAGACACTCAATGCAGAAGCTTCCCCCAGCCTGCAGGCCCAGGCCAGCCTAGGTGGGTGCCAGTGGAAGGGCCCCCAATTGCCCCACCAGTTGCCCCACAGATTGGCCCTGATCACTGGCCAGCCCTAGGGACCCTGCCCATGCATGAATTTTGTGCTTCGGGCCTCTAGTTTAAGGTATAAAGAATTATAAATACAACTAAGACATGAAAGGGTCTCATGGATCATGGATCCATACCAGTTAGGCATGATAGTCTTATTTTGTTATCTCATTATCTGATTTAAACACAGACACATTCACACAAACACACATGCACACACACATAGTGGTTTATAAAAGAGAAAAACAATCAAGCTATGAAAATATTTTTATAATAATTTCACTAAAAGTTTGCAACTGGATCTACAAAGTCTGTGTTTTTATGCAAGAATTCTATATCATATAGAGATTAACGAGAGCTAATGAAGCCAATTTATTAACAGGAACTTTTAAAATTAGCAATACTCCTACAGCATATGATCATGCCAGTAATCTGGAGCAATATATGCATATTTCAAAGTTATTAATGTCATAGTAAATATTGTAAGCACATGAAAGTCAACATGAAAAATTAGGATGCATTTATGCATTGACAAAGCATAATACTGAATTAAATGGTCCTAGGAACAACCTTCTTGCAATAGAATAATGCTGAAGTCAAGGTCAAGTTTTAAAGGAGTGCATGCTACATTGCACCCTACATTTTCTTCAGTGGCATGGAAGGGGTATTTTAATTAGTTCAGGAAACATATCATTTATGGAATTATATATAAGCCTAAAAGAAATTCATTAACCTAATAATCAACAGAAGATAAAAGCATGAAGCACCATTACATTTCTGTACATAGTAAATATAGGCTATATGTGGAAGAGAAAATTGGGGGCAAAATGAAAGATGACACTGTCTGATGAGGAGAGGACTCACAGAGGGCCATATCTTCCCTCTGAACCTGCTCAGGATTTTATATACATCCCTTCATCACATTCAAGTCCAAAGAGAAATTTTAAATGAACTCTGACAATGTCACTTGTCTAAGAGCTTTCAGGGCTCTGAATTCGTATTTCAGCTAATAATAATGTGACTTGAGGCAACATTTACATAAATTGGTCTGTTTTATAAAAATGTATTGAGCTAATGTTTGAAAATGTGGTGAATATTTTTTTTGCTATTGCAATCAAAACACATGCACAAAGAAATAATTCAATAGTATAACCTCCATAAAATGTTTTTGACAGGATGAAGTAACAGCAGAAATAAGGCTTTGGTCCTGGAACAGGATTGAGAAGAAGCATGAGGGAATAAGGAAATGTGGATGAATTATGGTTTCCTTGACTATAAAATAAAATAATAATACATATATAATAATGAGAATTAAATTAAATGTTTACAAAAATATGATGCCTTAACAAATGTAAGAGAATTCTTGTAACATTGTCATTGCTGGTCTTAAGTCCTCAGTTTCTAAATTAAACCACAGCCAATCATTTACTTTGATGCAAATAGTAATTTTCACAGTGAACTTTATTTTGAAAGGATTTCAATAAAAATTGGTTTTAAAGGAGTCTATCCTTTAAACATCCAAAAGGAAAAAAAATGCAAAATATTGCCTGGCTGGCATGTCTCAGTGGTTGAGTGTCGACCTAGCTGGTCATGGTTCAGTTTCCACACAGAGCAATGCCAGGTTTGTGGGCTCAACCCCCAGTGTGTGTGTGTGTGTGTGTTTGTGTGTGTGTGCCAGGTTGTGGGCTTGATCCCCAGGGGAGGGGGTGCAGAAGGCAGAGCCAATCAATGACTCTCTCATTGATGTTTCTATCTATCCCTCTTCCTTACTCTCTGAAATCAATAGCAGTCACAAACCCTTAACATTCTGGCCAATTCTTTCAGGGAAAGCGCCATGTTGGAGAAAAACAGTTCTCTCCCTTCTTTGCACAATATGAGAAAAATATTTGGTCCATGACACAATATACTTTCTTTTATTATTGCTCCATAATTGCAGAAATGAAAGGGTGTCACAACAACTCACTTTAGGAACAGGTGGGTTTCCTTGTATCAAATTCAAATTGTTGTGATATTATTAGTATTATTAATTCTATCAAGATATAACTATACAAGAGTCAAATGATGTCCATAAACAAATTCAAATAATCCTATAAGACATGTGCCTCCTGCAGTTCTCTCTGCCTCCTGGAGCTGCCATAGTGAAAGGGCGTAATTCACGGACTCTCTAGAGCAGCGGTTCTCAACCTGTGGGTCAAGACCCCTTTGGGGGTCGAACAACCCTTTCACAGGCGTCGCCTAAGACCATCGGAAAACACATATATAATTACATATTGTTTTTGTGATTAATCACTATGCTTTAATTATGTACAATTTGTAACAATAAATACATCCTGCATATAAGATATTTACATTATGATTCATAACAGTAGCAAAATTACAGTTATGAAGTAGCAACGAAAATAATTTTATGGTTGGGGGTCACCAAAACATGAGGAACTGTATTAAAGGGCCACGGCATTAGGAAGGTTGAGAACCACTGCTGTAGAGGATCATAGTTTAATGGTATTTCACAGCCATGGCACATCACATTGCATTATGTTCAGTGTCACCACAAAAGCCACTGCACCATAAAGTGATAACATCACATAATGAGACATACAAACCCAATGTAATGTGACATACAAGAAAATCAATGCAGCATATCGCTTAAAGCATCCCAGTTTGGAAGGGGGCACCTATGGGTATTTCAAATGAATTTACATATCATTCATTTCCTACATAATTCTGCATTTAATTTCTGTGTGTCTGCAGGCTTCCACAGAGAAATCTAATGTTGAATTTGCAAGCTGTGCAATTGCACAACCATATTTCTTTTTCAGAGGAAGCCATGGAATAAAACGTAAATATGTAGCATAAACTATTGGCAATAATTTAAATAAGGGCAAGTAGTTCTTTTTCAAGAATTTTTCTCTTTGCCAAGATTGTATAAAATGCTAAACATTTCTTAAGTAAACTGGCACAATTCTGACCTTTCAACAGGAAAATAAAGAGGACCTTTTTTAAAAAAAAAAAGCAATTGTAAAATGATTAAAAGCTAGGATTTATCAGGAAAGGCTACATAGAACATGGAGTGCTGGGTAGTATTGGACACTAACATAATAAACGGTTCCTCAGCAATAGTCTTTCATTATAGCAGGCAACACCTTCCAGCCATCACCGCCCCAAAGCAAGACAACATGTTTTCATGGGAACTCTCAAGAACCAACCCAATGACAACCCTGCCTTTGCATTTTGCACAAGAAAGACAATTCTAGTGCTCTCAAATATGCTGATGAGCAAAATCCCACATTCACTGTAGTGAGTACAAGGACAAATAGAGTCAATAACAGGAATAGTTTAGGTCTCAGGTGGTGTGCCTAGTCAAGGGAGTCCAAAAACAGGAGTCACTGAATTGCAAAGTTATACTACAAGATGACTAGAAACATTGGGTTGGACAAGAAGATAGACTTAAAGCAATTTGACACCTTTGAGAGTTTATTATTTTTCAATCTTTATGGCATCATTTTTAAGACCAAATGAAAAAGTTTAGAAAACCAGATTTAAAACAACATTAAAATATAGTGGAAGCAGTTATTCTAAAGGCTATGATTCACATGTATGCAAATTTAAAACTCAGCCTTGTATAGTGATGGTGGAAATGGGTGCCATCATCCACTTACTTTGACTGCATCCTATTAGAACTTTGAGAAGACCTGTAACATTAGCACTGCTTCTGGGTCCCAACAACTAGTTCTTTCTCCCCAATTCTAAAACTATCTCCTTGTTTACCATGCCATGTTTGGTATGACATTTTTGTGTGTGTGAATTAGGCATAGACTCCCCCACACATAGGATCACAGTTTATTTAGAAGTCAAAATAGATATAAAATCTTAGCAATTATAATTATGTTTTTAAATAATACACAGTCAAATTTCCCACCATTATCTTTTGTGCATGTGTGTTAAAAATGGTTAGTGACATTTGTTCCAGCCTACCCATCCACCTAACCCCAAGTGCCATGACCAGCCAGGCTCCTGAGGCAAGAAGGGTCATTATTTGCAATGTAGCCACAGTACAATTATTGGACCAATAAACATGATAACATTTCTTATGTATTAATTCTATAAGCCAAAGGTACCAATAAAGGCTCTTTGAACCCAGGGACATTTTCAAAGCCTGGGTGTTTGGGGCAGGATAAAATATCAAGTACCATTTGGCATAGACCGAACATACTCATGGACATTTTCGACAGGACCACATTAAAGGATCTTTTGAGGTAAATCAAATGTCTCTATGAACATTATGGACAAAACCAAATTTCAAGGACCTTTTGACATGGACCAAATGTCTCTGTGGACATCCTGGACAGGACCAAAAGTCCTGCAACGATTGAAACACAAAGCATGAGATGTGCCCTCATAACCATTTTTAAGTGAACAGTACAGTATTCTATAAGTATGATATTCTAAATCAAAGCTTTAGACATTTTTTATTCTGCATGACTGAAATTGGAAGCAGAAAAGTCTGAGGCTTCTTTGTCTACCCTTTTGCTGATGCCGCTTTTCTATCACTTAAAGTTCCAATCTTAATCATCCAAACTAGCATACAACCTAAAGAAATGTGTAGGTTAACCTTCGGCAAATACAGGCTTATGTATTTAAAAAAACTTTCATTAAACAACACCCACCTTAGAAGAATAAAATCAAGGATTGCTGACCATAAGCAATGCTTGTTAACAATAAATCTACTTAGGGTTTAAGCTCCTAGGAGGACAATACCAGGAACCTCTCATTTTCCCAAGATCTGTAGCAGATGATAGTCCCAGAGTGCCTGACAAGATGTTCATATAGTACATGTCAGTATTAATAAATAATCAATCCTCTCTGTGCAAGACACAATCTGTTTTCCACTTTAATCAAGGTCACACTATAAATATTGCATCTGAGTTTCCGCCACACCTCCCTCCCTCTCTATTCGCTCTGCCTATAGAACTAGGAGACTGCCATGACTTACCTAAATTTACCCTTCAGTACTCAGGGACCTTGGGACAAGGGACACACTTGTGAAATGGATACCCAGTCACCACTGGAGTTCTGGTGTCATTTTGTTTTTTGTGGTTTTTTTATAAAATTGACTCTATTTTCTTAAAATTGAGGTAATATTGGTTTATAATACTATATAGATTTTAGGTTTAATGTAATTGAATTTTCTTTTCCACTTCCATGTTATGACATACCTCAGTCCAGGATAATTAGAGAGAAATCTCTTTCCCAGGACAATGCAAGTCCCTACTACTGTGTCCCCTCTCTCCATAACCTCAGGAATTAGAAGGGTCTAGAAAACAATTATCCATTTTTCATTCCTTTTCTTAGTACAAGGACAAGGGTTCCAAAATATTACTCTTTTTTTTCTTAAATTATCAGGGCTTTCTCAAGGTATCTTAAGCCTTTTCTTTGTCAAATATGGCATCACATGTGGGCTACCCCACAACAATACAACATACAACATACAGACTTTTCATTACAATAGCTAAGATTTAGAATCAGCCTAAGTGCCCATCAGCAAAAGAACAGATTAAAAAACTTTGGCACATCTACACAATGGAATACTATGCTGCTATAAAAGGAAGGAACTCCTACCATTTGCAACAGCATGGATGGAGCTGGAGAGCATTATGCTAAGTGAAATCAGTCAGTCAGAGAAAGATAGATATCACATGACCTCACTCATTTGTGGATTATAATGAACAACGTAAACCGATGAACAAAAACAGATGTAGAGACAAAGAAGCATCGATCAGATGCTCAAACCTAAGAGGGAAGGTAAGGGAGGGTCAGGGTGAAGGGAAGAGATCAACCAAAGGACTTGTGTGCATGCATATAAGCATAAGCGATAGATGTAGACAACAGGGGGTGAGGGTGTGGGCAGGAGTGGGTGGCTGAGGGGACAGTGAGGGGAGAAGGACACATTTGTAATATCTTAATCAATAAAGGGGAAAATATTTTACATAATCTTTCCTTAGTGGTAGTTAAACTGAATAAATATCAATTTTTATTCTTCAAAATAAAAATAAATAAATAAATACAAAATGTGGCAGAACTGTTTTGGTTATTATATATAATGATTATAAAAATGCTTTTTATAGTTTATTTTGTTTTTACATCATTACAATGCACTCATTAGCACTGAATTTTATGCATCATACCTTTTTAATAATCTCAGAGAAAATATTTGATTTTTTTTGTACAATTAGTATTAGTTCATGCTACATTTTTTAAAAAACTACATTTCAAACAGTGTATTATTTCTAATTTTGTCTAACTTTATTTTCCCTAGTTTTTATCTTTTTTAACAAAGATTGATCAATTGTGTTTCCAACAGAAGCAGAATTTCCAAAGATTCGTGATCAATGGCTGACACCCACAAATTCCAAAGTTTGAAATATACATAGGTGTGTTCTTCATATGCATGAGAACATCATGTCTTAATTTAGCCAATACTTAAATTATGAGTGAAATATAAAACAAACCTTAAATTATCAAGATCATTCAAATTGGGTTGAGAATAAAAAAAGAAAGACTTTATCTGAAATGGTTTGGCAATCAGAAAATTATTAAAACTTCTAATATTATCACTTTTATCTTTATTAATAAACAAATATAGTTTATGAGAACTTACTTAGAAGTATTTTTCTACAAAAAATAGACCAGAGTACAGATTGGTGATTGCCAGAGATTGGGAGTAGGCAAAATGGTTGAAGGGGATCAAAATATACAAACTTCCATTTATAAGATGAATATGTCATGGGGCTGTAATGCACAGCATGGCGACTACAGTTAATAATATTGTGTTGCATATTTAAAAGTTACTAAGAAAGTAAATCTTAAAAGTTATCATCACACAAAATGATTATGACTATATATGGTGACAGAAGTTGACTAGACTTATTGTGGTGATCATTTTGCAATATATACAAATACTTGATTATTATGTTGTACACCTGAAACTAATATAATGTCATATGTCAATTATACCCCAATATAAAAGTCTCACCAGACATTGCATGTGCCCCCTATGGGCAAAATTACTCCCATTAAGAACCACTGCTCTAGAGCTAATCGGTAATGCCATTTTCCAGTCTTTATTCCTGCATACGTAATACAGAAACAAATTGTATTTTCTGTGAAAATGAAGTTATCAGCTGTCCACAATGTTCTTAATTCCAATTATCTATCTTAAGTAACTTTTGAACAAGCTCTCTATGGATATAACTACATACATATCACTCTATTCAATTTATTTGACCTCATTTTGCTTATCAGATAATCATTTGTTGTATTTGGGTTCATTTTTTTTTAATTTTTAATTCCAAACCAAAAACATTAAATGAAAACTAAAGTTCTACAATTTTCTGACATATAGAGTAGATAATGAATTTACAAGAATTTATCATTACATTTTCCACTGTTATTCAATTGTGGTTAAAACAACTGCATATAACCTTCAGATTCCCCAGAGATTCTACATGGGACAAAGGAGAAGCACTCTCTGGAAGGGCTCTTTCCTGCTTATCAAAAGAATGGAGTGTCCAGAGACATGAAGCATGCAACAGACTGACAATTCTCATATGGAAGGCTAAGGGAGGAGATTAACCAAAGAACTTATGCACACACTAGAGGCCTGGTGCATGAATTTGTGCACCAGTGGGGTCGGGGCTGGGGAAGGATTCAGGAGGTTGGCCATCCAGCAAGGGACCACGGGAGGGCTCCAGGGCGTGTTTGGCCTGTCTCACTCAGTCCCAATTACCCGACCCCAGCAGCAAGCTAACCTACTGGTTGGAGCATCTGCCCCCTGGTGGTCAGTGCACATCATAGGAAGTGGTTAAGCAGCCTTAGCATATCATTAGCATATTATGCTTTGATTGGTTGAATGGCCAACCAGATGACCCGACACTTAGTATATTAGGTTTTTATTGTATAGGATATGCATAAACCATGGACAAGGACAATAGTGAAGGCCTAGGGAGGTGGGAGGGGTAAGGTGGAGGGGTCAATGGGAAAAAATGGGACATCTGTAATAATTTTAGCAATATAGATAAATTTTAAAAAAAGGATGGAGTGTCATTATATATTTCCTATGTGGTGTGATGAAAAGATCAGATTGGAGGCCATGACATCTTTGCAGCAGATGTGGAGAACTTTTTATTACCAAAAGAAAACATTTATAAAGATGTTGATCTCAAAAGCAAAAGCAAACGTTGTACTTTGTACCATACTGAACTGTGTATTACGCCTTCCTCTCCTATGTGTGAAACCATGCTTTTATATGATGACAGTGACATTTTATATATTTAGCCCATGGTTTTAACAGCTCCTAAATATTCATAATGCTAATTTTAAGTCACAGCATGATTTGTTAATTCTTATAACTCTGCCAAACCTTGATAAATTGGGCTAAATTTGAACCAGATTTTCTAAGCCTTACATGGACATATTAATTCAATATTATTACTGTCAAGCATAAAATATGTTCAGAAGCTTCCAGCATCACATCACACCACTTCACAGCTGACTGGCATTTCATTCCTTTAAAGTGACTAACTTATCTGCCATTGAAATAACCAATAATATTGTCTATGGTTCTGGCATTTAATGTGGTTTATTCATTTGACCAAAACTGTAGAGCCAAAAAAAAAGAAATAGAGAAAATTCTTTTCAGAAAAGTAATAATTTGGTAGTTAATACATATAAACTCCCATGTTTAACAAAGTTAAAAATGGCAAGAGAGAAAAACAGCTAATTGTTGTTGGCCTACCAAATGCTAAATATGCTAAATGGCTATAAATGAGCAAAACAGTGTGGTGACTGCCAGGGTGGGGGATGGTAAAGGTGGAGGAGAATTCATGGTGATAGAAGTTAGACCGACATTAGACGTGGAGTGGTGAACACACACTATAGCGTACAAATGATCTGCTGTAGAATTGTGCACCTGAAACCTATATGATTTTGTGGGTCACCCCAATAATTCAGTAAAAAGGATTTTTAAAAATAATTATCTTTTTTTTTCTCCTTTGGGACACTCAAAGGAAGTAAATATGCTTATTGCATTTCTGTCATTTATAGTGTATTATAAAGTCCAAACCTACTTGTATTATCTGAGAAAATTTATTTCCTGGATATCAGCTTGTGTTATTTTGGCATTGTCCTATTTTTATGACAAAAAAAAAACCTGAACTTGATTTAGATTTTGACTTTGGAAAAGAAGCAGGTTTCCTACTTTATTTGATGTGACTCCTCCAGGGCGATGTAATAGCACCTGTACCTATAAAATGAAAACACTAAACTGATCTTGAATGTCAATAACTTAAAGGATAAATGACACAAATATTTCTCCAATAAGGTTCTTCTCTTGTGTTATTCTACTTACTATGACTCTCTGAATTACTATCTTAATCTTTCTATCTGAGGTTCTTTCTCTAAAGTTAGCCTTCTCTCTCATGTATCCACCAGTAAATCTTACTCCTTTTTGCTTAAGATTTTCTACTTTGAAATTGTTCTCCCTTTCACACACTTTCCATTCCTGCCTCCCACCATTAAACATGCTGCTTTCATAGATATAATCTTAAAAAAAAATAAAAAGCTTCCTTTGATTCCACTTCTTCTGGCTACCATTTCATTTTCTGCTCATATTCAAAGCAATTTTTTTTTTAAATCTCTTATTGGTCTTTTTTGGAAAAAAATGTATTATTGGTTTGCTTTTTTTACCAAATTCCTCAATAGTGTATACTTTTTTCTTTGAAAATACTGTATTTATTAATTTGTTCACTTGTTTTATTAAGAGACTTCATTTTCCAGAGCAGTTTTTTTGTTGTTGTTGTTGCCATTAATCCTCACCCAAGGATATTTTTCCATTGATTTTTAGGGAGAGTGGAAGAGAGAGGGAAAGACAGAGAGAAACATTAATGTGAGAGAAACACATTGATTAGTTGCCTCCTGCAGGGCCCCTGACCAGGGTCCTGGCTGAGGAGGAGACTGCAACCAAGATATGTCCCCTTGGCCGAGGCCGGTTTGCCTCAGTGGATAGAGCGTCGGTCTGCGGACTGAAGGGTCCCAGGTTCGATTACGGTTAAGGGCATGTACCTGGGTTGCGGGCACATCCCCCGTGGGAGATGTGCAAGAGGCAGCTGGTCGATGTTTCTCTCTCATCAATGTTTCTAACCCTCTATCTCTCTCCTTTCCTCTCTGTAAAAAATCAATAAAATATATTTAAAAAAAAAAGATATGTCCCCTTGACCCAGGACCCTTGGTCCACAGGCTGATGCTCTATCCACTGAGCCAAACTGGCTAGGGCTCCAGACAAGTTTTAAGTTCACAGGAAAATTGAACAGAAAATACAGAGATTTCCACATTTTCTTTTCCCCTCTCACACATAGAGTCTCCCCCACTATCAACACCTAGTATCATAGTGAAAC
>NW_006282653.1:0-3826 GCF_000327345.1 Myotis davidii | reverse complement strand
TCAATTCTGATCAAGGGCATGTACCTTGGTTGTGGGCACATCTCCAGTGGTGGGTGTGCAGGAGGCAGCTGATTGATGTTTCTCTCTCATTGGTGTTTCTAACTCTCTATTCCTCTCCCTTTCTCTCTGTAAAAAAATCAATAAAATATATTTTTTAAAAATATATATACTTTTATTCATTTCAGAGAGAAAAGGAGGAGGAGAGAGAGATAGAAATATCATTGATGAGAGAATCATTGATTGGCTGCTTCCTGCATGCTCCCCCACTGGGAATTGAGCCTGCAACCTGAGCATCTTCCCTTGACCAGAATCAAACTTGGAACCCCTAAGTCTGCAGACCAACGCTCTATCCACTGAGCCAAACTGGCTAGACTTATTTAAATGTTTTAATCCAACTATTCCACAACTACTTCTACTGGGATCACTAATAATTTTGTCAAGCAAAATACAATGGCAATTAATGGTGCTCAATCTTGTTCAATATTTCATCATTAACAATTGCTCATATCCATATACTTGAAAAACATATGTGTCTTGGTTACATGATGCTGGCTAGGGCTCCAGACAAGTTTTAAGTTCACAGGAAAATTGAACAGAAAATACAGAGATTTCCACATTTTCTTTTCCCCTCTCACACATAGAGTCTCCCCCACTATCAACACCTAGTATCATAGTGAAACATTTATTACAATTGATGAACCTACTTTGACACATCATTATCACTCAAAATCCATGGTGTACATTAGAGTTCACTCTTGATGTTTTATATATTATAGGTTTTGGTAAATATATAATGTCATGTAGCCACCATTATAGTATCATAAAAAATGCCTTCACTGTCCTAAAAACCCTGTGTGCTTGTCCTATTTGTCCCTCCTACCCTCTAACCCTTGGAAATCACTGGTATTTTTACTGTCTCCATGGTTCTGCCTTCAATATTACTTTTAAAATCATTTAAATGTTTTTATTTATTTTTGAAAAATATACTTTTAGCCCTAATCGGTTTGGCTCAGTGGATAGAGTGTCAGCCTGCAGACTGAAGGATCCCAGGTTTGATTCCAGTCAAGGGCATGTATCTTGATTGCAGGCACATACTCAGTGGGGAGTGTGCAGGAGGTAGCTGATTGATGTTTCTCTCTCATTGGTGTTTCTAACTCTCTATTCCTCTCCCTTTCTCTCTGTAAAAAAATCAATAAAATATATTTTTTAAAAATATATATACTTTTATTCATTTCAGAGAGAAAAGGAGGAGGAGAGAGAGATAGAAATATCATTGATGAGAGATTCATTGATTGGCTGCTTCCTGCATGCTCCCACACTGGGAATTGAGCCTGCAACCTGAGCATCTTCCCTTGACCAGAATCAAACTCGGAACCCCTAAGTCTGCAGACCAACGCTCTATCCACTGAGCCAAACTGGCTAGACTTATTTAAATGTTTTAATCCAACTATTCCACAACTACTTCTACTGGGATCACTAATAATTTTGTCAAGCAAAATACAATGGCAATTAATGGTGCTCAATCTTGTTCAATATTTCATCATTAACAATTGCTCATATCCATATACTTGAAAAACATATGTGTCTTGGTTTACATGATGCCGTATCTTTCTGGTTTCATCCTTTCCCCCTCCAGAGACATGTATTCAATTTTATTCACTGGTTTCTTCTCTTCTGCCCAAGTTTTAAATATTATGGAACTCTAAGTTTGGATCCAGCCCTCTATTCTATTCTAATTACATGGACTCTAACTTATTCAACTGAAAGACTTTAAATAAAATCAATTTGTCAAAGTTGCTAGTATTTATATATGACTTCTAGTCTTAGGAATGAGATAGGCTAGATGTATTTTTCCATATATCTCCTATTAAGTACAACTAAAAACCCTGGACATCCTATCTAATAATCCTATCTAATAAAGAGTAAATATGCTAACTGACCCTCACGTCATCACAAAGATGGAGGCACCCACAGCCATTAAGGAGGGAATATGCTAATTGACTGCCATGTCCTCAAAGATGGCAGCACCCACAGCCACAGGTTGGCAGCACCCAGCCCCCTCAGCCCCCCAGTTGCCCAGGGCCCGCTCCAGGCACAGGCAAGCCTCGGATGGCAGCTGCCTAGCCACCTACGGCCTCCCAAGACTCAGGTAACCAGGGCTGCCCGAGGGTTGCACTGCCGGCAGTGGCAGCAGCAGAGGTGTGATGGGGTCATCACCTTCCCCTGATAGCCAGGTCGCCTCCCACCCTTGAGGGCTCCCGGACAGTGAGGGGGACAGGACAGGCTGAGGGACCCCTTATCCAGTGCATGAATTTTCATGAACTGGACCTCTAGTTATATATAAATCAAAGAGAAGACAATGAAAGATGGAGAGAAAAAGATAGGCCTTTAAGTAACCAAAAGAACTAAGGAACAGCATAGTTGTATATTCTCCAGGTTATCCTTTCTCTTAATATAGTACTGACTGGGAGCTGAAGAAAACTTTCACCTGGAAACATCAATGGGTACAGACCAAAAAAAGCCAAAGCAAGCTGTTCTCCCTAGGCAAAAGGCCAGGACAGGAGCATCCTAACAAAAGAAAATCTTTCAGACAAACACCATGAATGAAACCGTGCCCCACTCTCACCACTGTTCGCAGAGAAAACCAGATTTCTAATTTTGTTTGTCATGAGGTTCCCTTTTTTATCACTGGTTGGTTTCAAAGAAAACAAAATGGGGACCTGGGACTTCATCCTCCCTTGGCATTAAGGAATCTCCCTACACACACCCAGGGTGCCAGTGGAGGCTACATGAAGAGCAGCAGTGAGATTCCCCTCCACATCTATAGGAACTAAAGTGACCTCTTCGGAGGCCTGTTTGGAAGCCTGAATTGTCATCCTACCCAGCAGCAGTGCTGTCATGTTTCTTTGTTGGCATGGTACCAGAGGAGGACCGTTAACACAGAAGACAAATCAAATTGATATTCTCATGACATGCTATCCGAAATGTCCAAGATACATTAAAAATTACTTATTAAGCTAAAAAAAAATCACAAATGACCTTAGAAACAAAATTAACAGACATCAACACTCTGATATAAAGATGTTGGGACTATCTGACAAGGATTTTAAAGCAGTAATCCTAAAGATATACTTCAATCAGCAACTATGAAAATATTGAAGGAAATGAAGAAGTAGAAAGCCTCATCAAAGAAATAGAAAGTGTCACCAAAGAAAACATAAAGAAGAACCACATAGAAGTCTTAGAACTGAAAAATACAAAAACTCAAATAAAAACACGTTCTGTGAATGATTCCAACAGGAGAATGGAAATGGCACAGGAAAGAATCAGTTAACTGAAAAACAGAACAGAAAAATCACCCAATCTGAACAAAGAAATAGAGTAAAGAAAAATGAACAGAGCCTCAGGAACTTAACACAAGGTCTATAGGACTATAACACAAGGTCTAACATTTCATGTCGTCTGAGTCTAAAGAGGAATGGAGAAAGAGAGTAGGGCTGAATATGTATTCCAATAACTAATGGCTGAAAACTTAACAAATATGGGGAAAAAAGACATAAACCAACATACTTATAAAGCTGAGGGAATGTCAAACAGGACAAACCCAAATAAATCCATGCCAAGATATATCACAATCAAACCTCTGAAAATTAAAACAAAGAAAAATATCTTGAAAGAGGTGATAAAGAAATATCTTACCTTTAGTAGATAAACAATGCAAAAAAAACCCCAGTATATTTCTCACCAGAAATGAAAGCTAGAGGAAGTGGCACAACATTCACAAAAGAAAAAGAAACAAGTGAACAAATAGGTTCTGAAATTTTTA
>NW_006282652.1:0-938 GCF_000327345.1 Myotis davidii | reverse complement strand
CAGGGTATGAGGACAGGTACGTTAAGTCACCAAGAGCTTCAGAAGATGAGAGTTCAAGCAGCCAGTGCATGTGGAGAATCAGTTCTCTCTGCAAGAGCTCTGGGAACATTTCACTCAGCCAGAAATGAGGAAATGACAGAACACCCCAGCTCAAAAGCGAGGATATGACGACAGGTAACATAACTCACCAAGTGCTTATGAAGATTTAAATTCACCCGGCCAGAGCATGGGGAGAAGAAGTTCACACTGCAAGAGCTCTGGGAACTGTTCCCTCAGCCAGACGTGAGGAAAGGACAGTTCCCCACCACTCAGTAACCAGGACATGAAGGCAGGTAAGTTAACTCACCAAGAGGATGAGAAGAAGACCGTTCACCCAGACAGAGTATGAGGAGAATCAGTTCACTCTGTAAGAGCTCTGGAAACAATACACTCATCCACACATGAGGAGAAGATAGTTCACTACAGCTCACTAGCTTGGATATGAGTAGAGGTAAGGTAATTCACCAAGAGCGTGGGAAAAAGACAGTAAACCAGTCCAGAGCATGAGGACAATCAGTTAATTCTGCAAGAGCTCTGGGAACAATTCAGTCTGCCAGACATGAGGAGATTATAGTTCACCATAGCTCACTAGCCAGGATATGATGACAGCTAAGTTAACTGATCAAGAGCATGAAAGGAAGACCGTTCACACAGGCAGAGCATGAGGAGAATCAGATCACTCACCAAGAGCTCTGGGAACAATACACTCATCCACACATGAGGAGAGGACAGTTCACCAAAGCACACTAGCTATGCCATGAAAAGATAGTTCACTCATCAAGAACGTGAGGAGAAGACAGGTCACCCAGCCAGAGCATGAGGAGAATCAATTCACTCTGCAAGAGCTCCGGGAAAATTTAACTCCCTCACACATGAAGAGAGGACAGTCCACCACATCT
>NW_006282651.1:0-1084 GCF_000327345.1 Myotis davidii | reverse complement strand
ATATTTAAGAACAGAGCAGGAGAAAGGAAAAAGTGAAAGGAATAAGGAAAATCAGAGAACACTGCTCCTGAAATATGCACTGAATAACATAGCCTCAAAAATAGGTCATTTCTTTTCATTGGCAGACCCCTGGGAATGACTAGGGCAAACTGAATAATGTAGGCAGCAGAAGTAGGCTGTTGTTTACTAATTAGTGTAAATAATTTGTAAACTATATATGAAGAGAAGTCAAGATTACTTAGTCTCCTACTCCTGTGTACAGAGAAATTATAGGTATTACATAGAACAGACTCAAAAATAACATAATCTCTAAGATTTGAGTTACCTTTCAACAGAATAAAAAAGACTTCTAAATTAAAAATAAATAAATATTTTAGAAATAGAATCAAAATAACATTTGGCATATATATTGTAAAAAAAATTCAGAGTGTAAATTAAAAAACAACATGACAACATAAGCATAATCAGTGAAAAGTTAATAGACATAGGAAATCGATCCCTGATACCCAATACCCAAATTACAGATTTTCTCTAAAAAGAGAACAGAGAAAATGATCATGCAAAGGGGAGATAAGGGGAAAATAACACAAAAATAAGTATAAACTCTTGAGAAGTGAATAGTAGGAGCTGAATGAGAAGTCAATAATTATATTAACATAACAATCTTTTTAAGCAAAACATTTAGTTTATATTTCCAGAGAAACTCGAAGTACTAACCGATAGTTTGTCTTTATAAAATCTAACATAAATATTCCATTCCTGACATTATATATGTAACAATATAATAAGTGACGATTAAATAGTAGGAGAGATAAGGTGTGATCTAGCAAAGGAGCATAAATTTCTAATCTTATAGAAAGAAAAATGGGCCCTGGTCAGTTGCTCGCTCGGTTTTTAGAGCATCAGCCCACTGACTTGGGACCTAAGGGTCATGGGTTCAATTCCAGGTCAAGGGCAAGTACCTGGGTTGCATGTTGCATCCTAACCCTGTCAGGGAACATGTGGGAAGCAGCCAATTGATGTGGCTCTCATGGATGTTTCTCTCTTTACCCCCTTCCATTCTCTCTAAAAATTAAAAATAAAA
>NW_006282650.1:0-451 GCF_000327345.1 Myotis davidii | reverse complement strand
TATATCCAAATAAAAAATGGTCAAAGGGTGCATAGGTGTCATTTATAATGGTAGTACAGTGGGGCCTTGACTTACAAGTGTCCCGACTAACGAGTTTTTCAAGATACGAACCGTCACGTCTCTTCGCCGATTTTTTGCTTTGAGTTGCGAGCTAAAATTCGGGTTACGAGCCAGCTTCAGATACCCCACCGCTAGTTGGCGCAGCGAACGTCACAGTGAACGCCACAACATCAGCCCAGCATCACGTGTCATTGTAATGGTGAAAATTGATTTGACAGACGAGTAATTTGAGTTACGAGCTCCATCACGGAACGAATTAAACTCGTAAGTCAAGGCCCCACTGTAATTGTTTTCTGGGCACCTATGTGGCCCACGCATTTTCTTTTATTTCTTTTTTTTTGGGGGGGGGGAGGTGGGATTAATCCTTACCCAAGGATATTTTCCCATTGAT
>NW_006282649.1:4424-6908 GCF_000327345.1 Myotis davidii | reverse complement strand
ATGCACTCCCCCATTAAATTACCAATGGCATATATCACAGATTTACAACAAACATTCCAAAAATTCATCTGGAATAAAAAAAGACCTCGAATAGCTGCAATGATCCTGAGAAAGAAGAACAAAGTAGGTGGGATCTCAATACCAGATATCAAACTGTATTACAAAGCCACTGTTCTTAAAACAGCTTGGTACTGGCACAAGAACAGACATATAGATCAATGGAATAGAATAGAGAACCCAGAAATCGACCCAAACCACTATGCCCAATTAATATTCGACAATGTCACCCCAACTCCCCTATCGGCCCTACTCTGTGAGTGACAGGGGGGAGCTCCCCAACCCCCTGATGGGCCCTGTTCTGTGCATGACAGGGGGGAGCTCCCCAACCCCCTGATAGACCCTGCTCTGTACGTGACAGTGTACAGAGCCCCAACCCCCCTGATGGGTCCTGCTCTGTGCGTGACAGGGGGTGGCGCCCCAACTCCCCAATCGGCCCTGCTCTGAGCCCGACCAGGGACTGCACCTAGGGATTGGGCCTGCCCTCTGCCACCCGGGAGCAGGCCTAAGCCAGCAGGTCGTTATCTCCCAAGGGGTCCCAGACTGCGAGAGGGTACAGGCCGGGCTGAGGGACCCTCCCCCACCCCCCCAAGTGCACAAATTTTTGTGCACCAGGCCCCTAGTCAGATTATAATATTGATAGTTCCCTATGACCCAATTTCTGATAGGAAAGGTAAATCTAACATATACAAAGGGCACTGTATTTTTTCTTGGAGTTTTGAGTGAAGACATATATGAATGGATTCCAAATATGGTTGCAGTGTACCTGGAAGCTCCATATACTTGCTCCCAACACCAGGCCAGGCTTGTGGCTAAACTGCAGAGCATTCGACTTAAAAAACTGGTTCAAGTGCACCTGATCTGAAATATTGTGAGCTGGGAACATTTAGAAAAGACAGATGGAGACATGGAAAGGGTGAGCAAACTCACGCAACTGCATGGCTGGGAAGCTGGAGAAAACCTGTAGCAGCGGAACTCCCACCCCTGATAGTGCAGTGTCTCAGCCTTATGCAGGGATCCCCAATCCAGAGCAACAGAAAAGTTAGTTACAAACTGTCGGTGGGAAGGGACATAAGGCAGAGTTCGAGGCAGCAAAGGAGTCTGATCTGTACACTCAGCAGTGAATCTGAAGGACCCTTTATTTGCTGAAATAACTTTGGGCAGAAACCTGGATGGGGGCTGAACAGCATGGCTTCGTAAGGAAGATTGGTCTTGCCTACCTCGCATGCATGGGCCGCATCCCTATCTCCACCTGCGCAATGGGTAGGTTGGCCCCATTGTATTGTGACATGAGGCAAAAGGAAATGGGTCTGAGCTGGAAATCTGTGCCCATTTGTTTGGTCTGACAGCACAGAGTACTTGGACATTTGGCCAGTTCAGAGCCTGGGTAGACGTCTCACCCAGTGGGGTACAGCCAAGCTTAAAGATTGGAATGACAAGCAGGGCTGATTTTTTTTTATCTTCTCCAACTTGGGATAGTGGTGAGGGGCTTCCTGGGAACCAGCGATTGCTGAAGTATTGAAACTGTGTCTCTGGGGTGGGCTTTTGTTCAAGAGACAGATGGGCATGTCCAGGGCCCTTTGGCCACATTATAAGGAAGCAGAGCTGATCTCCCCAGTGAGTTCAGCCAGCACAGCACTGGGAAGGAGAAAAAGTGCCCACCATCCCTCCTACAAGCTATGGGCACCACACCTAATGCAAGTGTTTAAACCTCTTTGGCCAGGTCCTGGATATCCCCCCCGCCCCCCAGATTCAAGTTCCATTGGGAAAGTTAGAACAGCTCAGAGCAGGGACATTAAAGGTATGAGAACGAGCCAGACCCCCACCTCTGTGCTATGGATGTCCTGCCCACCAGACTACTTAGGGTTCAGTTGCTGAAGGCCAAGCAGGGGCAGTAACTGACATTGGCTTACACCAGAGAACTTCATGGGAGGACCAAAAGACCTTTCAGATAACATCAGAGCAAAATCCAGCTAGCTCCACAAATAGAAGATACAAAGGGTAATTGCAGGAGGCACAGAAATTTGTGGGGGCCAGCGCCACTTATTTTTATTTATTTTTTAAAAATCTCTTTTTAAATATTTTATTTTGTATTACATTTTGCTTAGTTTTTTTTTCTTTTTTCTTTCATAACTCCCATTTCTCTTCCATTTTATCTTATTTTTATTTTTCTCATGTTTCTCTTCCTAGTCTATATTTTATTTTACTTATTATTATTACTTTAAAAATTATTATTATTTCGCCTGGCTGGCATGGCTCAGTGGTTGAGTGCAACCTATGAACCAGGAGGTCACGGTTCAATTCATGAGCTGGTCAGGGCACATGCCTGGGTTGTGGGCTCAATCCCCAGTAGGGGGCATTCAGGGAGGCAGCCAATCAGTGATTCGCTCTCATCATTGATGTTTCCCACCCTCTCCCTTCCTCTCT
>NW_006282649.1:849-2774 GCF_000327345.1 Myotis davidii | reverse complement strand
TTTTCTTTTTTCTCTTTTTTATTCTTATACTTTTCATTCATATTCTCTTTTCTGGTTTCTTTTTATCTTTATTTCTTTTGGTGTGTTATCTTTTTTCTTACAAATTCTTTTCCTGTTGTTGTTTGTTCATATTTTTCTTTCATGTTGTTAAAGATTTAAATTAAAAAAAAAATAAAAAATAAATAAATAAATTATTTATTCTTTTTTCTCTTTTTTATTCTTATACTTTTCATTCATATTCTCTTTTCTGGTTTCTTTTTATCTTTATTTCTTTTGGTGTGTTATCTTTTTTCTTACAAATTCTTTTCCTGTTGTTGTTTGTTCATATTTTTCTTTTTCATGTTGTTTTTGGATTGGACTTGTTTTGTTCTGACAGAACCTGTATAACAGTTGTTATAATGTGGTTGGGGTTGAGCCTGACAGTCAGGCAGCCCAAAAGCTGAGCCCACCCATAAACAGATCAACAGCAATTAAGACCTAGATATGCCCAGCCAGTGTGGCTCACTCGTTGAGTGTCGACCCATGAACCAAGAGGTCACAGTTCCATTCCCAGTCAGAGCGCATGCCTGGATTGCAGACTTTAAATTGAAGGCCATAACAAGAGTAAATTATCTTACTAGTATGTGACATCTAATCAACAAAATAAATTGATGAACAAAATAGGTCAAGACATGGGTGCTTCAAACAGACTGACAGACCTCAGAGGGGAGGGAAGTAGGGGGATGGGAAGATTTTAACCAAAGAACATACATGCACATATGCATAACCCATGGATACAGACAATAGTGTGGTGAAGGCTTGGGGTGGGGTGGGGGCTGAGTGCAATGGGGCAAAGTGAGAGAAATGGGGAACATCTGTAATACTGTCAACAATGAAGAAAATACATTAAAAAGACTTTAAACCCCATTTATCATGTTATGTTGGACCTACAGGAATTGGCAAGACTATGACTTTATATATTGTATAACCAAAGTGAGCTATAAACAAGAAAATCACACTACCAATAATATATTCCTAAAACCAGAATATCTAAGAAGCGCATTGTTCTCAGGAACCCTCCAATATTGTCTTATTATCACTGAAGAATAAAATTGAGAGTAATAATCCCTGAAGGGAAATAGGAAACCAATATCACCAATACAAACTGTGAACAATTGAGTACTCGTGAATTTCCACAAGCATTGCTTAATGTCCACAGGAATGCACAAAATTTAGAGGTACAATGTAAATGGATGAATGAGACACTAAACATACTGGTAACTAGCCTTGTTTATACCTTTAACAACCAAGAAACACCAAAATTATTCAGCCTGAAAATCCTATGGGTACTCATTGAAATTATTTAACTGTTTAATAATAAAAGATGCTCAACAATTTTACAATATATTAGTGACTCAGAGTGAAGGAATCAGATGGTAATGCTTCTCGAAAATTGGTGAGCGATATCTGGTATGTAGTTATTCTGCAAAAGGTGCTGTCCCATGGAGAAATTAGGTACTACTTAATTCACCTTATGTCCATAAGATGGTGCCAAATTCCTACCAACCTCAATATTTCTGATTAGCATAGATATTAAACTGCACTGCTGATGGAACTAGTTTCCTGCATTCACATGAACTTCAAACCATCTACATTCCCAAAGGGCAGTGATGCATGTACCAATTGGGTAGCGTTGAATTCTATATTATCTCCAATTTTTCCACAGTTCAATGACAAATTTAGAAAGGCCTGAAATATTACAACCTCTAAAAACTCCACACAATTATTATAGATATAATAGGCAGTGGAACTAATAAATAACATAAGACTGGAACGAATAGATTCATGCATATACTTATGACTAAAATTATACAATATTGAAGCGAATAGATTCAGGCATATATTTATGACTAAATTTACCATATTTACTTTGGTCTGTCAAGGGA
>NW_006282649.1:0-778 GCF_000327345.1 Myotis davidii | reverse complement strand
AGTGTGGACAAATTTAGTACAAAAATACCAAATAATTACTCTGAAACAGTGCCAAATATAAAATTTAGAAATATGCCAACATTCATACTCGCTTTCAATATGGGGGATTGGGAGGTATAAAGTAACTTGGAAATTACAATGGTAATAAATCAAATATGTTCACAACACATTCAGCATAACACAAATGGTGTGTGTGTGTGTATGTGTGTGTGTGTGTGTGTCTAAGACTCTATTCGATTCCGGTCAAGAGCATGTGCCTTGGTTGCGGGCACATCCCAAGTATGGGGTGTACAGGAGGCAGTTGATCGATGTGTCAAACTATCCCTCCCCCTTCCTCTCTGTAAAAAATCAATAAAATATATTTTTAAAAATCCCCATTGAGGATATTGTTATTTTTTTTCATTGATTTTAGAGGGAGGGGAAAGGGGATGGAGAGGGAGAGAAACATCTATGTGAGAAACATCAATCACTTGCCTCCTCTAATCACCCCAACCAGGGATCAAACCTGCTGTTTTCATAAAATTTGTTGGGAAGTATTGCCTCGTATTCAATTTTTTAGAAGTGTTTTTGAAGGATAGCTATCATATCTTCTTTGAATGATTGGTAGAGTTGACTGGTGAAGGCATCTGGTCCTGGAATTTATTTATTTATTATTTTTTAAATTTCTTTATTGGTTAAGGTATTACACCTGTGTTTTCATCCCTCCATTAACCCCCAACCTCCCCCCCCCAATCAAGTTCTCATGCCCCTGTTGTCCGTGTCCATTGGTTTGGCTTAT
>NW_006282648.1:0-295 GCF_000327345.1 Myotis davidii | reverse complement strand
ATTTTTGGTGAAACTCTCCTGTAAAACTATCAGTATCACCACTTTTTGATTGGTGGGATATTTTTCTTTGCTGTTTTGTGTTTGGTTTGTTTTTCTGCTTCACTTCATCAGTTGTTATTGACCGATTCAGGTTTTCTGATTCTTCCTGATATAGTTTTGGGAGATTATATTTTTCTAGGAATTTGTCCATTTCATCCATATTGTCTAGCTTGATGACATAAAAATAGTTTATAGTATTTTCTAGTCTTTGTATTTTTGTGGTGTCAATGGTTACTTCACCTCTTTCATTTCTGAT
>NW_006282647.1:0-242 GCF_000327345.1 Myotis davidii | reverse complement strand
AAAAATAAAAATAAAAATAAAAAATAAAAATAATAAAAAATAGTACTTTCTGAACAACCAACCTTTTCCCCATTAATCCTAAATTATCCATTTCTACACACAAACACCTAGGCCACAAGAAGACTAGGTTTGAGCTTACATTTTGTTGTTGAAAAGAGAGGGGTTTTAAAATATTATTAATTTATTTTTAAAAATTAGCTAATATTATTACCATAATAGATACAGAGGCAGAGCTGCCTCAA
>NW_006282646.1:0-433 GCF_000327345.1 Myotis davidii | reverse complement strand
GAATTTGGCTTTCTCTTGTACTCAACCCGACAGGGGGTGGGGATTGAACCTGTAACCAAGGTACATGACCTTGACCAGGAATAGAACCCAAGGTCCTTCTGTGGGTGGGCTGACACTCTAACCACTGAGCCCACTGGCTAGGGCCATGCTCCAAATTTTTTATAAGTATGTGGCCCTGGGATAATGTTCTAAACTCTCTGTATCTCAGGTTCCTCCTCTATAAAATACGATGATGATAATAAGAGTAACAACCTTACACTATTCCGATGAAACGTATCTGTATAACTAGAGGCCCGATGCACAAAATTCGTGCAAGGGCCTTGGCCCCAGCCCCGCCCACTGCCACTGCAGCCGGGGGCCTCTGCCGCCATTGCGGCGGCCCCCACCTGTCACTACCGCAGCCTCGGCCCCCACCCACTGTGGCTTTGTCTGG
>NW_006282645.1:4976-5460 GCF_000327345.1 Myotis davidii | reverse complement strand
TTTTTTTTTCATAAATGAGGGAGGTTATTTGGTGGAGGAACTGGTAAAAGGAAGGGAATCTCCAGTGTCTGGAAAAGGTAGAACCTATTTTGAAGGGGGTGGGATGTTCAAGGAAGATGAGGACTGAAAGCGTTTCAACACAGCTGGGCGGGCCGCTGGACACTTGTCTTTGTTCTTCCCTTTGTTCTTTTTGCGCCAAGTGGCTAAATGGTTATCCTCAGGTCACCAGGCGAAGAAGAAAAGAAGAAAACAATACAAAACAGCAAATAAATGAATTGAAGAACAACAAATGACTCTACATTGGCTAAATGTACTTGGGAAATCAGAATCCTGTCCAGCCCAGGAGAGATGGAAACAATCCCCATGGCACAACCAGAATCAGGACTCTGAATGATTAGGCTCTGACTCCATCTAATTAATTCAGTGGCAACCTTGTGCCAAGGCTTTACTTAGCAAGTGAGGAGAAGTGCCCCTCCCCAAGCCT
>NW_006282645.1:1883-3021 GCF_000327345.1 Myotis davidii | reverse complement strand
TAAATATATAAAATAAATATCAAAAATATAAATCTTTGTTTTACTATGGTTGCAAATAAAAAAAAATTTCTATATGTGACAGGGCACCAGAGTTAGGGTTTTTCAAAATGCTGACACGCTGAGCTCAAAAGGTTCGCCATCACTGGCCTAAGCTGTCAGTTGGCCATCCTTAGCACTGCTGTGGGTGGGAGAGGCTGA
Organism: Myotis davidii; assembly: GCF_000327345.1. Classification (NCBI taxonomy): domain Eukaryota; kingdom Metazoa; phylum Chordata; class Mammalia; order Chiroptera; family Vespertilionidae; genus Myotis; species Myotis davidii. The sequence goes on along the minus strand of NW_006282645.1, from coordinate 2,823 downwards.
GCAGGGCTCCCTCTGTGGGAGCGCACAGACCACCAGGGGGCAGCTCCTGCATTGAGCATCGGCCCCCTGGTTGTCAGTGTGCATCATAGCGACCAGTCGTTCCACCGTTTGGTTGATTTGTATATTAGCCTTTTATTATATAGGATTGCTAAATTTTAGAGCTTCAAGACATTCAGCTTAAAGACTGGTAGATCAGGTTAACTGTATGAAAATATTAAGGGGAAAAAACTAAAGGCACGTAAAACCAAAAAAGGAGAGATGCAACTGTCCTGGAAGAACATCTGAATGGTAAGTTCATTCGCCAAAGTTATACTATTTAGTTAGCTTTCACTCCCCACTAATCTCATGAACCTGGCACAATAGTAATTATGTTTTAAGTTTAGAGGCTAATTACTGAGTTAAATTTATTTTCTCTGATTCTGCACTTGACTTACGCAGTTCGTTTCCTTTCCAATAATTTGCTGCGTTCTAATACTTCTTGGTAGAGTCACATGTGTTTTTCTGACTCTCTTTCTGCTATCATCTTGAGAAGTTTGCAAAAGCGGAGTTCTGAGATCCAAATGACTTCTATTTGAAGCATTATGAGTACATGTTAACGGCTCTGAGATTTTTTGATACGCTCTTCGTGTCTAAAGCAAACAAAAGGATACATTTTTAAAGTAAGTATACCATGAACAGTTACAATTGTCTTCTTTAGTTTTGAGTCAATGACTCAGAGATCAGTTTTAAGTGTGAAAAAAGGTGACATTTAAAATATATACCATCAATGTCCACTGAATTAAATCTGAGTTATAAGGTTAATCATTCTTCTATTAGTACTCATGTAAACTGATAAATCAAGGAATAATAGAATCAGTTTAAAAATTTTAAAGTAGAAGGGTATAACTTAACTCAAGAGTATAGAACAATTTTTAAATCACATTCCCTTCCTTTTTTTACA
>NW_006282645.1:0-1864 GCF_000327345.1 Myotis davidii | reverse complement strand
ATTTTAAAAAAATGTTTTATTTAATTTTCACAGAGAGGAAGGGAAGGGGATAGAGAGTTAGAAACATTGATGAGAGAGAAACATTTAAATATATCAGCTGCCTCTTGCATACACCCGACTGGGGATGTGCCTGCAACCAAGGTACATGCCCTTGGCTGGAATTGAACCTGGGACAGTACAGCCCGCAGGGCAACGCTCTATCCACTGAGCCAAACCGGTCAGGGCCCCCTTTTCTTTCAAATAGTCTTGTTTAACATCAACTGGTCTTAAAAATAAAATGATCCTCCGCTAAGAATCATTCAGAAAGATCAATTCAGTGATAATAGTGATGGAAACTGAAATACTAAAAAGGAAAAACAAATGCCACCTTCTTTCCAGAAATCTGTAAAATAAATTGCCATTAAAGGAAGTAAAGGAAAGGCAAAACCACTGTATTTATCAGAAACGTAATTTGCAGTGATTTGTAGCACATTAAATCAACAAATTAACCTGCGAAAATAAGTTGAGCTGTGTCACGCTGTCTGTTATATCCTTTATCCATTCATCAAGCTTCGGTGCATACTTTTCTTCTTCAAAGTCTTCTGCCATATGCTTTCCCTGATATCTTCTGAGCTTTTTTACCATTTGTTCCCACTTCTCTTTCTCAGCCTCTAGTTCTTTACATTCCTTTAGAAGTGCTTCCCTTGATAACTCCTCTTGAGCTGTCTTTTCTTCATCCAGACGTATACCGTTTGAAGATGACGGTTGCAGTTTTCCAATAAGATCATCATTCTGCATGAAGAAAAGAATCTAGTTTGGTTATGAAGGTGTGTTCACCAGTATGACATTTTGAAATGACTTCAATGGCAATAACATGTTATCTGTATGGTGGTAGAGTCTTGGAATGTGGAACCTTAATTACTCAGAATCAAAACCAAAGTTAAAATGACCAGGAGTCACAAAAATACATGTATAGTTGCCGCCTTTACCACACAACATCTGCACTTGACTTCATGCTCCTTTTCCCATAACTTTTCATGTTTTTCCTGCACAAAATGACTATACTTTGGCACTTAGTAGAAAGTCTCTTACCTCTTCCCCCATCTTACCTCTTCACAATGTTTAAAAAAGTTTTAGAGATATCATATTGTGGTTTTCAGAACTGTCATCAAATGCTTCCCAAGATAAGACTTTCAAAATGAGACTAATTCATGACTCTTATAAATACGGATTCTAATGCCATAGGTCTTTTACTGAACCAAAAACATTTGATGCTAATTAGAATTGCATTCCAAGAAGAAATGATTCCCTGGATTACGGAGAAATTAAAACTCTTGCCGAAACCGGTTTGGCTCAGTGGATAGAGTGTCAGCCTGCGGACTGAAAGGTCCCAGGTTCGATTCCGTTTCTAACTCTCTATCTCTCTCCCTTCCTCTCTGTAAAAAATCAATAAAATATATTTAAAAAAAAAAAACAACTCTTACTGTTAAAGTTTAGCGACACAAACTCTACATTTTTTTTAGAACCAAAAAAGTGGGCGTGGGAGGCTTAATTCAATAATGCTATCTTGAAATTCTTTGTTACTTCCCACAAAATAAGGGAACATAGTAAACAAAACAACATCATCACCGTCAATAACAAACTTGCTGGCAGGTCAGTGATAATGGTGACTGCTGTGTCTGGTGCCATCTGACTCTCTCCCCGGGAAGCTCACTCTGGGAACCCAGCCACCACGTTGTGAAAAACGAAGCAGCCCAGGCCACATGGTCAGGCCTCATACAGGTGTCCAGCTGAGACTGCCCCAGGGAGCATGCCAGCCACAAGCCCACTGCACCTGACCAACCCGTGAATGAACAAGCCTTTAGATCAGCGGTTCTCAACCTGT